>NC_137608.1:57127255-57172255 GCF_963280865.1 Gymnoscopelus braueri | reverse complement strand
TGTGTGTGTGTGTGTGTGTGTGTGTGTGTGTGTGTGTGTGTGTGTGTGTGTGTGTGTGTGTGTGTGTGTGTGTCTCATAATCTGCCTCTAATTAAAGAGCTGTTACTGAACAAACACTCTATTTGCTTTAGTTTGTGCATGTATATGTTTTGTGCTGATGTAGACACGTGTGTAGGACTACATGTATGTGTATGTGTACATGTATGTGTATGTGTACATGTATGTGTATGTGTACATGTATGTGCCTTTGCTTTGATTGTTTGTTTTACCCTGTACAGCACTTTGTCTCTGTTGTTTAATTATAAATAAAGTTTTTTAAAAGTCATTTGATTTGATTCAAGGCAACCTAAAGGTATGTTTGCTGCGCCCTCTGCTGGACAAATGTGTGTCAGACAGCCTCAATAATCACTTCCAGCAGATCCACACATTATGAGCGTTGGTGGAAAAAGTACTCACATTTCTTACTTAAGTAAAAGTATCAATACTGCAATATAGAAATACTCTGTTACAAGTAAAAGTCCAGAATTCAAAATTTAATGGAGTAAAAGTATGAAAGTATTGGTATCAAAATATACTTAAAGTACAAAAGTATAGAAAGAACTCATTATGCACAATGTCCCATTTCACAAGTTTTCAAATGTATAAAAAAAACTAGCAGATCTGCTATTTTCATCAAAAATAAAAAAAAGTTGTATTTTCATATCTTTGATTTTCAGGACATTGTTCCGTCTGTGCGGGACGGGGGACAGACGGTCCACTTTAGGGACCGTCCTGTGAGACGCGGGACGGGTGGGCACCCTGGATTTTATATGTGTGTTTATATCCTCGTAAACCTTTCATTGTAGGTAGATTATTTATTTCCAAATAAACTAAACTAAACTAAACTGAACTGAAGTGGTTCAGGTGAGCATGAACCTCCTCATTCTGGCCACTAAGTGGCGCTCTGACGCAGGTAGCTGTTGCTAGGGGCGGTCCCTTCCCACTGACGTCATCGAGGAAGCGGTGCGGAAGTGGAGTTAGGTTCAGTGAGGCTGAGCAGCAGCTAACAGGCTAACAGGCTAACACACATAAACACTTCATAGAGAACTACACACCGACCTGAAGGTAAAGTACACACCCGTGTGTCTGTTGTGTTGTCAGCGTGTGGTTTAGTGTGTTGTCAGTGTGTTGTTAGTGTGTAGTTAGTGTGTGTTTGTGACTAGCATGCTACCATTAGCCTGTTAGCAAGGCGTCAGCTGCTGTTACACACACATCAGTGACCTAACGATTCCTGTGGACTTCAGAAGCAGCGTTGCCAGGTCTGCTTATTATAAGCGACTTTGGGCTTGTTTTTCCTGTAAAGTCTCTTGTAAACATTGTTTATTTGTGTGTTTTTTTTTTGGTGGATTGTTTCTTTAGTGTAGTTCTTTATTTGGTCTTGTTTCCTAAGTGTTGTTTATATCAGTGATTCTAAAATATGTTCTTGTCGAGGACCCCTGAATGTATATGTATTTTTCTTTTTTTCAAGATTTGTATTGAAAATAGCAGATCTACAAGCTCACTGTGAGCTTGTAGATCTGCTATTTTCAAATGGCCAATGTACATGAGGTTTAAAGGGCTCACGTATCCTATAATAGTCGCTTCTGTTGGGCTTGTTGTCATAGCCATCCACCTGGTTACTCGTTTCTCTGGCAAAATCTGGCAACACTGGCTGCAGCGACAGAATTCGACGGGTCGCCGGTTTGCACGTAACCCCGTGCTGCCTGTCAGAGCAATAAGAAGCCAGTCAGTCTGAGTCACACAGATTTATGATGTCAGACTGAGTCACACAGATTTATGATGTCAGACTGAGTCACACAGATTTATGATGTCAGTCTGAGTCACACAGATTTATGATGTCAGACTGAGTCACACAGATTTATGATGTCAGACTGAGTCACACAGATTTATGATGTCAGACTGAGTCACACAGATTTATGATGTCAGACTCTGAGTCACACAGATTTATGATGTCAGTCTGAGTCACACAGATTTATGATGTCAGACTGAGTCACACAGATTTATGATGTCAGACTCTGAGTCACACAGATTTATGATGTCAGTCTGAGTCACACAGATTTATGATGTCAGACTGAGTCACACAGATTTATGATGTCAGTCTGAGTCACACAGATTTATGATGTCAGTCTGAGTCACACAGATTTATGATGTCAGTCTGAGTCACACAGATTTATGATGTCAGTCTGAGTCACACAGATTTATGATGTCAGACTGAGTCACACAGATTTATGATGTCAGTCTGAGTCACACAGATTTATGATGTCAGACTGAGTCACACAGATTAATGATGTCAGACTGAGTCACACAGATTTATGATGTCAGTCTGAGTCACAGACTGTGTTTTATGATGTTCAGCTGATTCACACAAACACTGACAACAATATGATGAAGATAAACACTGACAACAATATGATGAAGATAAACACTGACAACAATATGATGAAGATAAAGTTTCTACAGTCAATAACAGTGGTGGAAAAAAGTACTCTCACATTCTGTACTTAAGTAAAAGTATCAATACTGCAATGTAGAAGTAACTCTGTTACAGGTAAAAGTCCGGGATTCAAAATGTACTTGAGTGAAAGTACCAAAGTATTGGTATCAAAATATACTTAAAGTACAAAAGTAAAATTACTCATCATACAGAATGTCCCATTTCACAACTTTTCAAATGTATAAAATGTCATTTCTTTTTTTTGAAAACAACAGACAAGCTGAGCTTGTAGATCTGCTATTTTCAAATGGCCAAAATGTATGTAGAGCTGAAGTGGTTAATGTATGTTTTTTAATAGTAATCCAAATCTAGAAAGTAACTAGTAACTAAAGTTTTCAAATAATTGGAGAAGTAAAAATACAGAAAATTGGAAATACTCAAGTAAAGTACAAATACCTCAAAACTGTACTCATGTACACAGTACTTGAGTACATGTACTTAGTTACTTTACATCACTGGTGTAATCAGCCAATAGAATGAGAGAGTTTGACCAGCAGGATGTTTCTAACAGCCAATAGAATGAGAGTGTCCCCGGCTAACCTCGCATATATATGTATTCTAATTGTAATTCTCTGTCATTTTACATTTCTTTGGCTTTTCAAATAGCAGATCTGTTCTCGTCAAGGACCCCCACATTAATATGTATTTGGCCGCGGACCCCTCATCTGAAAACACTTTGTGCTGGGGTCTGGGGACCCCCTAAATACAAGATGTGTTAAAATGTTTCAAAAACATTACAATTCATAGACGAGTGTCGCACTATGAGCTTGTAGATCTGCTATTTTTAGAAGGAAAAAAAATATTTTTTAAAGCGAACATTTGTAACTCAAGTCTTTGCTTCTGGGGGGTCCCTGGAACAACACATTTTGAGATGGGGGTCCCTGGAACAACACATTTTGAGATGGGGGTCCGTGGCCTATCTAAAAATGTTTTCTAAATCCTAACAGTTTTCTGAAAAAACTTATGTTGCTATATCAGTGGTGCTCCAAATGTTTTATGTCAAGGACCCCCAAAATGATATGCATTTGGCCATGGACCCCCATCTCAAAACATTTAGTTCCAGGGACCCCCAGAAGGGTCGTTTCTGATGATAAGCTTAGACGTTCTACATTTTTACAGGGGTCAGTTACAGTTGGCAGCCACCGGTAGGCGCTGTTTCAGAGCGGTTCAGGGATCAGACACTTTGTTTACAAAACTTTAACATTTTATGACTTTGTTGTGTTGACCTCATCAGGACCAAGATGACCTCTGCACCTTATAACTACTCCTACATCTTTAAATACATCATTATAGGTGAGTTTATCACCTTATAACTACTCCTACATCTTTAAATACATCATTATAGGTGAGTTTATATCATTCTGCATCTTATAACTACTCCTACATCTTTAAATACATCATCATAGGTGAGTTTATATCATACTACCTGAGACACACACACACACACACACACACACACACACACACACACACACACACACACACACACACACACACACACACAGTCTGGTGGTGGGATGGATAGACAGACAGACTGCAGACAGTGTTATTTATAAACTCTCTTTCTCTGTGTGTGTGTGTGTGTGTGTGTGTGTGTGTGTGTGTGTGTGTGTGTGTGTGTGTGTGTGTGTGTGTGTGTGTGTGTGTGTGTGTGTGTGTGTGTGTGTGTGTCTAGGTGACATGGGAGTAGGAAAGTCATGTCTACTGCATCAGTTCACAGAGAAGAAATGTAAGTTCTCCTCTTATTATTATTATTATTATTATTATTATCATGTTATTCTAACAGCATTAATGTTACATAAATAAACAGTTCTGCTATATTCAAGCCCTACATTAATGAATTAATTAATCCACACACTACCAGTGATTTTATCTTTAGTTATTGTGTCTTTTTGACGATCCAGCGATCTTTCTTTTTCAACCTGGATGTAAACAAACCATGTCTCTGTCTCTGTGTTGAGACGAGTCTCTCTGCTTTACAACACAAACATTGTGACCTCCATCGTCCGCTCTGTAGTTATTTAGGGTGATCGCCTCCAGACAGGCCCGTTGAGGGACAGCTCAACACGTTTAGCGGGACACAAGGGGGGGGGGGCTTATTTCGTTTTTTGGGGAAAACTAAATATATTTTTTCAATTATCATCAACATTGGCCTTCATCTTCAGTTTCAAAGTGCTTTATTTATAAAGTAAGTTCTCACTATAAAGCCCTTTGTTTCAGAGGATAGACAGACAATAATAACCAATATAATGCAGCTGAGACACTTTGGTCAACTTCATTATGTACTTGCATAATACATGGTCTTTAGGGTCGCAAAAAAATACCTATTCTACTTTGTATCTGATGGATAGGGTTCTGTGCAGAGTCAGACTGCAGTCCATTTAGAAACACTTGGACCTAGCCCTGGTCCAGAGCGTTAGTAAGTTCTCTCTAACTCACTAACGCTCTGGACCAGGGTTACCCTACCTGGTCGTAGTGTTGTCTGGTTGCTCCTGACATTATCAGAATGGTAGCAGCTAAATCCTCTGATCTCTGATGACCGTAACATTCTGTGTGTCCTCCTATTCAATACCTTTTGGTTTTGGTCAAACTATCCCCCAACTTGGAAGCAACAGGAGGTTGTTTGTTTATAATTATTCACAACGAATCTTTGGATTTGATGATAAACTCCCGTCAGTCCCGTGGTCGCTAGTTTGAGTCGTGGGGGTCTATCACTTTCTGTTTATTTTTCCTCGGTAGCTTTCACTGTTTTAAAATACTTGCTTAAATCTGCACACTTTGCAGTTTTGCACAGATAGCTCTCGTTTCCTCTCATTATGTTGTTGAGCTCCTGATTATTTTATTTCCCCAAATTCGACTTGTAAACAAGCCGTGAATTAAATCACATGTTGCTGGTGGCTGGGATAGAATACAAGAACGCTCGTCCCAAAACACGCTCGGTCGGCGAAGAAAATGGGGGCGAGTGTGTTTTGGGGCGAGTGTGTTTTGGGGGCGAGTGTGTTTTGGGGCGAGTGTGTTTTGGGGCGAGTGTGTTTTGGGGCGAGTGTGTTTTGGGGGCGAGTGTGTTTTGGGGCGAGTGTGTTTTGGGGCGAGTGTGTTTTGGGGCGAGTGTGTTTTGGGGGCGAGTGTGTTTTGGGGCGAGTGTGTTTTGGGGCGAGTGTGTTTTGGGGCGAGTGTGTTTTGGGGCGAGTGTGTTTTGGGGAGAGTGTGTTTTGGGGCTGCATTTCTTGTCAATGAGTATTGCGGAAATAATATGAATAATACTATGGGGAAATGATATAATCCTATAGCCTACGCTAATATATTGGAAATGACAAAATAAATATAATAGCAGATGCCTTTACTGTAACTCCTCCCACTAGCCCTTCATACATCACTTCTTCTTTTCTTTCTCTTTGTGGAAACAACAACAAACGCGTTATTGTCTCCGCCAGGCCGAAAGGCATGGCGAGAGAGTATGTTTTAACCCCTGTCTGTCCGTACGTACGTCCGTCCGTGTGTCCGTCCGTCCGTCCGTCCGTCCTGTCCGTCCGTTAGCAGCTAATCTCCGGCACCGTTGGCCCGGTCGCTGCGAAACTGTGCACACACACTCCCTGGATGCCAATTCAGAACCTCTGCCCCACGTTTTTTACATGGGCCTGTTATAGCGCCACCAGGAGGCCGATTTGTGCAAAACCCATTTTTTCCCATTACTCCTACAGCTTTTAACCAAACGTCATGCAAATCAGTACACAGTATCTCTATAGTCATGTGATCAACCCGGATCTGTCCGATTTCCCATATTCCATCCTCATTGGCTAAGGTTGGCTTCCAAAGTTTGCAGGATTGGTCCGTTTTGAACAAACTGCCTCAAATCATGAACGCAGCTTGCCATTTCCATAAAATTGCACACGCACATTCCCACTAGGCCGAGGAAGAAATGCCACTTGAAAATGTTCAAATCAGCCTCATGGTGGCGCTATAACAGGCCGATTTGCATTTTTAACTATAACTGCACGGATCTGCGTGAAACTTTGCAAGCATTCTCCCTAGAGGTAAAGGAAAAACCTTTGCCATGCATTTTTCACATTTGCCTTTTAGAGCGCCACCAGGAGGCTGACTTTTGGAAAACATTTGTTTTGCTCTTACTCCTTCACATTCTGTCCAAAAATCACGCAAATCGGTACACAGTATCTGTATAGTCATGTGATCAAGATGGATGTGTCCGATATGTCATATTCCATCCTAATTGGCCAACATTGGCTTCCAAAGTTTGCTGGATAGGTCCGTTTGAACAAAATGCCTCAAATCATGAACGCAACGTGCGATTTCTGTGAAATTTTGCACAAACATTCCCACTAGGCCGAGGAAGAAATGCCACCCTTTTCACATTGGCCTGTTATAGCGCCACCAGCAGGTCTAATTTAGCTAAACACATTTTTGGAACAACAGGCCACAATAACCTACCTGACCTGGAGGAGACCTGTGCTCCGAGGAGTACTTTTTCTAGTTTCACCCAATGGTTTACACCAAACCTGTGTGTTTGTGTGTGTGTGTGTGTGTGTGTGTGTGTGTGTGTGTGTGTGTGTGTGTGTGTGTGTGTGTGTGTGTGTGTGTGTTTGTGTTTGTGTGTGTGTGTGTGTGTGTGTGTGTGTAGTCATGGCAGACTGTCCTCACACCATCGGGGTGGAGTTCGGCACCAGGATCATGGAGGTCAGAGGTCAGAAGGTGAAGCTACAGATCTGGGACACGGCGGGTCAGGAGAGGTTCAGAGCCGTCACACGCAGTTACTACAGAGGAGCAGCGGGGGCGCTCATGGTCTATGACATCACCAGGTACACACACACACACACACACACACACACACACACACACACACACACACAACCTTTTTTAAACTTTACATATTCCTGCATATATATATTTATATATATGCAGGAATATATATAAACATATATATATATATGTTTATATATATATATGTTTATATATATATGCACATATATATATAAACATATATATACAGATATGTGCAGGTCGATATGAATGTATGTACTGCATGACCAAGGTACTTCAAATTACACACACACACACACACACACACACACACACACACACACACACACACACACACACACACACACACACACACACACACACAGCTACTACTGAGGATTGGAAAACAAGCAGACAGTAGCCTGACCCACCGCCGCCACCGGAGAACAAACAGCTATGCAAAATGGACTATGTTGTTAATTTTGACTTATTTGGTGGACTTACGGTTGATCAATGGTTAGAAGGTTATAAATATCCTCCTGTGTTAAAGTAAAATTACTCCCATTTCGTTAACAGTCCAGTGTATGTTATACTTTATCGTACGAAGGTATCGCACGGCAAAAATAGCCGATCTACAAGTTCACAACGCATCGCCATCTTGACGCGTTGTGAGCTTGTAGATCAGTTATTTTGGCCACGTAACACGATCGTACGACGGAGCATATAGCCTACTGGAATCAGCTGTGTTGATGAGACGATGACAGAGTGCTGCGCTGTTACAGGGACTATTTTGTCTCAGTCAAACAAACTCTTCTCTTTACAGGGAAACGGATAATAGCAAAACATTTTTATTATGAATTGCCCCACAATATGAATACATTTGGATGTGTTTTGTTGGTAACTGTTGTATAATCGCAATATTACACTCGAGGGTGTGCTTTACCTTACATTATTGTCACTTCTGTGATGCGGCGGAACTCGGCTTCGCCTCGTTCCTGACCGCATCACAGGCGTGCCAATAATGACGGTAAAGCACACCCTCTCGTGTAATATTGCTTAAATAATGACCGATGACTGACCAATCAGAATCGAGCATTCAACCAAGCCGTGTAATAATGTTAGTTAACATGTTCATGATGTGGATTCCAGACATGCACTTTATAATTCATTATGGTTTCTGGAAAATAGTGTCTCCTAAATGCCTTACTTAATGTGTGTGTGTGTGTGTGTGTGTGTGTGTGTGTGTGTGTGTGTGTGTGTGTGTGTGCACGTGCGTGTGCGTGTGCGTGTGTAGGAGGAGTACTTACAATCATCTCAGCAGCTGGTTGACAGATGCCAGGAACTTAACCAACCCTAACACAGTGAGCACGCACACACACACACACACACACACACACACACACACACACACACACACACACACACACACACACAGCATGGCTCCAAAACTACCCAAACACTCCGGGGAGGATGAACCCTGGAGGATGAACCCTCATTTTGGTGACACCCTCCGTGATCTTTCTGGCACAACCCTGATTAAAGTCAAAAATATCCATTTGACATTTCACCAGGCAGCTTATCATTCAGTTTACTGAGCAGTGACAACATTCATGCTGCTTTCTGTCACAAAGTGTCAAATGAAAATAGCAACAGTAGTGAGATTTGAACCATGACTTTGGGGTTGTTGGGTCACTGAGTCAGTGGTTCTCAACCTGTAGGGGGGGCGGGGGGGTCAGATCACACTGAAGTGACAATTTGAGGACTTTAAGACCTTTTTAATACCTCAAAAAGAAACATATAGGAAGAAAAGAATAACACCATTACCAGTGTAATCACCAGTGTTGCATTGCTGAATTGGAACGTGGTTGCATTGTATTTGAATGACGTGACGCGCTTTTAGGCTTAACACCCACACTACAGCTCACACAATGGACATTTGATGCGTCTATAGGCTTATTCCTATGTTCATTCCCTGGTGTGAGTCTGGAGCCTTTGTAAACTTTGTTGAGGTGTGAATTTAAAGTGGTTTTAAATCTATGTGTGTGCCTGAGTGTGCTCCTCCTGGTCAGATGGTGGTTCATGCACAGTGTGCAAGGCCGTCCTATGAGCAATGCAACCCTGGTAATCACCAAACTAAAATATAAAAACTGGTCAAACATTGGCCAAGTTGTCACATAATATGAGCCAGACCCTAATATGTCTAGACCCTTACACAGCACCATATCCTTCTAATGAAGGTACTACGTATATTTAAGAGACATTTTAGAAAATAGACGATCTACAATAATTAGACGTCTGTCTTCTTTCTGACAGACGGTCTTTGTTAGTTAAACGTTGTCCCGACCCCCCTCTTCCCTCATTGGCCAATGATATCATATAAGACACCGGGGCGTCATTGGCTCAGGAGGAATTGAAAGGTTCCAGGTTTGATCCTCGTCAAACCCCAGGGTTAGTGTCAAAGTGTCCTTGAGCAAGACACTGAACCCCTGTCTGTCTGTCTGTCTGTCTGTCTGTCTGTCTGTCTGTCTGTCTGTCTGTCTGTCTGTCTGTCTGTCTGTCTGTCTGTCTGTCTGTCTGTCTGTCTGTCTGTCTGTCTGTCTGTCTGTCTGTCTGTCTGCAGGTCATCATCCTGATCGGTAACAAAGCTGACCTGGAGGCTCAGAGGGACGTGACGTATGAAGAGGCCAAACAGTTTGCTGAGGAGAATGGTGTGTGTGTGTGTGTGTGTGTGTGTGTGTGTGTGTGTGTGTGTGTGTGTGTGTGTGTGTGTGTGTGTGTGTGTGTGTGTGTGTGTGTGTGTGTGTGTGTGTGTGTGTGTGTGTGTGTGTGTGTGTGTGTGTGTGTGTGTGTGTGTGTGTGTCAGGGTTTCCGCTAGGCATTTTTTGGGCCGGCCACCATGGCCGACAGGATTATATTTTACCGGTCAAAGAATAAATGTATCGGCCATATTATAATTAACGTCACATGCGTGTTTGCACTGCATACATGCACCCAACTGATCATTACACCTTGTTACGTTAGAGCTGAGCTTCTTTCCACTTTATCACAGATGCAATCTGTTCCTGTTTTTATAGATAACTAAATTATATGATCTACTATATCATGCAGAGACGTCGCTTGCCAAAAATGAAATGAATAAAGTGGGCATGAGTGAACTGCTGCGTGACGAATACCAAAACGCCCGCTCGCCCCAAAACACAGTAGCCCCGGGGAAAATCCGGCGATATTCGCCTGGTAGGGTATTCCTTAGTCTGCCCCAACGCTCCTGATTTCGTGTATAGAGGGGCGGGTGTATAGAGCCGGCGAGAGATTGCGGCTGATCCCATTGGTTCACCGATCTGTCCGTCAACCCCCGCCCCGTTAACACAACATTACGAGCGACGCCCACTGCACTCTGGTTGGTTGGGAAATGAAACACTTCCTCATACCCAGTACAGGCTATGGTTGGGCCAGGCTTTTATTTTTTAGCAAAACTAAGCAATAAAAGCCTGGAGATCGAGGCTAGGTATTCCTAAACATATCAGTAAACTATGCCTAACCCTAACCTTATTCCTAATCTTAACCTCAGCAAAACTATACCTAATCCTAAACCTATTTCTACCCTTATCCTCAGTAAAACAAATACAAGAATACAAGAACCGCTGGTCCGCCTGAAAAATGGGGGCGAGGGTGTTTTAGGGCGAGTCCTCCGGTTACCCTGCGCCAGAGCGCCACAGCCTTTCCCTGCGCAACACCGTCGCACAGTATAAACAAATTAATATATATTTTGGGCTTTACATCGACTCTCATTCAACCTTGATATGCAAAAGTATGTTTTGTTTTGTTGTGTTAACGTTAATTATATATGTCATGATATATGTGGTCTTGCGCGAGGTTGATTACTTGCCTCTATAGTTGCTTTCACCAACTCTCACCACTGTATCCATTGCAGACAGACAGTCACTGTGCTTGCATAATATCCACGACCCACACGTGTTCGGGTCCCTTTATCGAGAATTGGGTCCGGTTTGGTTCAGATTCTATCACCTCGGAAAATCCTGGTTCTGTTTATCAACACCCGAGCGAACCACCCTACTCAGCGCTGATTAGGAGGAGACACAGCTGTGTCTCTTAGCGGTGTTGTGGCGTATCAAAAATAGCAGACATACAAGCTCACAACACGGCGCGTTGAGACGTGCTGTGAGCTTGTAGCTCCGATATTTTCAACGCGCGACACCATCGTACAACGAATAGGCTATTCTATAACTGCAGCGCAGCAGCAGCAGCCGGCTGTCGGAATTAAACCACACAGTCAGATCATGATAAAAACTTTATAAATGATTATGATTTTAATGGTTGTAGCCAACTACTTTATCCACATAATAATATTAATAATAGGCTTAAATGATAAAATAGCCTAATAACAGCATTTTCCCAACCGGCCACGGTGGCCGGTGGTGTTTATAATTACCGGCCAATTAAACATTTTACCGGTCAATGACCGGTAAATACCGGCTAACGGAGTCCCTGGTGAGTGTGTGAGTGGGCAAATTTGGATGTGAAAACGGTGCAGCAAATATAATGGTTTTATTTTAATGAGGATTCTGTTCTAATCTTGTTGTTTAGGTCTATTGTTCCTAGAAGCTAGTGCCAAAACGTAAGTACACACACACACACACACACACACACACACACACACACACACACACACACACACACACACACACACACACACACACACACACACACACACACACACACACACACACACACACACACACAATACTGTATGAGTTTGGTCAAATCACAGATTCAGAATCTTCAAGTTCTTGTCTCTCATTCACCTAAAAGTAAAAACTGATGATACAGGGGTACAGTGACTCTAGTCACTCTACCCCCCAACCCAACCCTTGATGCTCAGTGCCCATTTTTATACTCTTTGGTTTGATCCGGCCGGGGAATCGAACCCCGACCTCCAAATCTCAGGGCGGACACTCTAACCACTAGACCAGTGATTGCGAACGCGGAAGGATTCGCCGCGCCTCCGCCCAAGTTGAGCCTACTATGAAACTCTGCTCGGCTTGTGAGTGTGTGTGTGTGTGTCCGGTGTGTCTGTGTTCATGCACTACCTAGTAGAGGGCGCCAGAGTGCAGCGCCAGAGTGCAGCAGACACAGCCTGCCACACACACACACACACACACACACACACACACACACACACACACACAATTTTCGAGCAGTCTTTCCACCTCCGAGTACACCGACCCGCTGGGCCAGGCTTTTATTTTTTAGCAAAACTAAGCAATAAAAGCCTGGAGATCGAGGCGAATCTGCGTTCGCCTCCAGCGTTCGCGCGTCTTACTTGTCTGAGGAGATTGAGACTCAAATCAGCTGATGGCATCAAATCAATCCTTCATGAGATCCTGCAGTAACATCACAGGATCATCAGTTCTTTGCTTCTTCTGTCCAAATGAAAAGAAATGATCCTAGATCTAAAACCAAAGCCTCACAATCATTCTTCTTGTACGTGAAAAAATACGTTAACATTACAGTCATTTAGCAGACGCTTTTATCCAAAGCCACTTACAATAAGTGCATTCAACATAGGTAGGGAACGAAACTACTAATCACCAGAAGTGTTTAAGTGCATTCTCTTCTAAAACAAGCAACTAAGAGTATACCTTAGCACTAAGGTTTTTACCTTAGTCATTGACCACATGGCATTGACCACGTGATCGATGCCCCCGTGGTCATTGACCACGTGGGCATTGACCACATGGGCATTGACCACGTGATCGATGCCCCCGTGGTCATTGACCACGTGGTCGATGCCCCCGTGGGCATTGACCACGTGGGCATTGACCACGGGGGAGCATCCCTGCATATTGGCATCTACGTAGCAGCCTACAATAAGAGACAATGACATTAAACTGCATGTTTTCACCACGGTGCACATTTTCATTCCATGGACGTATAACAGTTAAGGGCAGAGATTCTGATTCACACATCGTCCCCTAATGCTCTCCCTCTAGTTGTTAGAGAACCCACTCTTAGGACATGTTTTAAATCCAGGCTAAAACCCATCCTTGCGTTACCCCATAGTTATATTTATTTCATTGTTCTGTCCAACTCTTCTTAACCTGTGCTTTTAAACTTAGACAGTCATATTCCCATAGCCCGGATAGATGGTCATATTCCCATAGCCCGGATAGATGGTCATATTCCCATAGCCTGGATAGATGGTCATATTCCCATAGCCCGGATAGATGGTCATATTCCCATAGCCTGGATAGATGGTCATATTCCCATAGCCCGGATAGATGGTCATATTCCCATAGCCTGGATAGATGGTCATATTCCCATAGCCTGGATAGATGGTCATTCAATTCAAATTTATTAACTTTTATTCACTGTATGTCATATTCCCATAACCTGGATAGATGGTCATTTTCCCATAGCCTGGATAGATGGTCATATTCCCATAGCCTGTATAGATGGTCATATTCCCATAGCCTGGATATATGGTCATATTCCCATAGCCTGGATAGATGGTCATATTCCCATAGCCTGGATATATGGTCATATTCCCATAGCCTGGATAGATGGTCATATTCCCATAGCCTGGATAGATGGTCATATTCCCATAGCCCGGATAGATGGTCATATTCCCATAGCCTGGATAGATGGTCATATTCCCATAGCCTGGATAGATGGTCATATTCCCATAGCCCGGATAGATGGTCATATTCCCATAGCCTGGATAGATGGTCGTTGGAAATGCAATTACAGTATAGACTAGACTAGTTCATATTCTTACTGCATTTGGTCACATTTATAATCTCTCTCTCTCTCTCTCTCTCTCTCTCTCTCTCTCTCTCTCTCTCTCTCTCTATCTCTCTCTCTCTCTCTGTGTGTCTCTATGTGTCTCTCTCTCTCTCTCTCTCTCTCTCTCTCTCTCTCTCTCTCTCTCTCTCTCTCTCTCTCTCTCTCTCTCTCTCTCTCTGTGTGTGTCTCCATGTCTCTCTCTCAGTGGTGAGAACGTTGAGGACTCGTTCCTAGAAGCAGCAAAGAGGATCTATCAGAACATCCAGGACGGCAGTCTGGACCTGAACGCTGCCGAGTCCGGTGTCCAACATAAACCCTCGGTCCCACAGGGGGCCGCACGCCTCAACACAGACACACACACACCCAGAGACAGCTGTAGCTGTTAGGACACACACACACACACACACACACACACACACACACACACACACACACACACACACACACACACACACACACACACACACACACACACACACACACACACACTGCCCCCCATTCACTGTATGTCAAAACTTTGACTTCAATCTTTTTGTATTTGTTTTAAACAAGTTATTGTTAAAGTAAAGGTTGATTAATGACCAGTAGAAACAGAGAGAGATCTACAAGCCCATTAGACAGAGAGATCTACAAGCCCTATAGACAGAGAGATCTACAAGCCCTATAGACAGAGAGATATACAAGCCCATTAGACAGAGATATACAAGCCCATTAGACAGAGATATACAAGCCCATTAGACAGAGAGATCTACAAGCCCTATAGACAGAGAGATATACAAGCCCTATAGACAGAGAGATATACAAGCCCATTAGACAGAGAGATATACAAGCCCATTAGACAGAGAGATATACAAGCCCATTAGACAGAGAGATCTACAAGCCCATTAGACAGAGAGATCTACAAGCCCATTAGACAGAGAGATCTACAAGCCCATTAGACAGAGAGATACAAGCCCATTAGACAGAGAGATATACAAGCCCATTAGACAGAGAGATATACAAGCCCATTAGACAGAGAGATATACAAGCCCATTAGACAGAGAGATATACAAGCCCATTAGACAGAGAGATCTACAAGCCCATTAGACAGAGAGATATACAAGCCCATTAGACAGAGAGATATACAAGCCCATTAGACAGAGAGATCTACAAGCCCTATAGACAGAGAGATATACAAGCCCATTAGACAGAGAGATCTACAAGCCCATTAGACAGAGAGATACAAGCCCATTAGACAGAGAGATATACAAGCCCATTAGACAGAGAGATATACAAGCCCATTGATCCTGTATGATGTCCTGATGACATTATGAACTAACTGTCTCTATAAAACATTACATTCATATTAGCATGACTTCTCACACAGTAAGTAGATATTTATGGCTGTAACTCTGCTTTGATCTGAAGGGTTAAACATAGACCTTATGAAGGCTTTGTCAGGCTTTATATCCTCTTTAATGATCTGTGTTTACATCCCACCAATAATCACTAATGATCTGTGTTCACATCCCACCAATAATCACTAATGATCTGTGTTCACATCCCACCAATAATCACTAATGATCTGTGTTCACATCCCACCAATAATCACTAATGATCTGTGTTCACATCCCAACAATAATCACTAATGATCTGTGTTCACATCCCACCAATAATCACTAATGATCTGTGTTCACATCCCACCAATAATCACTAATGATCTGTGTTCACATCCCAACAATAATCACAATAACAACACATTTCATCTTTATAAATACGTTTTATCCTCCTCACTGCTGTTGTATCCTGACTCCTCCCCGCCCAGCTTGTAGATGTGTGCAAATCTTTGAATATATATATAAATACATTTTTAACTCAAATCTTTGCTTCTGGGGGTCCCTGGAACAACATATTTTGAGATGGGGGTCCACGGACAAATACATACAATGTTGACATGAAAATAAATGGAGCACAACTGATATAGAAACATAAGTTAAAACAAACAGACATTAGAGACATTTGTAGAATCCCCAGAAGCAACGATTTGACTTTAAAATGTTGGCTTTAAAAACATCTATTCAAAGATTTGTATTCAAATATTCAAGACTATTTAAAAAGAAAACCCAAAACTCTTCAACCTTCTAAACTTGGTCAACTTTACCTGAGTTGACTGTGTACTTGGTCCTCTCTCTTTTACCCTCTACACCAAATACTTTTGCCCTAAAAATAGCTGATCTACAAGCTATGTTCTTCCCCAGAATAGTTCCTCTAGGGTTCTTAATAACTGCAGTAATCTGTTTAGTGATCAACTTGTTGCTTCAGTAGATCTATAAGCTCAGTCTGTTTAGTGATCAACTTGTTGCTTCAGTAGATCTATAAGCTCAGTCTGTTTAGTGATCAACTTGTTGCTTCAGTAGATCTATAAGCTCATCAGGAGAACGGTTCAAAGCGCTCACATCAAGTCCATGTTTTTAACATGTTTTTAACATGTTTTAACATGTTTTTAACATGTTTTGGCAGAAGCTTCATGCATGTCAGAAAGCCTTATTCATGATGACTCAGTGGAGCATGTAAAACAACATCTTTATCTCGTCTCATTTGTAAATATTGTACATTTTGTGTCAGTCGTCTGATAGGATGAATCATTAAATATAATGAAAACAGCAGAAAGCATTCTGACTACAGAGTTTAAAATGTGATTTATCTTATTCTGACTTTAATCACAATCAGGGTTCAATTATCTCTCTCGCGTTACCATGGCGATGACTAACCCCGCCCACCACGTCAACCAGTCAAGATGTAACACTCTGTTACCATAGCGATGACTAACCCCGCCCACCACGTCAACCAGTCAAGATGTAACACTCTGTTACCATAGTGATGACTAGCCCCGCCCACCATGTCAACCAGTCAAGATGTAACACTCTGTTACCATAGCGATGACTAGCCCCGCCCACCACGTCAACCAGTCAAGATGTAACACTCTGTTACCATAGTGATGACTAACCCCGCCCACCACGTCAACCAGTCAAGATGTAACACTCTGTTACCATAGCGATGACTAACAAACAAACAAACAAACAAACATTAAACCAAACATTCCATGAATTATTTCTACAGGATCGTTGCAGCATTTACATTGAATGGAACTAAAGCATCTTAAAGGACAACTAGAGTCTTTCAATGAGTTTACTGTGTTTTTAAAGAAATAATGAAACCCCCTCAAGGACCCCTGGGGGTCCCCGGACCCCACTTTGAGAACCACTGATTTAACTGATGAAGGCGGAGTTTCATTCCATGTATGAACAGACCCAGTGTTTGACTGACAGCTGTCCTGTCCAATCCCGAGGCCAGAGCCTAAATTAATGAATGACACCTCTCTGTTCCTGCTTGTTTTTTCTCTGTAAAATAATAATAATAATAATAATGATGTAACATGCTTCTTCAGATTCTTTGATATTTATGTAATTATGTTCTTCAGCTGTACTGTACATTGTACAACCATGTGGATGCAGTTATTTATAAATAAAGACTATATATACAGTACGTACTGAATGATGTGTTTCTTTTGAACAGCATTATGCAATAAAGTCAATAAGTAGAACCAGTAGAAACATACCCTTCTTTAATAGCTCTATATAGTAATCATTACTATAGAGTGTTTGTTCAGTAACAGTGTTAAATAGCTCTATATTGTGATAGTTATCATTACTAGAGTGTTTGTTCAGTAACAGTGTTAAATAGATCTATATTGTGATAGTAATCATTACTATAGAGTGTTTGTTCAGTAACAGTGTTAAATAGATCTATATTGTGATAGTTATCATTACTAGAGTGTTTGTTCAGTAACAGTGTTAAATAGATCTATATTGTGATAGTAATCATTACTATAGAGTGTTTGTTCAGTAACAGTGTTAAATAGCTCTATATTGTGATAGTAATCATTACTATAGAGTGTTTGTTCAGTAACAGTGTTAAATAGCTCTATATTGTGATAGTAATCATTATTATAGAGTGTTTGTTCAGTAACAGTGTTAAATAGCTCTATATTGTGATAGTCTCTCTAGCTCTTTACTAAACAGAAAATGCATGTTCAGTTCGGGATACCAATCTTATCTAATCAGGAAAGAGAACTCACACAGGATACACATTAAAGTGGAATTGGAAGTGATGAAACTTAAACTGAACACTATGACATTGAAGCTGATAAATGGGCACTCTCGTGATTGGCTGAAATTGACAACCCACCTTCAGTGAAATGTAAGAGAACATGAGGCACAATTATGTTTGTTATTCCTTTATTGATATTGTGACATTCCATTCAAACCAAGCAAATTAAACCCAAAATCTAACATCTGAACTTCAAACCATTCATGAACAGGTGCAGATCCCAGGGGGAAGGAGGGGACATGTTCCTCCAATAAAGTATTTTTGAATAAATTATGTAATTTCAAATATAAGGAAGCGATTCCACTTTTGAAATCATTCTCACATACAGTAAACACAATACTTTATGAAGGTTTTGTTTTAGCCACCCGTGTGTCCTGATCATCAACAACTACCAAATAGATGAATCCACAAGCTTCATCTTCGTCATCATCATCACTTGTCCACAGAGCTGTTAACTAGTTTAATGAGTGAAGTTCAGCCAATATGAACGGATAGAAACACAACAGTGGAGCTGAAAAACGGAAAATAATACTGACCAAGGAATATCTAAACTGTCCGAATTAGACACATATTTTGTTCTTTACTTTAGTAAAGTTTGCACAACCTTTCTGTTATTGTTGACTCTCATGTCACTGTCACAACCCTGAGCGCTCAATTAACAAATAATATAATTAAAATTAATAATTAAAACCTCATGGGATGATGGGACAGGATAGACTGAATGTATGGATCATTTATTAAATTGAAATGTATACATCTAGGAGACATTTAGGACACCAAGTGTCCTTCAATTAGTGCTGAGTAATGAATTATTATTTATGAACTGACAGGAAGCTCTCAGTTCTCTAAGCATTTTAGATATTGATCATTTACAGTAGATAATGGATAATAAACGGAAGGTATTGATTACTGGGTGTATTGATGATTAGTCAAATCAGGATCCAAAAATAAGAAGTGAACTCTGTGTTGGTGATATTATTGATGAGAAGATTCCTTGTTTGTGGTTCCCTCCTAAGCTGTAATGAGATCTGCTCCCTGCTCATGATTACATATACATCATTACTTAATATAAATGATTGCATTTCATCAGTGTTTCCACTCATTTGGGTGGACCCGGGTCGACCCATCACCTCAAACCACCCTAGAGGGTCTAGGTCAGGCCTGTCAAACTCGCGGCCCGCGGGCGTTTTGCGGCATCTGTGTCATTTTAAGATTTATTTGGCTATTCAAAAATAGCAGATATACAAGCTCATAGTGCGGCACTGAGTGCCACACTATGAGCTTGTAGATCTGCTATTTTTGTAAATGTAAATAATTAAAGTAGCTAATCTTCATAAAACATTTTTTAAAGTGATATACTGTAGTTATAGCAGTGACTGAGATGTAGTGGAGTAGAAAGTTCTGGAAATTGGAAATACTCTAGTAAAGTAAAACTACGTAAAATCTTTACTTAGGTACAGTACTTGAGTAAATGTAATTAGTTACTTTACACCACTGTTCTATAAATGTAATTATTTAACCACCCACACACATTACCAGGTATTGTTTAACTTCAAATTATTCTACTTAAAATGGTTTATAATAATAAATGTAATAATAATTATTATTATTATTATTATTATTATTATTATTATTATTATTATTATTATTGTTACAAATTGCATTGTTTGTTTTCTGAGACAAGACAACAGATTGAAAAACAATGCTGTATAACTGAATGCGTGTGAGCGCGCATGTGCGTCCGCAACTGGTTCCTGCCCACCTCAAGTCACCATTTGACCAATCTTGCCCGGACACCAAAATGAGTTTGACACCCCTGGTCTAGGTCCACCCATCACCTCAGACCACCCTAGAGGGTCTAGGTCCACCCATCACCTCAAACCACCCTAGAGGGTCTAGGTCCACCCATCACCTCAGACCACCCTAGAGGGTCTAGGTCCACCCATCACCTCAAACCACCCTAGAGGGTCTAGGTCCACCCATCACCTCAGACCACCCTAGAGGGTCTAGGTCCACCCATCACCTCAGACCACCCTAGAGGGTCAGGTCCACCCATCACAGGGAAACAGTGATGTCATAATAATCGTAACACATTAATTATCACACATTATAAATGATTACATAATAAATGACTTATGGTCAATTATAAAATAATAAAACCTTTTTCACAAACATGTCTGACAAAAAGTGTCATGTCTATAAACCTAACCTTAACCCTGACCTTTAACCTCACAAACACTATGTCTATAAACCTAACCTTAACCCTAAACCCTAAACCCTGACCTTTAACCTCACAAACATTAGTCTATAAACCTAACCTTAACCTCAAAACCATGTCGACCTGGGCGAAACACCGGGAAAAGACCGCACACTAATTACCGTTAGCCTTGGCTAGCCAATTAGAATTGTAATTGTTTAAAGGAAACATTTGTGAAAAAGGTTGATGATGTCATCATTGTGCTGCTGTCATGATTATTTAAAAGATTGATGATGTCATCATTGTGCTGCTGTTACGAGTATTTAAAAGCTGAATGGACACACATGTATTTCCTCCTCTCCACCAGGGGGCAGCAATGACTCTCTGCTTCTCTGAAAACACACCCAGGTGTTCTGTGAAAAGACAATAAACCAATAAGAATCAGAATGTATTAACTGTGTGAACATGTTAACACTTTAGAATAACCTTCCCTTATAATAGTAAATGACTCATTTCCAAACATGACATGTTTGTTAAAAGTTGGTTAATGATTAAATGATTTAAAACTATACTATAAATAGTTAATAGATCATGAACAAGTTATTAGTAAACTAGTTAAAAACCTAACCTCCCAGCACCCTCCCTGCAACTACAGTAACCATCAAAGTAGAAACAACTCAGTCCATTCAAACAACATTTGACCAATACTTTGTCAATAGTGTATCTTAGTAGGAAGGGCAGCTCAGTTGGTAGAACACTCTCCTTTGGACCACAAGGTTCTGTCTTTGATCCTGGTAGTGATGGAATGATCAGTGTTTTCAATGTACTGAATCATTGGGTTCAGTTCACTGAAATGTTGTGTTCAATGAACTGAATCACTGGGTTCAGTTCACTGAAATGTTGTGTTCAAATGATTAGTTCAGAGTTTGGCTGCATTGTGTCGTCTCTTCACTTCCTGACTGAATCACCTGAATGTCCTCTCGGGCTATGGGATCTAAACTCCTGCAGGCTGAATGGTCCAAACTCCAAACACGCCAGTGTTGTCTGATACAACAAATCATTTAATTATTCAATTTGATTATTAGATTCATTATTATAAGAAATTAAGCAGAAGACACATGATAACGTGAATTCACGCAACCGGGATGTTTTACCAGGCTAGTTGTTTCACTTCTTACACAAGCATGTTTTTTTGTGTATTTTGTATAGTTTTATATTTACAAAACAAATAGTACAAAGAAAGAGGAAGTGAACCTGGGTTTGTGGGAGGAGTCTAAAGATCGTCATTGGTTGTCGGCACCAGAATACGACCTGATAGAAGAAGAAGAGAGACAGTTAAAACACACACACAAATACATCCTATGTACTGTATTGTGTGTATTTCTCCATAAAATATACAATAACACAACACCACAACAACACAACAACAACAACAACACAACAACAACACAACAACAACAACAACAACAACAACAACAACAACAACACAACAACATTAGGGTTCAGTCATCAGGGTCACATGTTGCATCAGAACTAATGTGAACATTTGAGTCTTATTTAGGACTAAATGTAACACTGATGTATTAAAGCTAAATGTGACAACATAGAACACACTTTGACCTCTAACTAGGTTGTTTAAACTGGTCTAAACCAATATAAACCAGTTTAGGTTGTGGCTTTACATGATTGTTTGTTTATTTGCATTTCTGTGAGGGTTCCACATGTCATGTGATCCTCTGTTGATCTGACCTCATTTCTTCCACTGGTAGTTTATTAATTCATGAAACATGTTAATGAAACATGTTAATTAAACATGCTAATGAAACCTGCTAATTAAACATGTTAATTAACGTGTTAATTAAACATGCTAATCACCTCGTTTCTTCCACTGGAAGTAGATGAATCCAGACAGGAACAAGACCAGACCCAGAACCAGACCTGATGCTCCCATGGCCACCTTGTTCTTCACTGACTCTGGCATGGAGAAATCTGACAATACAAATATCATATCATATATTATATTAATTATATTACAAAATATTATATTATATTATATTATATTATATTATATTACCATTACAGTAGATTAAAACACCAAGGTGGAAATTCTATGAATTCTATAAATTCTATAAATTCTATAAATTCTATAAATTCTATACATTCTATAAATGTCTTTGTACCTGCAGCCATTAGTAAACTAAGATGATGGACCTCATCTAGACGTGACACTTAAGCTCTAAGTAGGTGAGGCTCCTGTCATGGCCTTCTTATTAGAATGTTTTAGGATGTTTTAATGTATTTGTATTGACTTGTATTTCTAGTTATGTTGTAGTAGAGTACAGTAGATTACAGTAGAGTATAGTAGATTACAGTAGATTACAGTAGAGTATAGTAGATTACAGTAACTGACCCCAGTCCATCTTGATAGGCGCGGTCAGGCTGGGATGTTCCACCATGCAAGTGATCTTCTCTCCTGACCTGTAACACACACACACACACACACACACACACACACACACACACACACACACACACACACACACACACACACACACACACACACACACACACACACAGCTCATCATAATAACTAAATGATGAACTATTTTATTTAAATGTAAAAACACAACTACAATTAGGCATCATAGCATTAGACCGTTATAGGCAATAAGATAAGCTTATATACAGATATTTTCTCCGTCTAAAAATAATCATGACCTGCGTCCTCAACTTGAATGTGTGTCCATGTGGTTCTGCTCAGATCTCCTCCTCCCCGCCCGGTCTGGCAGTGAGTGAGCAGCTGTTAATTAGCACTAAAATTAGGACAGATTGTGAAAGTAGCCGATCTACATGCTGAAACGTGCTGCGATTCAACACATTGATCCGTTGATCTTTGTTAATATGTTATTCTATGGAGAAAAAAAGTAATTGTTTCACTATTTTTGTGTAGGAGCGTGAATGCCCCGCTGGGCTCTCCTCCGCTCTAGTGTTTATTGTGTATTCCACTATTTCCTCCCCATTGCAGGAAAAATAGGAAGGCAAGAGGCAGAAGAAACTTAGTAACGAGATATAATATGCACGTTATAGCGTGTTCCTATGTGTGTATTCATGTATAGTGGGTCTCTGTGTGACTTAATATTAGCCTACCAATTCATGTTTTATTTTTAAAGAATATATGTATAGGTGTCTGTTAGGTGTGTACCTGGGTGTGTACTCCAGGTAGGAGTGGTACTGGTAGTACCAGTAGAGGTGTGTATTTCTATGTATAGGTGTCTGTTAGGTGTGTACCTGGGTGTGTACTCCAGGTAGGAGTGGTACTGGTAGTACCAGTAGAGGTGTGTATTTCTATGTATAGGTGTCTGTTAGGTGTGTACCTGGGTGTGTACTCCAGGTAGGAGTGGTACTGGTAGTACCAGTAGAGGTGTGTATTTCTATGTATAGGTGTCTGTTAGGTGTGTACCTGGGTGTGTACTCCAGGTAGGAGTGGTACTGGTAGTACCAGTCTCCATCAGACAGCTCATCGGTAGAGGAGAGACCAGAGGTCAAAGGTTCTTGACCTATCCACCAGGTCACCAGGATCACTTTAGGATAGAAGTCGTAGCTGCTGCACCTCAGCATGTGAGTGTGTTCACCACGACGAGGGGGAGTCTCTGACTTCAGGCTCACTTTGGGCTCCACTCCTAAAAAAGATGATTATTATTATTATTATTATTATTATTATTATTATTATTATTATTATTATTATTATTATACCAGTCATAGGAAAATGTCATTATCATTAATAATTGTATAAATGAGATCCAGAAAGCTGCAACATGTTTGATCTTCAACCAGTCAAAATGTTCACGTTTGTCCTACAAAGCAACCAAAGGTATGACACCCCCATATCTTCAAGCCTGATCCAACCCTACAACCCCTCCCATAGCATGTAGACAGATAACAGGTTCATTGTAGACCTGGCTTCCTAGAGTTTGTTGGTTTCAATTTACAGATTATTTATTTGTTTGATATTATACTGTTTAGACTGATGATAGGTTCATGGTTTACCTATGATCCTAGATACTATTTCTATGCATTTGATGTATTTCCTCATGTTTTCCTTGCTTACTGTAAATCACTCTGGATTAAGAGCGTCTGATAAATGCCTACATTGTAAATTGTAACAGTAAATGTCAGTGTTTGGCCACCAGATGGCACTAGAGAACAACGTTTCATAGAATACTGTAGATTCTACTATAGTCTGTATAAATCAGGCTTAAGTGTTTAGGAGGATCTGAAATGTTTCTCAGATTATTAACCCATTCAAAACAGGAACTCATCTGTGTCATTTTACATTTCTTTGGCTATTCAAAAATAGCAGATAATCAAGCTCACAGTGCGGCACCGAGTGCCGCACTGTGAGCTTGTAGATCTGCTATAATGTTTTTAAATTGTGAGAATGTGTGCAAATCTTTAAATAATATATAATATATTTATTTAAAAAATATATATTTTTAAAGCAAACATTTGTCAATATGTTGTTCCAGGGACCCCCAGAAGCAAAGATTTGAGTTACAAATGTTCACTTAAAAAAATATATATTCAAAGATTTGCTATTTACGATTTTTCAAAAATAGCAGATCTACAAGCTCATAGCGCTGCACTCGGTGCCGCGTTATGAGCTTGTAGATCTGCTATTTTTGAATAGCCAAAGAAATGTAAAATGACAGAGATGCGTCCCCGGATTGAATGGGTTAAGTAATGTTTTATAATCATTATCAGATCAATATTAACACCATTAATCATCTCTGAATAGAATGATTTATTATGATGTCATGTTATAGTTTATGAGGTGATGAGTGTTGAGTGCTGCTCTGAGATCAGCTCACCTCTCTTGTTCAGAACAGAGGAGTAGTAGCCCTCAATGTTGGGTTTGCAGAATGCCTCTCGTTTTGCTCTCGTCGCAGCCAGTGTTCCAGGATCTTTATTGAGACGCTCTGCGTTCTTCACACCAAGCTCAGTGTATCCAACATACTGATCTACTCTACTGTCCCACCTGAGGATCTCATCACCATCGAAATTATCTGAGTATATGTACTGTATGTCCTTCAGCTCACTGGAGTTAAACACACAGCGCATAGCCTGATAGAACACATATCCATCTGGAAATAGACAATTAAAAATGTCATTAATGTTCAGTTTTATTATCATCTGTATAATATCAACACTAGGCTAACTGTGTGAGCCACAGAGTAATAGGAGGCAGGCGGGGCTAGCCAGTGATGGAAAAAGTACTCGAATGTTTTACTTAAGTAAAAGTATCAATACTGAAATAGTAAAAGTTCGGAATTCAAAATGTACTAAAATGTACAAAAATAAAAGTAGTCATTGTGCAAAAAAAAATCCCATTTCAAGTTTTCAAATGTATGGAAATCTTTTGAAAATTGCAGATCTACAAGCTCACAATGCATCGCATAGCAACGCATTGTGAGCTTGTAGATCTGCTATTTTCAAATGGCCGAAATATATATAGGGCTGAAGTGGTTAATGTATGTTTTGTAATAATAATCAAAATCTACAAAGTAACTAGTAATCACTGGTATACTAGTAATTACTGGTATTTACACCAGACTATGCTGGTTAAATGGGGTAACTCTATCTACGCCCCATTCATTTTATCTCCTTTCCTTTTTAATGTTTTTATGAATGATTTATCTGTACAATTGAATGCCTGTAAAACAGGGTGTATCATTGGTGACTGTATCATCAACCACCTCATGTTCGCAGATGACTTGGTGGTCCTATGTCCCAGTAGTGCTGGTCTCCAGCAGTTACTAAGAGTGTGCTCACAGTATGGAATTGATTTTGCAACGCAAAAAATAGCATTACTCTGATCGTGAGAAGTAAGGAAGACAGTAAGCTGGTATTTCCTGACTTCTATCTGTCTGGTATGACACTGAAAGAGTGCAAGGAGACCAAATATCTAGGTCATTTTATAACAAATGTCCTATCTGATGACAGAGACATTTTTAGACAGCGCTGTAAACTATATGCCCAAGCCAACATGCTTGTTCGCAAATTCAATTTCTGCTCAGTTCCAGTGAAAATCTCACATTTTAAAGCTTACTGCACTCCGCTATACACGGCCCACCTGTGGCGACACTACAAAAAGGGCAGTCTGTAAAAAATGACAGTGGCCTATAACGACTGCATGAGGCTACTGCTCAAAGCCCCAAGATGCTGTAGTGCCAGTCAAATGTTTGTAGAAATAAATGTACCCACTTGCCCTGCTGTATTACCAAACCTGATGTTTAGATTTATGTACAGGTTAACAGACTCTGTGAACAGCATCATTGTATCGCTCTCTAATCCTGCCAAGAGCTCTGTTAGGCTGTCATCTAAGCTATGGACACACTGGCGCTCTAGCCTGTATGTGCAGAGATAAGGCTGAAAGTCATGCCTTGTTTGTATATGCCTTGTTGATTTATTTTTTTGTTTTTGTTTTGTTTTTATATGTTTTATGTGTTCTTCACTATGGACCCCCCTGTGTGTGTCTTGAATTAAGTTTGAATTGAACTAAAGTTTTCAAATAAATGTAGTGGAGTAAAAGTATAATACTTGGATCAGAGATGTAGTGGAGTAGAGGTAAAACTTTTACTTCTACTCCACTACATCTCTGATCCCTTCAATACTTTTACTGTAAAAAGTATTGGAAACTGGAAATACTTAAGTAAAGTACAAATACCTCAAAATGTACTTAAGTACAGTACTTAGTAGTAAAGCTACTCAGTTACTTTCCACCACTGCTAGCAGCCCACACACTGACTGCAACTCACTGTGAGAGACGAGGGAGCGTCTTCAGGTGAATGGGACAAGTGATTAAGAACCATTGGAAGCTAATTAAATAACAATAGAATAGTTAATGAGTGGGGCGGGGCCACTCAACCCCCCTCCTCCCCAAAGCTACATTTACAGCAGGAAGCCACATGGGAGGAGCTTCACACAACTGATTCAGTTGTGTGTGTTCATGTATGAAAAACATACTATATAGCCTACGTTAGTGTGTGTGTTCATGTATGAAAAACATACTATATAGCCTACGTTAGTGTGTGTGTTCATGTATGAAAAACATACTATATAGCCTACGTTAGTGTGTGTGTCTCATTTATTCCCCCGTCTAGCGTAAATGTGAAACTCAGAGGTCACTCATTATCACATGAAAAAGACTATTTGTAATATTCTCACAGAATATGCTGGTATTTGATACCACACTACCATCTAGTGTCTGTTCCTATAGCCATTGTGATTGGTTGATACAACGCACGTAAGGGGTGTGTCCCCAGGTACAGAGTCAGTCTGTGGAAGTCAGCCTTCCTGATAACATGTGAATGCAGCGGTCTGAAATAAAGCCTATACTAAAGCACGTCGTCGTCCTGGATATGATTGTACATATTGTGCAAGACTTGTAGAACACAAGACATGGTGTCAGAGTAACCCGAACCCGAAAAAGAAAAAAAAAAACGAAGAAAAAAGACGAAAATGGACGTCGCTGGAGTACCTTCACCCCGAATGGATTGGGACGCGAGCAACCTGCCCGAAGCATGGCGTAAATTCAAGTTACATGTGGATTTAATGTGCTCTGGTCCTTTCAAGAAAAAGAGTGAAGAGGAAAAGTGCAGCTACTTGCTCCTTTGGATTGGAGATAAGGGCCGGGATGTTTACAATACATGGACGCTCACTGAAGATGAACGTAAGCTATTGAAAACATACTACGACCGTTTCCAAGCATATGTAGAGCCCAAAGTGAATGTGATTTTCGCTAGATACAAGTTTCATGAGAAAGTACAAGGAGCTACTGAGCCGTTTGAACAGTTCGTGACAGAATTGAGACTACTTGTTAAGGACTGCAACTATAACAATAGTGAAGAGATGGTACGAGACCGTGTGGTCTTTGGGATTAATTCACCAAGAGTGAGAGAGAAGCTACTCAACGTCGGATCCGATCTAACTTTGGATAGAGCAATAGACATTGCCAGGACTCATGATATGGCACAAGCTCAGCTCAGGAGTTTTGCTAGCAGCAGCGCCAGCCCGCGCGAACAGGCTGTTCATGCTGTGAGTCGGCAAACATCAAAGGGTGCTACGTGGAAACCGCGCCAAGAATGGACAAAGGGATATCCAGCGCAATTCCCCAGGAATCCCCAGGAGGGCGACAGAGGCCACTCTAAACCCTGTGGATACTGTGGAAACAAGCCTCATGGATATAAGGACAGTTGCCCAGCAAAAGGCAAGCAATGCAAGATTTGCAACAAGTGGAACCACTTTGCAAAGGTGTGTCGTTCCAAAACAAGCAAAGTGCACACAGTAAGTGAAATGGATCAGGACCAAGATGCAGACATTGATGGTTTGTTTATTGATGTAGTGACACAAGGAAACAACACCAAAAATACAGAGCAAGCCTATGCAAATGTACAAGTTGGCCCAAATAAGACTGTAGTTCGTTTCAAATTGGATACTGGTGCTGACACAAATGTCATAAACCCAGATGTATTCAGATCTCTAGGAGTACAGGATGTACTTGAGCCTTCATTACGCCCACTCTATGGCTATGGAGGTGAGCAACTCAGTGTTAGGGGCAAATGCAGCATAAAATGCCAGTACAAGGACATTAACTTAATGTTAAAAATGCATGTTGTGGACACACGTGCACCCCCAGTGCTAGGCTTAAAAGCATGTCTGGACTTTGGACTGATTAAACTCATACTGTCTGTATCTGGTAAGCCAGATGTGTCAATTCTAGATGAGTTTGCAGATGTTTTCACAGGAATAGGACTATTCCCTGGTGAATGCACCATCCACCTTGACCCCGATGCAACGCCTGTGGTCCACCCACCAAGGCGTGTCCCTATTGCACTACGTGACCGTCTCAAGCTGGAGCTCCAAAGCATGGAAAAGCAGCAGGTCATTGTCAAAGTGACAGAACCGACCGAATGGGTCAATTCGATGGTAGCAGCAGAAAAGCCACGCACAGGCAAGCTGAGAATATGTCTCGACCCCAAGGATTTGAACAAGGCTATCAAGAGGCCACATTATCCCTTGCCCACTCTCGACGACATCACAGCTAAGCTGGCAGGAGCCTGCTATTTCAGCGTCATGGATGCCAGGTCAGGCTACTGGGCGATTAAGCTCACAGAAGAGTCGTCCAAACTGACCACCTTCAACACAGTATTTGGGCGATACAGGTTCCTCCGCCTGCCTTTTGGAATAGTATCGGCCCAAGACGAGTTTCAACGGAGAGTCGACGAGACCTACGAGGGTCTACAGGGAGTCACTGCCATAGTGGATGATGTCCTAATTTTTGCTAACACTAAAGAGGAGCACGACGAGAACCTCCGTGCCATGTTACAGCGCTCTAGAGAGCGAGGAGTAAAACTCAACCCAGAGAAAAGCACCATCTGTGCCACAGAAGTCAGCTATTTTGGGCACATCATCTCAAAAGATGGAATCAAGCCTGACCCAGCGAAAGTCAGAGCCGTGAGAGACATGGAACCACCTAAGGACAAAGGTGAGCTCGAAACAATTCTTGGCACGATAAACTATCTGTCAAAATTTGCCCCTATGCTCGCAGACATTAACGCTCCCCTGCGTCAACTGATGAAGAACTCAAGTGAATTCGTATGGGACGCGCAGCAAGATGCAGCATTCAAGAAAATGAAAGAGCTGATCACACGTGAGCCAGGCCCAGTCCTCACATTCTATGACCCCAGCAAGGAGCTCAGGCTCCAAGTGGATGCATCAAAATATGGACTTGGTGCTGTCTTACTACAAGAAGGAAAGCCCATCGGCTATGCATCAAAATCACTCAGTGACAGTGAAGTGAACTATGCCCAAATCGAGAAGGAGCTATACGCTATCTTGTTTGGATGTAAGCGTTTCCATCAGTATGTCTATGGCCGCCACACCATTGTGGAAAGCGACCACAAGCCACTGGAGTCTATTATGAAGAAACCGCTTGCAGCAGCGCCACCGAGGCTACAGAGGATGATTCTGCAGCTGCAGCGATATGACTTCACCATCATCCACAGACCAGGCAAGGACATTCCTGTCGCAGACACTCTCTCCAGGAAGTCACTGTCTGACCAGGATAACAGTCTCAGAGAAGTGTATAGCAACTTACCTGTCAGTGACACAAAACTAAAAGAAATCAGAGCAGAGACTGAGAAAGACACACAGCTCATGCTACTGATAGACACGATCAAGTCAGGCTGGCCTGAGGAGAGGAGAAGTTGTCCTCAGAGCATAGCCGAGTACTGGAATCACAGAGGTGAACTTTCTGTGATGAACGACATCATATTCAAAGGGGAGAAAATCATTATCCCTACCCCACTGCGCACAGAAATGTTATCCCGAATACATGCAGGTCACATGGGCATGGAAAAGTGCAAGCTGAGAGCCCGTGACATCTTATTCTGGCCCGGGATGAACAAGCAGATAGAGGAGATGATTGGAAAATGCCCCACCTGTCTCACATACAGACCTTCTAACACCAAAGAGCCCATGATGTGTCACCAGATCCCAGATAGGCCATGGCAAGCAGTGGCTACGGATCTGTTCACTTGGAACAACGACAACTACATCGTCACTGTAGATTATTACAGCCGATACTTCGAGCTGGATAAGCTAAACAGCACCACGGCATCCGCCGTGATTCACAAGCTGAAGGCAGCCTTTGCCAGGCACGGCGTTCCCCAGACTTTGTTTTCTGATGGTGGCCCCCAGTATAGCTGTAGGGAATTTGAAATCTTTGCCAAAGAATGGGAGTTTACGCATGTCACTAGCAGCCCATACTATCCCCGCAGCAATGGCCTCGCCGAGAAAGCCATTGCCAAGTCACTCATGGAAAAAGCCAGAGCAGATAAAAGAGACCCCTACCTCAGTCTTCTCGAATACCGTAACACACCCGTGGACAACTTCAAAACACCAGCCCAGCTGTTAATGAGCCGTCGCCTACGCTCAATCCTGCCCAACACCCACCAGCAGCTTCAACCAGAGGTCGTCAGCCACGGTGATGTCTACGCCAGGAGAGTCCAACAACAGCAGCATCAGAAGAAGTACTATGACCGATCAGCCCGCCCGATGACATCGCTACAGCCAGGACAAAGCATCCGACTCCAGCAGCAAGGCTACTGGAAACCAGCAGTCGTCATCAAGCCAGCTGATACAAGCAGATCCTACCACGTACGTACTACCGAAGGACGGGAGTACAGACGAAACAGATTCCACCTACTAGACACAAATGAAGCACACAGTGATGAGGTGAGCTCAGATGAACATTACACCACACCACATGCCCCACAGGCAGCAGGTGACACCACACCTCCCACTGGGACTGTCCCTTATCAGACAAGATCCGGACGTACAGTCAAACCTAGAAGTGTTATGGACTTGTAGGTAAAGTCACACAAGGACTGAGTCAGTTTCATGACATTAAGGCATTGTAAAGAAAAAAAAAAAAAAGAAGAAAAGAAATTGAGCCTGTGAAATGTCACTGATTGTATGGACACTGAGTTATTTTTGTTTGTTGTGGACATTATTGATTTGCTACATTTGAAAGTATTGTGTTGCATACGAAAGAAAAGAAACTTGAAATGTATGTTCTGTATACTGCATATTTGGTTTACAAAGATTCTGCCTACTGATAACTGAAATTGAACATTTCTTTGCACTGGTTACAGTATGTATTTTTGAAGTATTGCACTATGCTGTTTGGTCTACAGTATATTATTTTGCTATTAATACTAGTTTGTTTATTGATACATTCCACCTAGAACTATACTGCGTAAGTTTTTCAAAAGAAGGGGGATGTAATATTCTCACAGAATATGCTGGTATTTGATACCACACTACCATCTAGTGTCTGTTCCTATAGCCATTGTGATTGGTTGATACAACGCACGTAAGGGGTGTGTCCCCAGGTACAGAGTCAGTCTGTGGAAGTCAGCCTTCCTGATAACATGTGAATGCAGCGGTCTGAAATAAAGCCTATACTAAAGCACGTCGTCGTCCTGGATATGATTGTACATATTGTGCAAGACTTGTAGAACACAAGACACTATTGAAGTCCACTTTGCTGCCCCCCCCCCCCCCAGCCCCTCCTCCTGTGTATCAGATATGCTTCCTCAGACGGTTTCAGATACACCTACTGTACAGAGGGCTGTACAGAGCAGATACATATATATGTAAATTAAAAATTAAAGCACCTTGAGCACATATTCATGTTTACTAAACTTCTTCTTCACCATAAAATCATAAATGCTTAATATACATGTTTAAACATTTTCATTCATGTTAAATATATTCAACCGTTTTAGTTAGTAACTATTGTGTTCATAGTATTCATGTACCTTTCACTGGTGGTTTCTTCATGGCAGTGCGGATGGTGTCCAGGTTGCCTTGGCACCACGCCTGCTGATGCAAAGCTGCTTCATAGATCCCTGTGAAGGTCATATGATCTACAAACGGAGGCTGAGGCTCCACCCCCTTCCCTTTGTTGAAGTCTGCGTAGAACAACACTTCACCATCCAGTCCCACCATCCACTCTTTATATGAGTCTTTAACTGTGTCTGAACAGCTAAAGAGTTGAATGTACTCATGGAACACTGGAAATAAAACAAAGATTAAAATTAATTCAAACAACAATCTTCATCATCATCATCATCATCATCATCATGTTAAACAGTCATGTTTGGTTCTAAAGTTGAATATTAGAAATAACTTCCTGTTAAACATTTTATTCAACAGATTTAAATGTTTTTATAATATTATGAAACAGATTCATAATGATTTATTTCAGGATGTGAACATAATATAATATAATATAATATAATATAATATAATTAATATAAATTATATAATATAATATAAAAGAATATAATATAATTAATATAAAATAATATAAATAATATAATTAATATAATATAATTAATATAAAATAATATAAAATGATTTAGTTAATATAATATAATGTAATATAATATAATATAAATTAATATAAATTAATATAAATTAATATAAAATGATATAATTAATATAATATAATGTAATATAATATAAAATAATATAAAATAATATAATATAATATAATATAATATAATATAATATAATATAATATAATATAATATAATATAATATACAGTGGTGGAAACTTAAGTAAACGTATCAATATTGCAATGTAGAAATACTCTGTTACAAGTAAAAGTCCAGAATTAAAAATGTACTTAAGTAAAAGTAGAACAGTATTGGTAACAAAAAGTACCAAAAGTAGAAAGTACTCATTATGCAGAAGGTCCGATTTCATGATTTCAAATGTATAATCATCTTTTAAAAATAGCAGATCTACAAGCTCAGAAAGCACTTACTTCCTGGGATCGCTTTGACATGAAGTACAGAGGAGAGGATGAGGAAGGTGGCTGTAATATTCATCATCACTGATCAAAACTGAACTGAATTTAATAGATGAGAATAAACAGATGAGAATAAACAGATGAGAATAAACAGATGAGAATAAACAGATGAGAATAAACAAATGAGAATAAACAGATGAGAATAAACAGATGAGAATAAACAGATGAGAATAAACAGATGTTTACTGAAAGAGTTCTGGAGTCTGAAAAAAAATATTGTTATTTAGTTTAGAACAATCAGCCAATCAGATTAAAGATATGATGTTACATCATCTGTTTCTGGGAAGACGATGGTTGTGAATTTTGAAGATTGTTAGAATGACAAATGAATAAATAAATTTGTTTATAGAAGTAAAATGTTGTAATTACTTCAAAGCTTTCAGATGAGACATGATAGGAGGTTAAAGGTTAAAGTTCATCACTTCATATTGAAGTGATTAAATATTTTAAATATTAATAAAATAAATAATGAAGTTAGTTGGAGTATTTGTGACTGCATCTCCTAGTCACACCCTGTAAAATAATAAATATGTACAGACCAGTGGAATGCTCCAACATTTTATTTGTGTATTCTCTTCTGAAATGTCCAGGTATTTTAATGAACTATTATGCCACAACAATGTGGAATGTCCTACCAAAAGCCATGAAGGAGTGTAAAACCCTACTCTCCTTCAAAACCGCTCTAAAAGAGTACCTACAGGAGGCTGCAATTCAAAACTGGCCCCTGTAAAAGTCAAAGCCTAGCCCCCCCCCCCTCAAACTGTTTACTGTACATATTTTAGTTTGTTTTCAAACAGTTTTTATGATGTTTTGCATAGTAGTGTATATCTGTCTGTCATTAAATGTCTCTATGAATTGAGTACAAACAAAGGACCCCAATGGAAACACGCCATAGGCTTTCTTAGGTTTTAAATCCTTTTAGCTGACCTTGTATTGAACTGTACTTTATGTGCTTTATACTGCTAATAAAGTATTCAATCAATCAATCAATCAATCAATCAATCAGAATAAACAGATCAGAATAAACAGATGTTTACCTCAAGAGAAGTTCTGGAGTCTGAAAGAGAATGAAGGAGGACTCGTTCTGTAGTTTAGAAAAATCAGCCAATCAGATTAAAGATATGATGTTACCTCATCTGTTTCCGGCTAGATGATGGTGGGGAATTTTGAAGAAAAACATAGTTAGAATAAAAGAAAGAAAGAAAGAAAGAAATATGTTTATAGAAGTAAAATGTTGTAATTAATTAAAATCGTTCAGATGAGACATGATAGGAGGTTAAAGGTTAAAGTTCATCACTTCATATTGAAGTGATTAAATATTTTAAATATATCTGTGTACAACATGATGACACCAAACAAACTGAATGTCACACATATAGCAACTATAGCAGTGTTACACACTTCATATGGTCTTAATTCAGAGACCATTGCTCTTATCTGTGCAATATAGGACTGGATTAGAAGGCAGCAGTAAAACTCTATTAAGTATTAATTTACTTTTAATAATGTTAAACTAAGGTGTTCCACATTCTCACATTCATCAGAAGCAGTTAGGGGTTCAGTGCCTTGCTCAAGGACACTTCAACATGAAGCCAGGAGGAGTCAGGGATCAAACCGGGAACCTCTGTAAACTGACCTCACAGACGCTCCTCTAATCCAAGCCTCATTACATCTTACTGATGATATATCACGTCATGTGATCAAAGTGTTACTTCAGAGGGTGTGTGTGTGTGTGTGTGTGTGTGTGTGTGTGTGTGTGTGTGTGTGTGTGTGTGTGTGTGTGTGTGTGTGTGTGTGTGTGTGTGTGTGTGTGTGTGTGTGTGTGTGTGTGTGTGTGTGTGTGTGTGTGTGTGTGTGTGTGGTTGAAACTCCCCAAACATTAATTTCACTTCCCCTAGTGGTGACTGCTTTGTAAAAGTCAAAGCCTAGCCCCCCCCTCCCCCCCTCAAACTGTTTACTGTACATATTTTAGTTTTTCTGTTTTCAAACTGCTTTTATGTTGTTTTGCAAAGTAGTGTATATCTGTCTGTCATTAAATGTCTCTATGAATTGAGTACAAAGGACCACAATGGAAACACGCCATAGGCTTTCTTAGGTTTTAAATCCTCTTAGCTGACCTTGTATTGAACTGTACTTTCCTGTGCTTTATACTGCTAATAAAGTATTCAATCAATCAGAATAAACAGATCAGAATAAACAGATCAGAATAAACAGATCAGAATAAACAGATGTTTACCTCAAGAGAAGTTCTGGAGTCTGAAAGAGAATGAAGGAGGACTCGTTCTGTAGTCTAGACAGATCAGCCAATCAGATTAAAGATATGATGTTACATCATCTGTTTCCGGCAAGACGATGGTGGGGAATTTTGAAGAAAAACAATGTTAGAATGAAAGAAAGAAAGAAAGAAATAAAGAAATAAAGACAGATAGATATATGTTTATAGAAGTAAAATAGTGTAATTAATTAAAAGCTTTCAGATGAGATATGATGGGAGGTTAAAGGTTAAAGTGAATCACTTCATATTGAAGTGATTAAATATTTTAAATATTAATAAAATAAATAATGTAATTATTTGGAGTGTTTGTCTGTGTACATTTACACATGATGTGAAATGTGTCTCATTTAACTCTGTGTACATTTACACATGATGTGAAATGTGTCTCATTTAACTCTGTGTACATTTACACATGATGTGAAATGTGTCTCATTTAACTCTGTGTACATTTACACATGATGTGAAATGTGTCCTCATTTAACTCTGTGTACATTTAGACATGATGTGAAATGTGTCCTCATTTAACTCTGTGTACATTTACACATGATGTGAAATGTGTCCTCATTTAACTCTGTGTACAACATGATGGAAAAAAAACTGAATGTCACACATATGGAGCAACTACAGTAGAGTTAGTGTTACACAGTGTTACACAGTGTTACACAATGTTTAACATTCATATGGTCATAATTCAGAGCCCATTGCTCGGATCTGTGCAATATAGGACTGGATTAGAAGGCAGCAGTAAAACTCTATGAAGTATTCATTTAATTAAAATCATTTTAAACTAAGGTGTTCCACATTCTCACATTCATCAGAAGCAGTTAGGGGTTCAGTGCCTTGCTCAAGGACACTTCAACATGAAGCCAGGAGGAGTCAGGGATCAAACCAGGAACCTCTGTAAACTGAACTCACAGACGCTCCTCTAATCCAAGCCTCATTACATCTCACTGATGATACCGTCACGTGATCAAAGTGTTACTTCAGAGAGTGTGTGTGTGTGTGTGTGAGTGAGTGTGTGTGTGTGTGTTTGTGTGTGTGTGTGTGTGTGTGTGTGTGTGTGTGTGTGTGTGTGTGTGTGTGTGTGTGTGTGTGTGTGTGTGTGTGTGTGTGTGTGTGTGTGTGTGCGTGCGTGCGTGCGTGCGTGCGTGCGTGCGTGCGTGCGTGCGTGCGTGCGTGCGTGCGTGCGTGCGTGCGTGCGTGCGTGCGTGTGGTTGAACTCACTGAAGCTTGTGACTGGAAACGCAAACCTTAATTTCACTTCCTCAGAATTATTGTCTCCGCCAGACCGAAAGGCATGGCGAGAGAGTATGTTTTCGCCCCTGTCCGTCCGTCCGTCCGTGTGTCCGTCCGTCCGTGTGTCCGTCCGTCCGTCCGTCCGTGTGTCCTGTCTGTGTGTTACCAGCTAATCTCTGGCACCGTTGGCCCGGTCGCTCCGAAACTGTGCACACACACTCCCTGGATGCCAATTCAGAACCTCTGCCCTTTTTTTTCATGGGCCTGTTATAGCGCCACCAGGAGGCCGATTTGTGCAAAACCCTTTTTTTTACATTACTCCTACAGATTTTATCCAAACGTCATGCAAATCGGTACACAGTATCTCTATAGTCATGTGATCAACACAAATCTGTCCGATTTCCCATATTCCATCCTCATTGCCTATGGTTGGCTTCCAAAGTTTGCAGGATTGGTCCATTTTGAACTAAATGCCTCAAATCACAGCTTGCAGCTTGCGATTTCCGTGAAATTTCACACGCACATTCCCACTAGGCCGAGGAAGAAATGGCACTTGGAAATTTTCCAATCAGCCTCATGCTGGCGCTATAAAAGGCCAAATTGCACTTTTAACTGTAACTAAACCGATCTGCGTGAAACTTTGCACGCATACTCCCTTGAGGCCAAGGAAAAACATCTGCCCTGCATTTTTCACATTAGCCTTTTATAGCGCCACCAGGAGGCCGACTTATGTAAAACACATATTTTGAGATTAAGTCTTCAGATTTTATCCAAATTTCACGCAAATCGGTACACATGATCTCTATAGTCATGTGATCAAGATGGATCTGTTTAATTTTTCATATTCCATCCTGATTGGCTAACATTGACATCTAAGGTTTGCAGGAGTGGCCCGTTTTGAACAAAATGCCGCAAATCGATTGCGGTGGAACTTTGCACGTACATTCGCACTACGTTGAAGAACAAACACCACCCTTTTAACATTGCCCTATTATAGCGCCACCAGGAGGCCAATTCATTTTTTATATTACAAATTTTGTCCAAACATCATGCAAATCAGTACACATTATCTCTATAGTCAAGTGATCAAGATGATTCCGTCCGATTTTTCATATTCCATCCTGATGGCAAATTCTGAACATTGCTGGCCCACAATAACCTACCTGACCTGGCGGAGACCTGTGCTCCGAGGAGCACTTTTTCTAGTTATTTTATCAAACATCACCAGTTAGACATGTTGATGTGAACAACCTGACAGACTGTACATATTGTGTATTTATTTATTGTTTGTTTTATGAGACTCTTCGTCGCCTTGCTAAACTAATGGCCTATGTCATTCTTTTTAAGTTTTTCAGGAAAAATTATTCTCAATCATTTCAACCAAAATGTTTATAACAAATTATGACTATTTAACCCTATGTCACCAAACGTATCATATATGATACACACATTACACTGATTTTTTGATTTTTGATTGATTCAGTGTAATGAATACTTGGACCAAGAACCTGTTGTATCATATCTGACACATCCCCACTTCCCCCTGGACCATACCATTTGCACTGCAGGTAGTTACAGAGCCTCAGGTGGTCTGACCCAAAATGGCTGCCATCAACTAAACAGGAGAGGTTGATGCACTACTAACAAACAATTATTTTTTAAGCAGTTCGGGTACGTTTTCCTAGTATATCTTTACTAATATTTTGAAATAAGTGTTGGATAACTTGAATGCACTTATGAGCTCTCAAAATTTAGCATTTGAGTTTGTTTTTTATGATGTCAAAAGTGTTTGTATCATATTTGATACTACAGGTCTATAGTCCTTTATGATTTGTATCATATTTGATACTACAGGTCTAAAATAAATGTTTTTGTAATGTTAAAACCGACTTGATTTTTTATTTTTTTTCAAAATTTTATCCCACGATTTTGTAACCCTATTTTTTACACCCAGTGCCAATCTCTATGTAATCCTGGGCACTACACTCCCTCTGCCAACCTAGGGAGGCCAGGGCCGAGCTCATGCCTCCTTCAATGCATGAGAGCTAACTGACCTTCTTATCACCTGACAGGGGAGAGTTTCCCTGGTTGGACGTAGCGCGTGGAAGGAACACGTTATTCCAACCAGTTCCTTTCCCCTCCATCAGGCGCCCCGGCTGGCCAGGGGGGAGGCAGTAAAAAAAAAAAAAACGACTTGAAATACCCCTTTTAATACCCCTTGTATCAAATATGATACAACAAATAAATGATACAAAGGAATGTTAAAAAAAATAAAACAAAATCAAAAAAGATTTAAGACCCAATAAAGTGTCCCTTTTCAAAATTTTGGAATTTTCTGACCTTTCCTTCATAGTTCAGGTTCTAGAGGGTTAAATAGAAATAACACTGTCTGTCAGTTATGTAACATAGGAGATTTAAATGGGTTTAAATAGGATTAAATCTGACAAATCTTTTTTATTTTTATGGCCTAAATCAGTAAATAATTTGGCCTAAGTCACAAAACCATGTGACTTAGGTAAAAAAAAAGGCCTATTCTGTCCTAAGTCACACTAGGGAGTTAGGCCATTATACTAAAAGGGGAGTGAACAGCATGATACTTTTCAATTAGGAGATGGGTGATTTTACCAGAGGTGGCCAGTGTCATGAAAAGCTGCCTTAAGCAAAAATATTATTTTCCTCAAAAAATTACTTAGGCCATTAGTTTAGCAAGGTGACGAGAGTTGGTAATGTCAACGTGTTGCTCATGTCAATAAGGACACTTTAAATAGACAGACAGAAAGAAAAAAAACATGAACATTTATTAATTTCACTGTGGAAAATCATTTTATCACACTGTCTTTACTACAGATATCTGGATGAACTATACTATGACTATATTTACATTTTTGAAAGGATGTTAGGAAATAGTTGTGTCACCTGGAACCCCAATTCATTGTGTAAAGGTTTGCTAACTCTGTTATTTTAAATCAAAGATGACCTCAGTGTTTGCCAGAACTGTCAGTTTTGCAAACTCAAGTGCATTGCAGCATGAAATGTGTTTTACAAATAACATGACTGACATAGATAAATAGATAGATAGATAGATAGTAGTGATGTGCGGGTCGGGTTTTTTCATGACCCGCCCCGCCCCAACCCGCGACGGAACGCGACCCGCCTCAACCCGCCCCGCGAACCCATATATAAATCTATGGCTCAACCCGCCCCGCGACCCGCGGTGGGAATATATATATATATTATATAGCGCTCTTTTAAGTACCCAAAGTCCCTTTAAATGTCTACAGTAGCACAACATTGTCATGGGCTGAATAAACAAGCATGTTGGTCAAAATAGGTTTTTTTTTTTTTTTTTCGTGGAAAGCGGCTGACCCGCTCACCCTCAGCCCGCATAATATTCTCTGAAATCCTGACTCGACCTACCCGCGCCGCGGGTTGACCCGCGGGTCCCGCGGGTTACGGGTCGACCCGCTCATCACTAATAGATAGATAGATAGATAGATAGATAGATAGATAGATAGATAGATAGATTCATCTACTCAATTACTGTACTTAAGTAAAATGTTTAGGTATTTTTACTTTACTGGAGTATTTCCATTTTTCATTACTTCTACTCCACTACATCTCAGAGGCAGATTTTGTACTTTTACTCCACTACAATTATTAGAAAACTTTAGTTACTAGTTACTTTGCAATTGTCGATTATGATATTATAAAACATACATACCACTTTAGCCCTATTTTATACCTAGGCTATTTGAAAATAGCATTGCGATGCGTTGTGAACTTGTAGATCTGCTATTTTCAAACATTTTAGTACTTTTACTTACTTCAAGTACATTTTGATACCAATACTTTTGTACTTTTACTCAAGTGTATTTTGAATTCCGGACTTTTTCTTGTAACGGAGTATTTTTACATTGCAGTTATTGATAATTTTAGAGTAAAATATCTGAGTAGTTTTTCCAACACTGTTAGTAACACCTCCAGCCCAACAACAACAAACAAACTGATGCAATGCAATGAGTCTTAATGAGTTTAATGTCACCAGTGGTGTGTTCTAGATTTTTTTGGAGGGTATACTATGATTATTCCCTGCCTCCCTTTAATTAATTAAATGTAAAAAATGTGCACGCGCGCTTTGCGCGTGTGTGTGGCCCACAAAGAAATGTAATGTAAAATGTTTGCACGCGCACAAAGCGCGTGCACACGCAATATGCTTTGGACTGACGGAGGCCGTTCTGGAGACGCATCAGATGCGGTAAGAGGACGCTTACAAGCCGGGGCTGCAGGCAGCGAAACTCTTAAGGCGGTTACACACCGGCGAATGTGCGAATATACGCAAAATTCGGACTCGTTCCGAATAATTAAAAGACGCTTTTTCGCTTCGCTTTTCCGCTTTTTTTGTACGCTTGCATTGACTTTATAAGGTTTTTTAAAAAAGCGTATTATTCGCACGAAAAAATCGCCCCGGTGTGTAAGGACCTTTAAACAGATCGCTTTGAAAGAACTGCTTCTTTTTTTGGCGGTGGTCGTGGTCCCATCTTCGTTTCCAAGAGTCAGGAGCAGACTGAACTAAAACCAACATTTCATTGCCTTTTATGCTGTGCTATGACGCGCATACGCGAATACTAATGAAGTACTCTAATCACTGCCTGATTAGAGTACTTCATTAGTATTCGCGTCGTTGAGTTAATGTGTGAATTCCGTTGCAGCCATTACTTATCACCTCAAGAACAATAGCTACACACATGATAAGCCATCAACTCAGAGTTAGCCCACATTCTTGCTGCCCCCTAGCCACTCCTGGGCAGTAGCGTATCAGACCGTATCAGCGTAACAGATATGCTGTTTTGAACAGTTTTTGGATGTAGACGGTGGCGACGAAAAAAATCTACAGGGCATACTACGTATATAGCGTACCACGGTAGAACACATCACTGAATGTCACTATGAATTGAGTACAAAGACCCCAATGGAAACAAGCCAATGGCTTTCTTTAATTCCTCTTAGCAGACCTTGTATTGAACTGTACTTTCATAATGCTTTTTTCTGCTAACTGCTAATAAACTAATTATTCAATCAATCAATCAACCAATCAATCAATCAATCAATCAATCAATCAATCAATCAATCAATCAATCAATCAATCAATCAATCAATCAATCAATCAATCAATCAAAGTCAATGTTGCAGGTTGGGTACATGACCCCACGTTGGCCAGCAGGGGGCGGAGTGCTGCAGAGAATCAACATATAGAATCAGCAGCAACACCGAATGGCATGTTTGGAATGGGTGTGTATGTGGAAGCACGCACGCACGCACGCACGCACGCACGCAGCACCACACACACACACACACACACACACACACACACAGTCTCCTCTCCTACACAACACAACAGACAGTCAGACAGCTGTAAAGAGAGAAACCCTGTGGTTGTTCTGAACGCGGTGGATCATTATAATAACTGGACTATTAGTTGAACGTTGGTATCTTCTCTCTATCGTGGATCGATATATCGGTGGATTAAAGGATATTATTATTGTGTTTATCGTGGATCGATACCGAGGGGATTAAAGGTTCCCCTGAAGCAGAAGAAACCAATAACATCAGATCTGATGTTTAACAACATCCTACTGGTGAGAATCACAATGTTTTGTGTCATTTATTCATTTATTCACAGATTGAAGCTCAGAAACAAACAGTCTTCTTGTGTCTCGCTGCTGTCTGGCTGCTTTGTTATCAGCCTGGAAACATTGACAGTCATGGCGGAACATCAACCTGGTGTTTGCACTTTCTCCATTTATAGCCCTTACATCTACATAAACGTTCATATTTCAAATATAAAGTGCTGACCTCGTGGCCACGGATGTTATTATTATGTCCGGGTCCTCAGAAGTACCCATATCTTCCTTATTGTTCAATAAAAAAGCATTTCAATCTGACCGGTGACCATTTCCCCCGATTTGTTTCCATATGCTTTCAACTAGGTAAACCTATCGGTTGGAAGGTGTATTGCACTCTGATACATTATAAACTCTATGACGAATATGGCCATCGATCGGATTAAAATGTTTTTTATTGAATAATACGAAACACACGGGTACTTCTGAGGACCCATATATTATTATAACATCCGTGGCCATGAGGTCAGCACTTTATATTAGAAACGTGAACCTTTATGTAGATGTAAGGACTGTAAATGAAAAAAGTGCAAAAACCAAGTTCATCCATGACGCTCGTGACAGACGAGCGTCATGTGATCCATGGCTAGTTTGTTATCAGAGGTAGTTGTTGTCTAGATACTGTTTAATGTCCTCTCTGTCGTTTATTATTATAATTGTCTATAGATACTGTTTAATGTCCTCTCTATGATGTATTATTGTCTAACAGTCAATAGACAACAATAATAAAGACATAGACATCATATGGATCTGTTGGTGAAACAGACACAATGTTTTTAATCAAGTTCAAAGCTCTCTCACAGACTAACGTGTTGCACTATATAAATATACTATATATAAATACACTATATAAATATACTATATATAAATACACTATATAAATACACTATATATAAATACACTATATAAATATACTATATAAATATACTATATATAAATATACTATATATACATGTACTATATATAAATATACTATATATAAATATACTATATAAATATACTATATATAAATACACTATATAAATATACTATGTATAAATACACTATATAAATATACTATATATAAATACACTATGAAACTAAACAGCCTTTACCACATTCTGGCTTCATGTTTGGGTTCTCTGCTGGCTTTGAGGAGACAAATTATATTATTCCTTTAGAATGTGTGGGAAATCATTGTGTGTGTGTGTGTGTGTGTGTGTGTGTGTGTGTGTGTGTGTGTGTGTGTGTGTGTGTGTGTGTGTGTGTGTGTGTGTGTGTGTGTGTGTGTGTGTGTGTGTGTGTGTGTGTGTGTGTGTGTGTGTGTGTGTTGGAAATAAGCAGGTGTGTTGTGAGGGCAGCATTGTACCTGGAAATGGCAATATAGATTTAATCTGGAACATGTGATAGAGATGTCTGTCTGTCTGATTAAATACCTTATTAACAGTTTGCTAAAAAACGTACAGATCTGTTATACAATAATGTTAAAAGGATAACACACAACGTCCTGAGGGCTTGTTTCCATTGTGGTCCTGTCTGTGTATTCAATTCATCAAGACATATACAGACATACAATACTATACCAGAAATCATCATTATAGTAGGAGCTGTAAAAGTATATTAAATATTAAACTAACTAATAACTACTGCAGCTACTGTATATGGTATTATAGCATGTCGTTGTTGCCGGGCAGAAACCTCTTAACTCCATATTATAACTTTGTGTTTTTTCATAAATGATCATACTACATACACAGTGTCACTGAGCTTGTAGATCTGGTACTCTTGTTGCTTTAGAATTGTAATCCTGAAATGTAATGGTGACATAATGAGCTTTGTTCCTGACAGACCATCATATATAATATGAATGACCTGCAGCTTCAGGGCAGGGAGTGTCTTATTGTCTGTAAGAGGATGTTCAGTGTGTTTGTTTCTACATAGATAGACCT
>NC_137608.1:57114755-57122255 GCF_963280865.1 Gymnoscopelus braueri | reverse complement strand
TGTTTGTCAGGGTGGGGGTCCCCAGTTCAAATAGGATTATTTTGGGGGGTCCCCAGTTCAAATAGGATTATTTTGGGGGGTCCCCAGTTCAAATAGGATTATTTTGGGGGGGGGTCCCCAGTTCAAATAGGATTATTTTGAGGGGTCATGGCCTGAACCACTGAGCTATTTGTGTGCTAATAATAACGTCTAACCGAAGTCGTGATGTCGATGAGGTATATGTGTGTGTCAGGCAGTACGGTGGAAAGATTGTTTTTTAAAACAAGGCTTTTTCTGTGATCCAATGAATCCTGTGTAGTAATTATTTAGTCACAAGCTGCTCTTAAAGGCCAGACCACTTTGGTAGAGGTTTGGGTGGTGTAGTTACCTTGCCATGATGTAACTCCAAAGGTGGGCAAGAAATAAAAAATTATTGCTCCAGTGATTAGAAATTGATCATTTAAAATTTGCTCCACATTGACTTACATTGTACAGTAAAACAGCTCTCAAGGTAACTCTTTTAGCACATAAACAAACACAAACAAAGCTGATTCAGACAATATAGAACATCACCCACTACTGTTTGTTTTTTAATACAAATGTTAACTTCCTGTTGATTTAGCTATTTTTATTAGGAAGAAAACCCAGAATGGATCCGCGGATCTGGATCCGGATCTTCAAATAGCAAAATCAACAGGAAGTTAACATTTTAATAACATTTTTAAAAAAAGTACTAGGTTTGGTGATGTTCTATATTGTCTGAATCAGCTTTGTTTGTGGCTGTCCGCACCAAGACATGGCCATCACCATTGATAATGCTGTGGTGACAACTCAGACTGCGAAGAATCTGGGTGTGACCCTGGATGATCAACTGTCGTTCTCGGCAAACATCGCATCAGTGACACGGTCCTGCAGATTCCTCCTCTACAACATCAGGAGGATTCGCCCCTTCCTCACGGAGAAGGCAGCCCAGGGGCTCATCCAGGTTCTTGTCATCTCCCGCCTGGACTACTGCAACTCCCTCCTTGCTGGTGCTCCGGCATCTGCCATCAGACCTCTGGAGCTTGTTCAGAAAGCTGCGGCTCGTCTGGTGTTCAACCGCCCCAAGTTCTCCCACAGAACCATCCTTTTCCGTTCTCTACACTGGCTCCCCGTAGCGGCTCGCATCCAGTTTAAAACCCTGGTGCTAGCCTATTCACCTGTTTCCTAGGCTGTGTGTTTTCCACTTCCTGTCGGATTTCATTAGATATCATTAGTCATCTGACCATTTTCATGGGATTTCATTGGATCAAATCGACAGGAAGTGGAAAACACATAGGAAGTGGAAAGCCTAGGAAACAGGTGAATAGGGCAGTGAAAGGAACAGCTCCTTCTTACCTCCGGGCTATGGTCGATGCTTACACCTCTGCCCGACCACTTCGGTCTGCCACCTCGAGACGACTGATTGCCTCGTCGCTCAAGGGTCCTTCTGGCCGATCTACACGGTCACGACTTTTTTCTGTTCTGGCCCCACAGTGGTGGAATGAACTTCCCACTGATGTCAGGACAGCAGAGTCACTGCCCATCTTTCACCGCAGACTGAAAACCCACCTCTTCAGGAAACACTACCCTTCCTCTTTGCCTTGCCTACTTGTTGTTAACTAGTTGTACAAACTCTTGTTTTATTATTGTATTGTTTTATTGGATCTTGTTTAGTCGATACACTTATTTGTTTTAGCTCTAGCTCATTGGATTTTGCTATTTGTCTCATCTGTTTAAGAAAGTAGGTAGCTGATATATTGCACTTTTACCTTAGCGCTAGGTATACTCTTAGTTGCTTGTGTTAGCAGAACATGCACTTAGGACTTCTGGTGATTAGTAGTTTAGTTCCCTACCTATGTTGAATGCACTTATTGTAAGTCACTTTGGATAAAAGCGTCTGCTAAATGACTGTAATGTACGTGCTAAAAGAGTGACTTTGAGAGCTGTTTTACTGTACAAAGTCAATGAGGAGCATATTTAGAATTATGAATTTCGAATCAGTGGAGCAATTATTCTAGATTTCTTGTTCACCTTTAGAGTTACATCATAACTACACAACCCAAACCTCTATCTGGTCTGGCCCTTTAATACTTTACATTGGTTCAATATGTATATAAAACCCCACAGAAAAAAACCTCACTTAACTTTGAAAATAGCTGATCTACAAGCTCACAACAAAATATGGAGATATGAGGTTTCTCTCTGACAGCAACGACATGTACATGGATTAAGGGGTTAACATGGAAACAATGTGTTTGGTCACATGATGCTCAGTTTGACAGGCCAATCAGAAACAATGTGTTTGGTCACATGATGCTCAGTTTGACAGGCCAATCAGAGACAATGTGTTTGGTCACATGATGCTCAGTTTGACAGGCCAATCAGAGACAATGTGTTTGGTCACATGATGCTCAGTTTGACAGGCCAATCAGAGACAATTTTGTCGACTAAGACTAAGACTAAAAGACTAAAAGACTAAGGTTTTTGATATTTAGTCAACTAGACTAAGACTAAGGCTAAACATTTTCAGAACTAAATGGTGTGTTATTCAAAAGACTAAGACTAAATTAGCTGTCAAAATTAACACTGTCTGTCTGTCTGTCTGTCTGTCTGTCTGAACCACCTGTCTGTCTGTCTGTCTGTCTGTCTGTCTGAACCACCTGTCTGTCTGTCTGTCTGTCTGTCTGTCTGTCTGTCTGTCTGTCTGTCTGTCTGTCTGTCTGAACCACCTGTCTGTCTGTCTGTCTGTCTGTCTGTCTGTCTGTCTGTCTGTCTGTCTGTCTGAACCACCTGTCTGTCTGTCTGTCTGTCTGTCTGTCTGTCTGTCTGTCTGTCTGTCTGTCTGTCTGTCTGTCTGAACCACCTGTCTGTCTGTCTGTCTGTCTGTCTGTCTGTCTGTCTGTCTGTCTGTCTGTCTGTCTGAACCACCTGTCTGTCTGTCTGTCTGTCTGTCTGTCTGTCTGTCTGTCTGTCTGTCTGTCTGTCTGTCTGTCTGTCTGAACCACCTGTCTGTCTGTCTGTCTGTCTGTCTGTCTGTCTGTCTGTCTGTCTGTCTGTCTGTCTGAACCACCTGTCTGTCTGTCTGTCTGTCTGTCTGTCTGTCTGTCTGTCTGTCTGTCTGTCTGTCTGTCTGTCTGAACCACCTGTATGTCTGTCTGTCTGTCTGTCTGTCTGTCTGTCTGTCTGTCTGTCTGTCTGTCTGTCTGTCTGTCTGTCTGAACCACCTGTCTGTCTGTCTGTCTGTCTGTCTGTCTGTCTGTCTGTCTGTCTGTCTGTCTGTCTGTCTGAACCACCTGTCTGTCTGTCTGTCTGTCTGTCTGTCTGTCTGTCTGAACCACCTGTCTGTCTGTCTGTCTGTCTGTCTGTCTGAACCACCTGTCTGTCTGTCTGTCTGTCTGTCTGTCTGTCTGTCTGTCTGTCTGTCTGAACCACCTGTCTGTCTGTCTGTCTGTCTGTCTGTCTGTCTGTCTGAACCACCTGTCTGTCTGTCTGTCTGTCTGTCTGAACCGTCTGTCTGTCTGTCTGTCTGTCTGTCTGTCTGTCTGTCTGTCTGAACCACCTGTCTGTCTGTCTGTCTGTCTGTCTGTCTGTCTGTCTGTCTGAACCACCTGTCTGTCTGTCTGTCTGTCTGTCTGTCTGTCTGTCTGTCTGTCTGTCTGTCTGTCTGTCTGAACCACCTGTCTGTCTGTCTGTCTGTCTGTCTGTCTGTCTGTCTGTCTGTCTGTCTGTCTGTCTGTCTGTCTGTCTGTCTGTCTGTCTGAACCACCTGTCTGTCTGTCTGTCTGTCTGTCTGTCTGTCTGTCTGTCTGTCTGTCTGTCTGTCTGTCTGTCTGTCTGAACCACCTGTCTGTCTGTCTGTCTGTCTGTCTGTCTGTCTGTCTGTCTGTCTGTCTGTCTGTCTGTCTGAACCACCTGTCTGTCTGTCTGTCTGTCTGTCTGTCTGTCTGTCTGTCTGTCTGTCTGTCTGTCTGTCTGTCTGTCTGTCTGTCTGTCTGTCTGTCTGTCTGTCTGAACCACCTGTCTGTCTGTCTGTCTGTCTGTCTGTCTGTCTGTCTGTCTGTCTGTCTGTCTGTCTGTCTGAACCACCTGTCTGTCTGTCTGTCTGTCTGTCTGTCTGTCTGTCTGTCTGTCTGTCTGTCTGTCTGTCTGTCTGAACCGTCTGTCTGTCTGTCTGTCTGTCTGTCTGTCTGTCTGTCTGTCTGTCTGTCTGTCTTACAGTGTGATCATGTGACGTGGGGTCAAAGGTCGGTGTTTTACACAGTGCTGATACTGTGATAACAACACAATACAACTACACACTGTGTGAGTGTCATGTGATACTCAGCAGGTGTGTGTGTCTCTCTCTGTCTCTCTCTCTCTCTCTCTCTCTCTCTCTCTCTCTCTCTCTCTCTCTCTCTCTCTCTCTCTCTCATGTTGTGGAGTAGTGTTTTCATGTAATACTTTACACAAAGCGTATTAAGGACAGAGGTAGAGTTAGTGTTGAAGTGTTCATGGTTAAGACACTGAACACTACGTTGCCTCCACTGAGCTTTACCACCATTGGTGTGACTGTGTGAAAAGAGAGGACGCTGGGGTTGACTGTTCACCTCTTCACCTCCCTATGTATGAATGAATGAAACATTGTAAAGCGCTTTGAGCATTATTATTAGTATTGTCTCCACCAGGCCGAAAGGCATGGCGAGAGTATGTTTTAGTCCGTCCGTGTGTCTGTCCGTCTGTGAACAGCTAATCTCCGGCACCGTTGCCTTGATGGCAGTGAAACTGTGCAGTGTGCACACACACACACACTCCCTGGATGCCAATTCGGAACCTCTGCCCCACATTTCTCCCATGGGCCTTTTATAGCTAAACACATTTTTTGACAGTACTCCTACATATGTTGTCCAAACATCACACAAATTAGTAAACACCATCTCTATAGTCATGTGACCTTTGCCCTGCATTTTCACATCTGCCCTTTATAGCGCCACCAGGAGGCCGACTTATGTAAAACAATTTTTCTCTTCTTCATGTTTTTATAGCAGGCTGACAGGAAACAGAGAGAGATGAGGAGTGACACTCAGCAAAGGCCGTCGGGATCGGGACTCGAACCCGCGACGCGCTGTCAGGCTGCATTGGAGCCTAGGTGCCCGGACCGCTACGCCAGCTGTCCGGCCTACGGCCTCTTTTAACCCGTTAAAACCCAGGAAATCATCTGTGTAACCACTTTAAACATTATTCTATACTTATGCTGTTCAAAAACAGCAGATCTACAAGCTCCAGCTTTACAAATAATTGTGGAGTAAAAGTACAATATTTGTCTCTTGAGATGTAATGGAGTAGAAGTAAAAGTACTGAACATTGGAAATACTCCAGTAAAGTAAAAAAATACCTCAAAATTGTAGTTAAGTACAGTACTTGAGTAAATGTACTTAGTTACTTTCCACCACTGGTGGTGATGTGGTAGGTTGTGTTGTTGTTGTGTGTCTGCATTGTGTTCATTCACTGGACTGACTGGGTGTGTGTCAGCACATACCTGTAAAGTAACTAAGTACATGTACTTGTGGTATCTGAACCACTGACTTCACTAGGTTTTGGTAAAGGTTCTACTGCACTCTTAGTTGCCATCAACGCCATATTGTAGTTAATAAGAAGAGGTGTGTATGAATGGTTGAAGAATGGATTGGGGCGGCCATAGCTGAGTGGTTAGTGAGCCCGCCTAGGGAACCAGCTGGCCCTGGTTGCCCCAGGTTCGATTCCAGGCTATCCCAGCATATGTGCCGATGATATGAAATTTGTCCCTGAGCAAGACTCTTAACCCCTAATTGCTCACAGGCCCTCATTGGAAACAAGCCCGCAAGGACTTTCATGAACGTCCTGTTAAAAGGAATTATCCTTATCCTTATTGAGGCATCACTCCAGTCAGTGAGGTTACTTCCAGTTTATTTCATAGTACAAATAGAGTTCTTTGGACCCCAAGGTCCCTCAGCTCCACAGCCTCACGGCTTGGAGTGGCACACACCGTTAGTTACATTTCACTCTATCTTTATAGCAGTGACCACATTTAGAATAAGTGGGTGGGGGTCAGCCTTGAAAGGGGTGAGACCCCACCTAGACAAACAATAGATCACACTTTGAATCCCTGATTCGATTTGCAACTGTATGAGGCAGGAAGGGGGGATGGAGACACAGGCCTAGACCTTCTGTCTCCCAGGTAAAACAAAGAGAATGCTAACTGTACCCCCACCCAGGTCAGAGCCAGTCACCTCTCTGAATACACTCTCCTGTCTACTTGTGAAGTAGACTTGTAATCCCAGTCATTCTTAACATATGGCTTTAGATTTGTGTGTTATGTTATGAAATATACAACATACTCAAGTACTGTACTTAAGTACAATTTTGAGTTTTTTTTTTTACTTTACTTGAGTATTTCCAATTTTCTGTAATTTTACTTCTACTCCACTACATCTCAGAGGCAAATATTGTACTTTTACTCCATTATAATTATTTGAAAACTTTAGTTACTAGTTATTTTGCAATAGTCAATTAATTATATTATAATTATTATAAAACAAAGCCCAATTGTATACCTAAGCTATTTGAAAATAGCAGATCTACAAGCTCACAACGCGTCGCGATGCGACACGTTGTGAGCTTGTAGAGCTGTGACGCACCTGTCACTCCCGTGTCACCCCCGTAGCCCGCACCGCCTTCTGCCTTGACCCACTGAGAGCACCATGTTGCTTCCTGAGTCTTGGGACGATCTGCCTTCGACTCACCCGATTGGACAGAGGGAGAAAATCAGCTCCTGCCTCCAGCAGTTGTATGCTTCCAATGGACAAGTCGCGTAGAGCAGATAAACGCACAGTCTGCGCGACAAGCGGAAAAATCTGCTCTTGCGTGAATCCACGCATTTACATTGACAATGCATTGGCAGATTCTGCCCCAGAGGTAAAATAAAAGTGCGGTGAGAGCGCGCCCTAACAGAGTATTTCTACATTGCAGTATTGATACTTTTACTTAAGTAAAACATCTGAGTACTTTTTCCACCACTGAACCACCCTACTACAAAATAAAAGCTGAGTTTGTGTTTTGTGTTCATAATTGGACTAAGAGATTGCCAGTCGACTCAGACTCCCCTCGACTGATTAGTTGACTACTGGAATAATCAAGGTCAGTAGCCTCGCGTGGCCAGACAATATCACACGACACACTGCGTGGATATTAGTCTGGTCCAGTGGCGCAGCCAGAACGCTAGTATAGGCCGGGCCTGAGCAGGAGTAGACTGAAAGAGCGAGCCAAATCCATGGTCTTGAAGGGCGGATCCAAACCCAGCTTCCTATTGCTTCACCAATCTATGTCCCCGCCTCAAAGGATAAAGCCTCAATCTGTGATTTCTTCAACTGGTTTACAATCCTAATACCTACAAAGAAAATCATAATAATTCAACGTATTAAATCATAAAATAGAGTTCACATCAAACATACAGCAGATCAGAAGATTCATTGATTGATTGAATAT
>NC_137608.1:57102255-57112255 GCF_963280865.1 Gymnoscopelus braueri | reverse complement strand
CACACACACACACACACACACACACACACAGACTTGCTAATCTAACTCAACCCTGAAGTCAGTCTCTGTTGGACATGCAGCTACAGTGTGTGACTGTACTTTGTATTGGCTGAGTATGTACCGTATTAACATTACATTTAGGCTATGTATATATATATATAATATAATATATACATATTAGAGTATGTACCGTATTAACATGAGGTACAGTCAGACATTTAGGCTAAAAGGATAACACAAAAAAGTACTCCTTTATTATTTAGTGCAGATCTACAAGCTCACTCACAACGCCTGCTTCATCTGTCTCTCAGCTAAGGGGTCCCTGCTTCATCTGTCTCTCAGCTAAGGGGTCCTTGGGCTGAAAAACCTTGAAGACCCCTGCTTTAGTGTTTCATCTCCATGTGCTGGCACCTCACCAGGACCGCTGTGTCGTCACCTGCCTCACTGGGAAACAAATCAATCTGCCATTCGGCAGTGATATTAGTCTGGCCATTTTGAGAGAGAGAGAGAGAGAGAGAGACTGCATGCATGAAACTCATCTTTGCCCTCATGAGATGTTTGACTTTTGCTTTACTCCGTGGTGTCTTTATTCCATGGTGTCTTTATTGTCTCTGCCAGGCCGAAAGGCATGGCGAGAGAGTATGTTTTGCCCCCTGTCCGTCCGTCCGTGTGTCCGTCTGTCCTTCTGTCTGCGAGCGGCTAATCTCCGCCACCGCTAGCCCGGTCGCTGTGAAACTGTTCACACACACTCCCTGGATGCCACAGCAGAACCTCTGCCCTATATTTTCAGATCAGCCTGTCATAGCGCCACCATGAGGCTGATTTTTGCAAAACACATTTTTTTATATTACTCCTACAGATTATGTCCAAAAAACACGCAAATCAGTACACAGTATCTCCATAGTCATATGATCAATACGTATCTGTGTGATTTTCCATATTCCATCCTGATTGGCTAAGATTGCCTTCCAAAGTTTGCAGGATTGGTTCGTTTTGAACAAAATGTCTCAAATAATGAACGCAGCATGCGATTTCCGTGACATTTTCCACGTAGATTCCCACTTGGCCCAGGAAGAAATGCCACTTGAGAACTTTCAAACCAGCCTCATGGTGGCGCTATAACAGGCCGATTCACGTTTTTACCTATAACTGCACCCATTTGCGTGAAACTTTGCACGCAAACTCCCTAGAGTCCAAGGAAAAACCTTTGCCATGCATTTTTCACAAATGCCTTTTAGGGCGCCACCAGGAGGCTGACTTTTTTAAAACAAATGTTTTGCTATTACCCCTTCAGAATCTGTCCAGAAATCATGCAAATCAGTACACAGTATCTCTATAGTCATGTGATCAAGATGAATGTGTCCGATATTTCATATTCCATCCTACTTTGCTAACATTGGCTCCCCAAAGTTTGCTGGATAGGTCAGGACAGGATAATGGACTGGATAGGTCAAATTGTTTGAACAAAATGCCGCAAATCATGAATGCAGTGTCTAAGTACAAATAGCACCCTTTTCACATTGGCCTATTATAGCACCACCAGGAGGCCATAATAACCTACCTGACCTGGCGGAGACTTGTGCTCCGAGGAGCACTTTTTCTAGTTCCATGGTGTCTTTATTCCATGGTGTCTTTATTCCATGGTGTCTTTATTCCAGGGTGTCTTTATTCCAGGGTGTCTTTATTCCATGGTTTCTTTATTCCATTGTGTCTTCATAAAGACTGTCTCTCTGTCTCCAGCAGCACATCCTGTGTGAAAGGTCACAGTCATGTGTATGACCTCTGTGTAAAAGGTCATCCTGTATAAAAAGGTTTAATCTGTGGTTGTGGCTCCTCCACTTTCTTTTTGCTGACTCACCTTATAGGTGGCTCCTCCCACCCCCTTCCTGCCTGCTGACTCAGCTTATCTCATCTGTGGTGTGAAGGTGGAACTCTGACGCTCCGAGGGAGCATTGAGCACATTCTCTCTCTCTCTGTTTCTCTCTCTCTCTCACACACACACACACACACACACACACACACACACACACACACACACACACACACACACACACACACACACACACACACACACACACACACACACACACACTGCAATGCTGTGGTATGATGGAGTATAAAAGAGATCTGAACTCATTGCATGTGTAGTGTCAGAAAGGCACTACATGGAGGCCTATGGCCAGGGACTAAGTTCAGACGCTCTACAAAAACTGTCCAAACCGTAAGCTGAGTTTAACAAAAAGGGTGATTTATTCTGTCACTTGGTCGTCGCAATAAGCATACAAAATAATAAATACAATTAACCTTAAAATGCAAGGAGCACAGTCATAAACTGTGTGCCTCTGTCTCAAGCAACACCTGCGCTTGATTACTGAACCTGTTAACCCATTGATACCTGGAACGCATCTGTGTCACTTTAGATGTCTTTGGCTATTCAAAAATAGCAGATATACAAGCTCATAGCGCGGCACTCGGTGCCGCGCTATGAGCTTGTATATCTGCTATTTTTGAAAAAAATCTTGAAAAAAAAATCTTGAAAGAAAAATGTTTTAGATTATTTTTTTCAAAATGTTTCAAAATTTCAAAACTTTCAAAAAACCTCAGGTCTTAATGGGTTAAGTACCTTGGCAACCCTTGGCCTTGACCGCGCCCCGCAGACGCAAGTCCTTGGCCTTTGACCGCGCCCCGCAGACGCAGTTGCGTCATCAAAAATGACAAACAACAGAAATGGTACATATGGCTCTAACAGCATGTTTCCACATACAGTGGGAAAGGCAGTTTTATTTGTAGGCTGTAGCACATTTCAACAACAAGGTTGTACAATGACAAAATGATCATTTAGGATGAATAAAATAGATACAGTGCAGAAGGTAAGAGAAAAAAACTCAATCAAAGGCAGCAGCAAACATACATTTGTGGTGTGTGCGTGTGCGCGTGTGTGTGTGTGCGCGCGTGTGTGCGTTTGCGCGTGTGCGTGCGTGCGTGTGTGTGTATGTGCGTGTGTGTGTGCGTGTGTGTGTGTGTGTGTGTGAGTGTGTGAGTGTGTGTGCCTACATAAGAGGCAGTGCACTGTACAACATGCTCACATGTTTTGCATAAAAACTCAGCACCGTGTTTGTTTACATTCACATACAGAGCATTTACAGTAGTTAGTACATTAGTTAGTACAGTAGTTAGTAGTAGTTATGCAGTAGTTAGTTACAGGCAGAATCATCTTGTATCTATGTTTCAAATGTTTGTGTTTTTTTCATAAATGAATGCCCTTACCTCATCTTACTAGAGTGTCACACATTATGATTATAATTTAATGTGAAGGTCAAAGTGTTCCATCCAGTCCCTCTGTCTCTCTATTGATGGTCATTAGGTTTCATTATAGGTTCCATCTGCCGCTGCATAATGTAATCACATCATGTCCAGAGCTTTGAAACATGGCAGAGCTGCATAACATGGCCTCCCAGAGGAATAGCAGATCTACAAGCTCACAGTCCTGGTTTTAGCTGCACTTTACCATTAACCCATTCAATCCGCGAACGCATATATGTGTCATTTTAAAGATTTATTTGGCTATTAAAAAAATGGCAGATCTACAAGCACATCTTTTAAAAGCGAACAGTATACATACACTGTTATATATAACAGTGTACGTGTGTGTGTGTATATATATATATATATATATATATATATATATATATATATATATATATATATATGTATATGTATATGTATATATATATATATATATATATATATATATATATAATTATTATTTTTTCAAAGATTTGCACACATTTTCCACGATTTCAAACAAAAAATAGCAGATCTACAAGCTCGGAGATTTGAGAGATTACATACAGCTAACGTGGCCCTGCTATGGACTCACAGACCAGTAAATGTCTGTTATCTCTGGGTTAAAGCTTACAGTATGTGTATGGTCTGTTAAAGCTTATAGTATATGTATGGTCTGTTATCTCTGTGTTAAAGCTTATGGTATATGTATGGTCTGTTAACTCTGTGTTAAAGCTTATAGTATATGTATGGTCTGTTATCTCTGTGTTAAAGCTTATGGTATATGTATGGTCTGTTAACTCTGTGTTAAAGCTTATAGTATATGTATGGTCTGTTATCTCTGTGTTAAAGCTTATGGTATATGTATGGTCTGTTAACTCTGAGGTAAAGCTTATAGTATATGTAAGGTCTGTTAACTCTGTGTTAAAGCGTATAGTATATGTATGGTCTGTTAACTCTGCTCTCAGCATTATATCATTGACTTGTTAAGAGTCTGTTTGTCTGTTTAGACTCAGACTGACACACATGATGACCAGGAGGACGTGAGGTCTGTTTGATCCGTTCTCCTCCTCTCCAGGAGGACGTGGCTGTAAGCATTGGTGTAAAGTAACTAAGTACATTTACTCAAGTACTGTACTTAAGTAACATTTTGAGGTATTTTTTACTTTACTGGAGTATTTCCAATTTTCAGTACTTTTACTTCTGCTCCACTACATCTCAGAGGCAAATATTGTACTTTTACTCCACTACAATTATTTGAAACTTTAGTTACTTTGCAGATATAAATGATTACATTATAAAACATAAATTAACCAACTTAAGCCCTATTTTACATAGGCTATTTGAAAATAGCAGATCTACAAGCTCACAACGCATCACGATATGACGCGTTGTGAGCTTGTAGATCTGCTATTTTCAATAGGTGTGTGTGTGTGCAATAACAAAATTCCTACAACTGGAGCCCAAAGTGTGCGAGCGTTCTCTCTCAGTTTTCCATGTTATATTGTTTTCTCTGTTAGCACCTGGGTGTGGATGTCTCTCCTGCCTTTAGAAGGATAGATTGAGACACAGACACTGTGTGTCAGTATTAATGATGAGGATGATACTGTCATTTATTTTTATATCTCTCTGACAAACATTCTCTCTCTCTCTCTCTCTCTCACTCTCATCTTCTCTCTCTCTCCTCTCTCTCTCTCTCTCTCTCTCTCCTCTCTCTCTCTCTCTCTCTCTCTCTCTCTTACTGTCAGGTTAATTGCTTCTTCTTGGTAATTGGAGCCAGTGATGTGAAAGGAGTTTTATTTTCCTTCCTACTTCCTCCTGGTGTTAGAAGGTCACTTCTCTGCTTCTGTCTGTCTTTATCTGTGCTGAACACATTCACATTCACATTCACATGTCTGTCTGTCTGTCTGTCTGTCTGTCTGTCTGTCTGTCTGTCTGTCCATTGATGTGTCTTACAGGACAGCTGTTGTCCTCATGGAGCGAGAGAGAGAGAGAGAGAGAGAGAGAGAGAGAGAGAGAGAGAGAGAGAGAGAGAGAGAGAGAGAGAGAGAGAGAGAGAGAGAGAGAGAGAGAGAGAGAGAGAGAGAGAGAGAGAGAGAGAGAGAGAGAGAGAGAGAGAGAGAGAGAGAGAGAGAGAGAGAGAGAGAGAGAGAGAGAGAGAGAGAGACCTCATGGAGCGAGAGAGAGAGAGAGAGAGAGAGAGACAGAGAGACCTCATGGAGCGAGAGAGAGAGAGAGAGAGAGAGAGAGAGAGAGAGAGAGAGAGAGAGAGAGAGTGAGAGAGAGAGAGAGAGAGAGGAGAGAGAGAGAGAGAGAGAGAGAGAGAGAGAGAGAGAGAGAGAGAGAGAGAGAGAGAGAGAGAGAGAGAGAGAGAGAGAGAGAGAAGCCTATAAATCAGTGGATGTTCTTGTTTTACTTCTTTAAAACACTAACGTTGGTGGTTGTTCTTCTTGAAGAAAAGGTTAATAAACCTACAGTATGTTGTTTAGGTTCAATGTTTACTGTACCTGGCTGGTATCCTATAGTTTCACATGTACACACTGTTATTTAGATTGTGTGTGCGTGTGTGTGTGTGTGTAAACATAGCTGGTACACACAGATAATAAAAGCAGTCTGGTTGATAAGAGTTAAGTGTCTGTTACAGTACATTGTTCTATTGGCTGACTGTGTGTGTGTGTGTGTGTGTGTGTGTGTGTGTGTGTGTGTGTGTGTGTGTGTGTGTGTGTGTGTGTGTGTGAGACGTAGTGGCTGATAGCAGAGCCTCTGATATGACTGGAAGAATTATTATGACGTTTAAGCGAGACCATGTTGGTCTGATGATATGAATTACACAACACACACACACACACACACACACACACACACACACACACACACACACACAACACACACAGCACACACACACACACACACACACACACACACACACACACGCCTACAGACACGCCTACAGTCACAAAGGGTGATCGGGCGTTTTGCCGTCCAAGCACCTAGGCCAGTAGTGATGCATCTTTGATGATGCAGAGGGCCACTATATTTACACACTCACTCCAGAGGAACACATTACATATACTATCAGAGGGCAGACACCTCTTATCTACGTATTTTAACTTTTTTCGTAAATTAATGCTGTACTTCACCATTCTATTTCACGCAAAGGAGCAAAAATAGCCGTTTTGAGTTTGTAGATCTGCTATTTTTGCTATTTTTGCTATTTCTGCATTGGAATGCTGAAAAGTTATTTCAAATGCATTTAGTCATACTTATGTCAACTTTATGAACGTAAATACAAATACATTGGACATACAAAAAGACAATAGAATGTTACTAGTCATTAAGCTACTAATATAGACTGAAGTAATTAAAGCTATTACAAGATAGGGGTCCGTGGCCAAACACATCATTTTGGGGGTCCTTGACATGAAAAAGTTTGAGAATCACTGATTTAAAAACATACGTTTTTCAAAAAACTGTAAGATATAGAAGACATTTGTAGAATCCCCCCAGAAGCAAAGATAAGAGTTACAAATGTTTGCTTTAAAAAAAAATATATATATATATTCAAAGATTTGCACAAATCTCTAATTACTTCAGTTTATATTAGTAGCTTAATGACTAGTATTAACATTCTATTGTCTTTTTTATGTCCAATGTATTTGTATTTAAGTTCATAAAGTTAACATAAGTATAAGTTATAAGTATAACCAAATGCATTTGAAATTAAATAAAAAATAAACTTTTCAGGATCAAATCATCAAAAATATCACTTACCCTCCCTTGGGTACAACAATGTTATTCACTTGTGTATGTTTTGTTTGACCTTACTTATATATTTTATGTTCTAACTGCTGTTGAGCACTTTGTAAATCAATATCAATCTAAGGGTTCTTGACATGAAAATGTTTGAGAACCTCTGCCTTAGTGAGTTAGTCGGGTCGTATTGATGTGTTGTGTCTCTGTGTCTTCTTCTACAGGACAGATGAAGACCTGCTGATGTCTGCTGGACCCTGAACACCAGGAGATGTTCACCTGAACCCTGATGTCTGCTGGACCCTGAACACCAGGAGATGTTCACCTGAACCCTGGTGCCATTGAGCAAGGCACGTTCATCTTTACATACCATACCATGTAGGGCAGGGGTGATGCAACTTTGATGATGCAGAGGGACACTATATTTACATACTCACTCCAGATTACATATTTACATAATACTGTCAGGCCATTCTATGTCACATAAAGTAGGAACAATAGCCGATCTACAAGCTCAAAACGTGTCGCAGTGAGACGCGTGTCGCACTGCGACACGTTTTCAATTGGAATCCTGATTTTGATTTTTATTGGAATGCTGAAAAGTAACATTTTTATTCAATTTCAAATGCATTTAGTTTTTTTAGTTACTTATGTTAACTGTATTTAAATACAAATACATTGGACATAAAAAAGACAATATAATGTTAATACTAGTCATTAAGCTACTAATATAGACTGAAGTCATTAAAGCGGGTCATGTTTACATGTTTAGAATCATAACAGCTGAAATCAATAATATATCACTATTCTGATATTAACCTGTGGGCCACATTAAGTGAAGGTGGGGGCCGTATGTGGCCCCCGGGCCGCCAGTTGCCCATGTATGATGTTGAGCATAGAACCAGCGGTACTAGAGGTCCTGGTAGGAGATAAAACCAGCAGTACTAGAGGTCCTGCTAGGAGATAAAACCAGCAGTACTAGAGGTCCTGGTAGGACATAAAACCAGCAGTACTAGAGGTCCTGGTAGGAGATAAAACCAGCAGTACTAGAGGTCCTGGTAGGACATAAAACCAGCAGTACTAGAGGTCCTGCTAGGAGATAAAACCAGCAGTACTAGAGGTCCTGGTAGGACATAAAACCAGCAGTACTACAGGTCCTGCTAGGAGATAAAACCAGCAGTACTAGAGGTCCTGGTAGGACATAAAACCAGCAGTACTACAGGTCCTGCTAGGAGATAAAACCAGCAGTACTAGAGGTCCTGGTAGGAGATAAAACCAGCAGTACTAGAGGTCCTGGTAGGACATAAAACCAGCAGTACTAGAGGTCCTGGTAGGACATAAAACCAGCAGTACTACAGGTCCTGCTAGGAGATAAAACCAGCAGTACTAGAGGTCCTGGTAGGAGATAAAACCAGCAGTACTACAGGTCCTGCTAGGAGATAAAACCAGCAGTACTAGAGGTCCTGCTAGGAGATAAAACCAGCAGTACTAGAGGTCCTGGTAGGACATAAAACCAGCAGTACTAGAGGTCCTGGTAGGAGATAAAACCAGCAGTACTAGAGGTCCTGCTAGGAGATAAAACCAGCAGTACTAGAGGTCCTGGTAGGACATAAAACCAGCAGTACTACAGGTCCTGCTAGGAGATAAAACCAGCAGTACTAGAGGTCCTGGTAGGAGATAAAACCAGCAGTACTACAGGTCCTGCTAGGAGATAAAACCAGCAGTACTAGAGGTCCTGCTAGGAGATAAAACCAGCAGTACTAGAGGTCCTGGTAGGACATAAAACCAGCAGTACTAGAGGTCCTGGTAGGAGATAAAACCAGCAGTACTAGAGGTCCTGCTAGGAGATAAAACCAGCAGTACTAGAGGTCCTGGTAGGACATAAAACCAGCAGTACTAGAGGTCCTGGTAGGAGATAAAACCAGCAGTACTAGAGGTCCTGCTAGGAGATAAAACCAGCAGTACTAGAGGTCCTGGTAGGACATAAAACCAGCAGTACTACAGGTCCTGCTAGGAGATAAAACCAGCAGTACTAGAGGTCCTGGTAGGACATAAAACCAGCAGTACTACAGGTCCTGCTAGGAGATAAAACCAGCAGTACTAGAGGTCCTGGTAGGAGATAAAACCAGCAGTACTACAGGTCCTGCTAGGAGATAAAACCAGCAGTACTACAGGTCCTGCTAGGAGATAAAACCAGCAGTACTAGAGGTCCTGGTAGGACATAAAACCAGCAGTACTAGAGGTCCTGGTAGGAGATAAAACCAGCAGTACTAGAGGTCCTGCTAGGAGATAAAACCAGCAGTACTAGAGGTCCTGGTAGGACATAAAACCAGCAGTACTACAGGTCCTGCTAGGAGATAAAACCAGCAGTACTAGAGGTCCTGGTAGGAGATAAAACCAGCAGTACTACAGGTCCTGCTAGGAGATAAAACCAGCAGTACTAGAGGTCCTGCTAGGAGATAAAACCAGCAGTACTAGAGGTCCTGGTAGGACATAAAACCAGCAGTACTAGAGGTCCTGGTAGGAGATAAAGGAGACATAAACAAATAGTTCAACTAGCCGATCAACATCGACACGTTGTGAGCTTGTAGATCGGCTATTTAAACTACTTAAAAAAAAAAAATCACAATAGTAAGAAATTGCAAAAACGTTTCGGGGTAAGGGGTAAGGGGTAAGGGGTAAGGGGTAAGGCGGATAGGGTCCTATAGTGTTATTGCATCTAAACCACTTACTGGTTCACAGACTGACCCACAGGTCAAAGGTCAATCAGTGTCAAAATGTTATTGTCTTTTACAATAGGTTCATGTTCAGTTATATAATTGCAAATAAAAACCCATTCAGTCTGTTTAACTTAGAACAACATATTTAACTGTTAACTCATGGAGTTTCTCCTCTAGATGTCGACTACGACAGAGAATGGAATGGCAGGACCTCGTCACGCCAACCGAGAGAAAACGTATAAAAA
>NC_137608.1:57089755-57097255 GCF_963280865.1 Gymnoscopelus braueri | reverse complement strand
AGCCTCTCGCCTGCTGTAAAAATAAAAAATACACTTTCTCTACTCACCAAAAGAAAGAGGGTTTTATGGAGTTGAAAGCCTACTCTACTTAGTGGGACCACTCTGTGAGGTGAGGGGCTCAGAGTGTTCCCACTGAGTACAGTAGGCTTTCAACTTTTCTCCTTAGCGTTAAGGAGAACTCCTTCTAACGCTATGGACCAGAGCTAACCCTAACCCTGGACACTACATGGTGAGACCATACAGTTATATTATTATATTATATCTATAAGCCTAACCCTGGACACTACATGGTGAGACCATACAGTTATATTATTATATTATATCTATAAGCCTAACCCTGGATACTACATGGTGAGACCATACAGTTATGATATATCTTCTTTGTTTTCTAAGTAGTTTCTAGACAGTTTAGTGTATGTATGTCACCAGACATATGGGTACACAGAGACGTGTGTTTTATGGCTACACGACACTGCTTTGTGATTAACTTGGTGTCATCAAATAAATGAAAAAAGTAATGGAAAAAACATGGCCCCCTCACGAATTAGGAGGGCATGATGAGTCACCAGAACCAAGGACGGGTGTTTCTGATGAATCTAACATGTTAAAAATTGAGTTTGAAGTTATAATGGGTTTCTATATGAAGGGGGCGTGTCTGATAAAATGAATATCAAATATCTAAATACTGAATCGAGCAACTTGAACTGTCTGGGGGGCTCACAAAGACCTGAGTAGTAGACGATTAAATTACCCAAATGTTTTTAGTGAAATATCCCTTTAAAGTTGTACAATGCAGAATCACAAATAACGATTTTTAGCAACCTCTGCTGGTCACTACCGTCACTGCATACAATTTCCCTAGTCCTCGATTACCCAGAATTCCATTCGTTTTCACCGGAAGCCGGAAGCGTTTCAAAAAGCGATCTTTTAATTGTTTTATACTATCTACGGATCGTTTCTCTTAGCCAGTGGAGCATTAGTTACCATGAGCTATGCTTTCTTTTTCTGTTCTTTTTCGATCTTCCAATCCTACATTATCTTAAAATCAGCGTGAGGTTCCTTTTTGTTAATAGCGCGGTAGTTCCTGGCCAAACAGGAAACCGTTGCGGTAGTTCCTGAGGACGTCATGACGTTGGCCAGGAACGTCATTTTCCCGGGAAAGTCCCCCCCGTACACGTTCAATAGAAAATATATAAATAAAAGGCTTCCGGGGGTGAAATTCACGGAGTGGGTGTTGTGAAACTTTTGCCACTCGCAAAAGATATACAATTTAACTTTAGTTTTGTTGAAAACGTTACCTAGTATTACTTTAAGTATAGTACAGTAAGTAAATGCACTTAGCTACTTTACACCACTGCTCTTGTGGTCATTATTCTTCTTCCTCGCTCAGCTCATTCACCCTGGTCTTCCTCATCCTCTGTTCTAACAGAACCTGAACCAGAACCCTCTCTTCCTCTGTTCTAACAGAACCTGAACCAGAACCCTCTCTTCCTCTGTTCTAACAGAACCTGAACCAGAACCCTCTCTTCCTCTGTTCTAACAGAACCTGAACCAGAACCCTCTCATCCTCTGTTCTAACAGAACCTGAACCAGAACCCTCTCTTCCTCTGTTCTAACAGAACCTGAACCAGAACCCTCTCATCCTCTGTTCTAACAGAACCTGAACCAGAACCCTCGCACGTTGCTGCCCAAGTTCTACGGTCTGTACTGCATCCAGTCTGGAGGCATCAACATCAGGCTGGTGGTGATGAACAACGTTCTGCCTCGCTCCGTCAACATGCACTACAAATACGACTTAAAGGTACACTACGTCAATTTACTGTCAACATGCACTACAAGTACGACTTAAAGGTACACTACGTCAATTTACTGTCAACATGCACTACAAGTACGACTTAAAGGTACACTACGTCAATTTAATGTCAACATGCACTACAAGTACGACTTAAAGGTACACTACGCCAATTTACTGTCAACATGCACTACAAATATGACTTAAAGGTACACTACGTCAATTTACTGTCAACATGCACTACAAATACGACCTGAAGGTATGCATGGGAGGTTAATCATTAGCATGTTAACCCTAACCTCTCCGGTAACAAAATGGGCGAAAGAGTGATCAAAAAGGTCAACCAAAGAATATGCTTTTTGTATAGGATTGGCCGTCTAGTCAGCAAGAATACTCTGAAGATTCTTGCAGGGGCCCTCATACAAGGTTATTAGGATTATGCATGCACCTCATGGTATCACAACACCTCCAAGGCCTTAAAAACAAGGCTCCAAACATCCCAAAACAAACTAGTAAAGCTACTTCTTGGCCTCAACCACAAAACCCATCTAACCCCTGCTCATTTTGCTAGGATTGGATGGCTTAGGGTTGAGGACAGAGTAGAGCAACTTGCTATGGGCCTGGTCTTCAAGATACACCACAACATTGGGATCCCCCTGTATTTGTCAAAATACTTCCAAAACGTTAACAAAGTCCACGATCATAACACCATGAGGCAGCTCCACGAATCATGTTCAACCCAGATTTGGCTCAACAAAGGGAATGAACTCGTTCTCATGCTATTCATCAAAAATGTGGAATGCCCTACCAAAAGGAGTAAAGGAGTGTAAAACCCTACTCACTTTCAAAACTGCCCTAAAGATACACCTTCAGGAGGATGCAATTCGAAAATGGCCCCTGTCTAAGTCTTAACCTACCCCCCCAACCCCCCCCCCTCTCCGTTTTTTCTTCATATTTTCCAGTCTTCATACCAGTAACCTGTAAACTGATTGTATGACATTCTGTATAGTAGTGTGTGTGTATATCTGTCTGTCTCTTATATGTCATCATGATTTGTGTGCATGGGGATCTCATCTTAAACAAGCTCAGTGCTTAATGAGTCTTCCAGTTTAGTAGACCTTGTATTGTGAATTTGTACTTCCATGCCAACCCGATCGCCAGAGGAAACGTTCTCATGGAACGTTTTTCAAATTCCGTGCATAGACAACTGGAAAACCCGAAAATCCGTGCATAGCCGCCTCGCATCTCCCCCATTGTGACTAAACCATTTCGGAGGCGCGCACTCCGCGTGGTCTCAAGGGAAGGTTGCGACATTCCCTTGTGCCTACTGAGTTATATACCGATAGGCACAGAATGGTACATTTTGTTGTGGGGACTGCTCTGCTTCCGGGTTTTTTCCGGGTTGCAACTGGTTACGCCCACCGTGGGACTCGCCGTACATATGCACGGAATTTCGGGGTTTCTAGGCGACTATGCACGGAATGACGTGCACGGATCCGTGCAATGTATACTAATTCTCTGGCGATCAGGCTGTCCATGCAGAGGTCGCGCTAGTCCGATAATTGCCGGTTTTGACCGATTTTTTATGACAAAGGAAAAAAATAAAGCTCCGGACATCCTGACCGGTTGATAATGACACGGCAGTTCATTCATTATCACCGCAAATCAGGCACATTTCAAATCGCTCTCTCTCTCGCTCTTTCTCTCGCTCTTTCTTTCTCTCTCTCTCTTAACAGCGTGCGTGTGTTTCTGGGAGAGAGAGAGAGAGAGAGAGGTAGAAAGAGAGTGTGTCACACGCTGTTAAGTTACACTTATTTCCTGTTAATAATAACCAGTGTAAAATGTGCTGCATTGGGCGGTAAATGGGAGACACTTTATTGTGAAGGTACAACAGGAAGAAGAGAGTTGTTGTTGCTGCTGCGTAGTTGTCTAAATATTATTACTCTGTGGTCAGACAGAGACCACGGTCCGGTTACAAGTTACATTATATAAAGTTGTGTATTTAACAGTCAGTCACACACAAGTTGTATCATTACGAGTTAGAATATGTCAGACACTACTACAAGGGCACTTGTGAGTAAAGTTGGCAAGTTGCCCTACAGTTTAACAACAGTGCAGGTTGAAGATGAAATATCCAACACAGATGCGTAAATACTCTCCACAACAGCTCAGGCTACTGCAACTATGGCATCCAGGTGAAACACCACGTTAATCATAAAGGTGGACCTATTTTTAACTCTATGAGGTGGACACGTTAAAACGTTACCACTGAATAGCTCTATGAGGAGACGACAAGATTCTCACAACTCATCAACTTTCCCACGGCTGTCCCAACTAGACGCACGGACAGCATCCACTGCATAACTATACAGTATAACCTCCTGTGAGTGAGTAGTGGTCTATCATTTATTGCCCTGGCCTAACAGGTCAGCTGAGCCACGTTATGAAGGATTAATCTGAAATGCCCAATTTTGTGCAGTGCCCTTTGAATAGAAAATGCGTTCAAACGCAATTGATTATTGAGAAACCATTACGCACGCAGAATGCGCAAATGGTAATGTAGGTATTTAATGTATTTGTGTAAGATGACCCTGCTATATAAAATGTGTATATTATGATGGTTCATGTTCAAATAGCTCAATCCAAAATATAATGCTGTAGGCCTAACTGTTAGGCTGTATTTACGCACCTGCTTGTCATTAATGAATACAAATAATTATGACCGTTATTTTTGTCAGATGTCCGATAAATTTGAATCCTCCCGGACATTGGGACCGGCAGATTCAAATCCTAGCGCGACCCCTGCTTCCATGTACTGTTGTTCTCATGTCTTACTAAATAAAGTACATCAATCAATCAATTTAGACTGATGCCAGGTTCATGGTTTACCTGTGATCCTATAGTTTACTGAGACACTACACTGTCTCTCTACATTCTATGTATGTGTTTACCTTGTTTATTGTAAGTCACTGTGGATAAGAGCATCTGATAAGTTCTCCCACACAACTATCCTTCTCCGTTCTCTACACTGGCTCCCCGTAGCGGGAGTGAAAGGAACAGCTTACCTCCTGGCTATGGTCAAGGCTTACACCCCTGCCCGACCCTTCCTCTTTTCCTTGCCTACTCGTTGTCAATTATTTGTACGAGCTCTTGTTTTTTTTAATCTTGTTTACTTGATACACTTATTGGTTTTAGCTCTTGTTCATTTGATGTTCCTATTTGTCTCATCTGGTTAAGAGAGTAGGTAGCTGATATATTGCACTTTTACTTTAGCGCTATAGGGCTTGTTTTAGAAGAGAATGCACTTAAGACATCTGGTGATTAGTAGTTTTCTTCCCTACTATGTTGAATGCAGCCACTTTGGATAAAAGAGTCTGCTATATGACTGTAATGTAATGTTAAATAAATACATTGTAAAATTGTAAATTGTTATTATCGCTTAACGCGATAAACAACACACACACACACACACACACACACACACACACACACACACACACACACACACACACACACACACACACACACACACACACGCTACAAAGCTCACAACGTAGTAGATCAGCTTTTTTGGGAATGTTTGACATAATGGTCCCATCACCCCTCCCCCTCCTCCCCCTCCTCCTCCTCCCCCTCCTCCTCCTCCCCCTCCTCCTCCTCCTCCCCCTCCTCCTCAGGGCTCCACCTATAAGAGGAGGGCGTCCCGTAAGGAGAGAGAGAAGGAGGGACCAACCTACAAGGACCTGGACTTCCAGGACCTTCATGACGAGGGTCTGTACTTCGATGCAGAGACCTACAACAACCTGATGAAGACCCTGCAGAGAGACTGTAGGGTAGGTCTCTCTCTGTGTGTGTGTGTGTGTGTGTGTGTGTGTGTGTGTGTGTGTGTGTGTGTGTGTGTGTGTGTGTGTGTGTGTGTGTGTGTGTGTGTGTGTGTGTGTGTGTGTGTGTGTGTGTGTGTGTGTGTGTGTGTGTGTGTGTGCCTATTGAATGGCAATCGCGTAGATCTACGCAAACCTATTTAAAGCCGCAGCGTGCCAGTCGCGTAGATCTACGCGAACCGCCGATTCCCATTGAAAGTGCCCCAGGTGCACTTTCCGAATTTTTTTGATCCATTTCCGTTTCCGGTTTCCGGTCGGAAACAGAATTATTCGGGTTCCGGTTTTTTCGATCGTATCCGCTTCCTGTCTGGGATCCTGTTTAAAACTCGATTTTCTCGGTTGTTGTTTTTCTCCTCGCTGATCACTGTTTACCGTTGATCGGCTGTATCTTCAAGATGGCGGCACGGATTTGGAAACTGTTTTCGCTGGCCGTTTCTCACGGATCCGCTGTGTGTTTAGAACCAAATGAACGCGCACTTTTAACTTATTTAGCGAGGTCTGTGGCGACATGATAAAAACAAAAAAACAACAATAAAACGCTGGCACTGGTGAGTACATTATGAGATTAAACTCTGGCATGGAATGTGTTAATCATGGCTGCAAATGTCCAGATGTTTTTTTTATCAAATCATTTCATCTCTTGTAAATGATGACTCACCATGCTGTCCTTCAAGACAGAAGTGTCATGGTACAGCTGTCACATGATCAGTAAACAATATTTAACCAGAGCACAGGACGTTACATGACCATGTCCATCACCACCTGTAAACACAGAGTTCTCTACTCATCATCATCATCATCATCATCATCATCAACATCAGACTGAAAGAGTCAAAAGTCACATTGATTCCAAACTGTGTCTGTCCCTTTAATTCTGTTCCAGCAGGTTGCGGGCACACTTAGTGTTTTCATATCTCATTAAATTACATTACATTACATTACATTACATTACAGTCATTTAGCAGACGCTTTTATCCAAAGAGACTTACAATGAGTGCATTCAACACAGGTAGGGAACGAAACTACTAATCACCAGAAGTCTGAAGTGCATTAATTCTCTTCTAAAACAAGCAACTAAGAGTATACCTAGTGCTAAGGTAAAAGTGACATATATCAGCTACCTACTGTCTTAACAGAATAGACTCAGATCAGTATTATATTTATATTATATATTATTATATATATATTGTATATATTATAATATATATTATTGTCTCCGCCAGGGCGAAAGGCATGGCGAGAGAGTATGTTTTACCCCCTGTCCGTCCGTCCGTCCGTCCGTCCGTGTGTCCGTGTGTGTGTGTGTGTGTGTGTGTGTCCGTCCGTCCGTCTGTGGACAGCTAATCTCTGGCACCGTTGGCTTAATCGCAGCCAAACTGTGCGCACTCACTCCCTGGATGCCAATTCAGAACCTCTGCCCCAAATTTTTCACATGGGCCTGTTATAGCGCCACCAGGAGGCCTCAATAACCGTACCTGACCTGGCGGAGACCTGTGCTCCGAGGAGCACTTTTTCTAGTTTTATTTATATTTATAGGATCTAATTTGTCAAGGAGAGGACAGAGTCAGCCTGGCCAGTGGCCATGGCTAGACTAATCACTATTATTAACTTTTTTCTAATTTAACCCATTCAATCAGGGAACGCATCTGTGTCATTTTATATTTATTTGGCAATAAAAATCGTGGAAATTTGTGGAAATCTTTGAATATATATTTTTCAAAGCAAACTTTTGTAAAATATCGGGTCCCCCCCCCCCCAAGAAACGAAGATTTGAGTTACAAATAAAACAAAACTATATAAAATATATATATAAAAAAAAATTTTGGC
>NC_137608.1:57079755-57087255 GCF_963280865.1 Gymnoscopelus braueri | reverse complement strand
GATCTGCTATTTTCAAATGGCCAAAATGTATATAGGGCTGAAGTGGTTAACGTTTTGTAATTATAATCAAAATATACACGGGCGCGGTTCCAGCGCTCCGACCTCGACAATCAGGCGATGTCTTTGGCGCAGTCGGTAGCGCTGTCGCCTCACAGCTAGAAAGTCCTGGGTTCGATTCCCGCCGGGGACGCTGTGGGTGCTGGGGAGTTGTGTCCTCTCTTCCGCGTCATCAGTGCCCATACCCAGGTGGGGTTGGTGAAAGGGCCTTTCTGTGTGGAGTTTGCATGTTCTCCCTGTGTCTCCTAGGGTAGTTGAATTCAAGGACCCCAACGGAAACAAGTCCGCAAGGACTTTTTCGGTCGGACCTTTTAGACAAAAGTATTATAAATGTAACTGTGTTGTTTTACATTCTTTTGCCAAATAAAATTTTCAATCAATCAATCAAAGTTAACACATTGAGTGCCATAAACGGTCCGGACCGTTTTTGGCACATTTTTTTTTAAATATATTTTTCCATGCACGTGGGCATGGAAAACTTTGGGATCATCCAAGGAGTCTCTGAGAAGGAGAGGCCGGATGTCGATCCATGTCAAAAAATCCTTCCGGTCGGCCGCTCCAATGTTAACTCCTTGACTAAAAGCTTAATATCTCCATTTCTTTTTAACGTGGTGGAAGTGAGACGTTTTCGATCGGCGGTCACTCTGCAATGGAGGATCGCGTTAGAAATATTATTGTTCCAGGCGTTAGTCGGGACCCTCCGCCGTCTCGCACGCACGCTGTGTTTACATGCACTTCCTCGTCTGGGCTTCTACAGCACGAAACATATCAACGTAAGTGGATGGAAGATATGCTGGCACTGAACGTACCCTATTTTAATAAACCTCTGGCACACAATGTGTTAATACCCTCACAAAAACATGTAGTAATCCTGGTCTCTATACTGCCTCCCCCTGGTCAGCCGGGGCGCCTGATGGGAACTGGTTGGAATAACGTGTTCCTTCCACGCGCTACGTCCTTCCGGGGACACTCCCCCCTGTCAGGTGATAAGAAGCTACGTCCTTCCGGGGAAACTCCCCCCTGTCAGGTGATAAGAAGCTACGTCCTACCGGGGAAACTCCTCCCTGTCAGGTGATAAGAAGCTACGTCCTACCGGGGAAACTCCTCCCTGTCAGGTGATAAGAAGCTACGTCCTACCGGGGAAACTCCTCCCTGTCATGTGATAAGAAGCTACGTTCTACCGGGGAAACTCCCCCCTGTCAGGTGATAAGAAGCTACGTCCTTCCGGGGACACTCCCCCCTGTCAGGTGATAAGAAGCTACGTCCTACCGGGGAAACTCCTCCCTGTCATGTGATAAGAAGCTACGTTCTACCGGGGAAACTCCCCCCTGTCAGGTGATAAGAAGCGGCTTGCTAGCTCTCATGCATTGAATGAGGCATAAGTTCAGCTCTGGGTTCTCCCTAGGCTGGCAGAGGGAGTGTAGCGCCCAGGATTACTTAGACAATTGTCACTGGGGGGAAAATTTTCAGTTACACAATCACCTGATAAAAATAAAAATACATTTGAAAAAATCTATAAAGTAACTAGTTTTCAAATAATTGTAGTGGAGTAAAAGTATAATATTTGCCTCTGAGATGTAGTGGAGTAGAATTAAAAGTACAGAAAATTGGACTAAAAATTGTACTACCAAAACCGTAAATCTACGGGTTTGCAAAAAGTGGCGTTGAGTGCCAACCCTAAAAAAAACTGTAGATATACGTGAAGTGGTCTTTTTGTGGTTTAATAAACGATCGCGCTGTTCTCTGTAAATTCCGTCATCGGGTTCCCTTTCCTCTCACTTCCCACTCACCCGGATGCAGAAATAGCGGGTTCCGTTTCCGGTTTCGGTTTTAGCTGGAAAATTTAGATTTTTAGGCAAAATAGGGCAAAACATGTTTTTTCACACGGTATAAAAAACGAACAGAGAGCTCCGGTTATATTTTCTTTACTCTGGACGACGAACAGTTATGGTCGTTGTGTTTACCAACGATCTGAAACCCCATCATAAGCTAAGCTAAGCTAAGATAGCCTGCGGAAGGGGGGGTATACGACTACAGCCACTGGATATGATGTTTTCAGCCTGTTTGGGAGGCAGAGGGAGAGAAGGCAGACATAGAGAAAAAACGTAACTCTTTGAGTGCTGGTCGATCTGTCGTGTGTTTATAAACACAGCCAGACAAACGATTATAATGGATATAACAATTCTGTGACCGGTTGAAAAGGTTATAAAACACGAAAATTGCTGGCACTGGGGTGAGTATTATGAATATACTCTGGCACCGAATACAGTACTTGAGTAAATGTACTGAGTTACTTCACGCCACTGTTCAGCAGCACATTAACAGTCTGGTTGTTGTTTGTTTCTCTAACACAGTGTTTCTACATCGTGGTTTTGATACTTCAGCTGCTTTCCTTGTGCTGTGATGATCATCATGAGCTGTGTGTGTGTGTGTGTGTGTGTGTGTGTGTGTGTGTGTGTGTGTGTGTGTGTGTGTGTGTGTGTGTGTGTGTGTGTGTGTGTGTGTGTGTGTGTGTGTGTGTGTGTGTGTGTGTGTGTGTGTGTGTGTGTGTGTGTGTGTCTATTCAAAGTGCCTGTGGTTTGAACAGACCGGGGGAGTTGGGATGAAGGCATGCAAATGGTGATGCAAGCAGGCCGAGCACGAACAATACACCCAGTGTTTGTTTGTGTGTGTGTGTGTGTGTGTGTGTGTGTGTGTGTGTGTGTGTGTGTGTGTGTGTGTGTGTGTGTGTGTGTGTGTGTGTGTGTGTGTGTGTGTGTGTGTGTGTGTGTGTGTGTGTGTGTGTGTGTGCGTGCGTGCGTGCTGCGCGCGCGCGTGCGTGCGTGCGTGCGTGCGTGCGTGCGTGCGTGCGTGGTTGAGCTGCACATTACGCTGGATGTTTTCAAACCGCCACACCATTAAAGGGCAACTACGTCAATTTCTGTCACTGTGAAAATATGACATGCTGTACATACAGTGTTACTATAACACTACAACACTCACTGTGTGAAACAGAGACATTATAAAAGTCCACATTGCAGTCAGAACTGCAGACACTCCTTCCTAATGTTCCGCCGTAACCTGAAGACCTCCTAGCACTCACCTCTTCAGACTGACCTAGTTATGATGACCTCCTAGCACTCACCTCTTCAGACTGACCTGTTTATGATGACCTCCTAGCACTCACCTCTTCAGACTGACCTGGTTATGATGACCTCCTAGCACTCACCTCTTCAGACTGACCTGGTTATGATGACCTCCTAGCACTCACCTCTTCAGACTGACCTGTTTATGATGACCTCCTAGCACTCACCTCTTCAGACTGACCTGGTTATGATGACCTCCTAGCACTCACTTCAGACTGACCTGGTTATGATGACCTCCTAGCACTCACCTCAGACTGACCTGGTTATGATGACCATTCAGACAGAACTTGGTTGTTTGTTCTCATGTTTTCGTAGTTTTTTGTAGGTTTTTCTTGACCACAGGGATTCAAATGTATTTTTTTCCACGGGGCACGTGGCGCAGTCGCCTCACAGCTAGAAGGTCCTGGGTTCGATTCCGCCGGGGACGCTGTGGGCGCTTGGGGCGTGGTGGGGTTGGCGAAAGGGCCTTTCTGTGTGGAGTTTGCATGTTCTCCCCGTGTCTCCTAGGGTAGTTAATACCCTCACATAAACATGTAGTAATCCTGGTCTCTATACCACCTCCCCCATGACAGCCGGGGCGCCTGATGGAGGGGAAAGGAACTGGTTGAATAACGTGTTCCTTCCACGCGCTACGTCCTACCAGGGAAACTCCCCCCTGTCAGGTGATAAGAAGCTACGTCCTACCGGGGAAACTCCCCCTGTCAGGTGACAAGAAGCTACGTCCTACCGGGGACACTCCCCCCCTGTCAGGTAACAAGAAGCTACGTCCTACCGGGAAACTCCCCCCTGTCAGGTGACAAGAAGCTACGTCCTACCGGGGACACTCCCCCCTGTCAGGTAACAAGAAGCTACGTCCTACCGGGAAACTCCCCCCCTGTCAGGTGATAAGAAGCTACGTCCTACCGGAGAAACTCCCCCCTGTCAGGTGATAAGAAGCTACGTCCTACCGGAGAAACTCCCCCCTGTCAGGTGATAAGAAGCTACGTCCTACAGGAGAAACTCCCCCCTGTCAGGTGATAAGAAGCTACGTCCTACCGGGGAAACTCCCCCTGTCAGGTGACTAAGAAGCTACGTCCTACCGGAGAAACTCCCCCCTGTCAGGTGATAAGAAGCTACGTCCTACCGGAGAAACTCCCCCTTGTCAGGTGATAAGAAGCTACGTCCTACCGGGAAACTCCTCCCTGTCAGGTGACAAGAAGCGGTCTGCTCACCTCCTCATAGCATTGAAGGAAGCATGGGCTCAGTTCGGGGGCGCTCCCCCAGGCTGGCAGAGGGAGAGTAGCGCCCAGGATTACAAGCCTTAGGCATTGGCACTGGGTGAAAAAATGGTAAAACAATTAATAATGATTTTTCAAAAATATTTCACGAATATATTGTCGAAGATGTAATCTGACATCGAAGCGTCGTTTGTTTCTGTGCTTTGCACCCCGCTGTTAAAATAAAGTGTGTTCTCAAAGGCGTTGGAAAAAAAACAGCTACAGGTTATACGTTACACGTTTTAACTGTGGGAGATTTTCTAGACAGAGAGTTGCCACGCGCAGAGAGAGTTGCCACGCACAGAGAGAGTTTGCCACGCACAGAGAGAGTTGCCACGCACAGAGGAGCACACAGGGAAGTTTGATATCATATTTCATATTTTTCATGTCCTCAACCACAATGACAGGAGTCAGATTAAATATCAACCTAGTTGCCTTCCTGAAAAGAGAAAGAAAGAAAGAAAGGCTGTGCTGCAATGTGAGCAGGTTTCACAACGTTTTGCAAACAGTATAGTTTTTAGTTGTAAGTGATAAACTCTGGCTGGGCTTTATGAATGGATTCCAGGGAACAGAGACTAACTGTACTGTCACTGTATCTCATGATATAACATACATGTCACACTCATATATTTAAAGATAAATAAATGCACCATTTGGCTCCAGAATGAGGCTCAGGTTTCTGAAGGTCGTCGGTCAGACTCTGGTTACATCCTGGCAGAGGTTCAGGAATCCACTTTCTGGTTTTGTTGTGACTGTATCCTAAATGTCCTAGAAGACAGTCTCTCTCTCTCTCTCTCTCTCTCTCTCTCTCTCTCTCTCTCTCTCTCTCTCTCTCTCTCTCTCTCTATCTCGCTCTCTCTTTCTAGGCTACACGTGGTTGTTAAACTTTGAGAATCAATGCTCTAATTGTGATGGTGTGTATCTTTAATAATTGAATATATTTGGTGCGTGTGTGTTTGTGTGTGTGTGTGTGTGTGTGTGTGTGTGTGTGTGTGTGTGTGTGTGTGTGTGTGTGTGTGTGCGTGTGCGTGTGTGTGCGTGTGTGTGTGTGGTAGGTGTTGGAGAGCTTTAAGATCATGGACTACAGTCTGCTGTTGGGGGTCCATCATGTTGGGGGGTCATGGTGGGGTCATGTTGGGGGGTCCATCATGTCCATCATGTTCTGGACCAGAGGCAGAGGGAAGGGGGGGGCGAGGCAGGGGGGGACCCCAGGAGACCTGTCAATCAAAGGGTCCTCTACTCCACCCCCATGGAGTCCATCCAGGGAGACGGCAAGGCAGCCGAGACCCTGACCACTGATGACACGTGAGACATGACCACACACACACACACACACACACGCACACACACACTAATGCAAATACTGTACATGCTCTCACACACACACACTTGCATGCAAAACAGATGCATGCACATACGCAAGCATGTTCACTCTACCACCAATACCAATTGGTATTATTCAGTGGTGTAAAGTAACTAAGTGCATTTACTCAAGGACACAGTACTTAACTCATTGAGTGCCAATGGCGTCTTTTTTTTTTTAAGTACCATTTTGAGGTAGTTTTACTTTATCTGGAGTTTTCCCAATTTTCAGTACCTTTACTTCCACTCCACTGCATCTCAGAGGCAAATGACACTGCAAGTATTTGAAAACTTTAGCTACTAGTTATTTTGTAGATTTTGATTTGACAGAGTATTTCTATTGCAGTATTGATACTTTTACTTAAGTTAAAAATGTGAGTCCGTGTGGGTAACCCCCCCCCCCCCCCATAGTATATCATATTATATTATATGTTGTATTTTTTCTGTCTTTCAGGATGGGTGGAATTCCAGCCAAAACACACAAAGAGGAGAAGTTACTAATTTTCCTGGGAATTATTGATATTCTACAGTCATACAGGTATAATAACTGTGTGTGTGTGTGTGTGTGTGTGTGTGTGTGTGTGTGTGTGTGTGTGTGTGTGTGTGTGTGTGTGTGTGTGTTTATATGTGTGTTTATATGTGTGTGTGTGTGTGTTGATTTGTTTTGTATTTTCCACCTCAGGTTGATCAAAAGTTGGAGCACTCGTGGAAGGCCCTGGTTTATGACGGGGTGAGATGAGTAGACATGTCAATATCTTATCAATAACTTATTTAATGTATTATCAATACACCCATTGTTGTCTCCGCCAGGCCGAAAGGCATGGCGAGAGTATGTTTTACCCCCTGTCCGTCCTTCCGTCCGTGTGTGTGTGTGTGTGTGCCCCTGTCCGTGTGTTACCAGCTAATCTCCGGCACCGTTGGCCCGGTTGCTGCAAAAACTGTGCACACACACTCCCTGGATGCCAATTCAGAACCTCTGCCTCAAATTTTTCACATGGGCCTGTTATAGCGCCACCTGGAGGCTGATTTGTGCAAAACCAATTTTTTAATATTACTCCTACAGATTTTATCCAAACGTCATGCAAATCGGTACACAGTATCTCTATAGTCATGTGATTAACACGGATCTGTCCGATTTCCCATATTCCATCCTCATTGGCTAAGGTTGCCTTCCAAAATTTGCAGGATTGGTCCGTTTTGAACAAAATGCCTCAAATCATGAACGCAGCTTGTGATTTCCGTGAAATTTCACAAACACATTCCCACTAGGCAGAGGAAGAAATGCCACCTGACATTTTTCACATCAGCCTCATGGTGGCGCTATAAAAGGCTGATTTATGTTTTTAACTATAAACTGCACCGATCTGCGTGAAACTTTGCACACACACTCCCTAGAGGCCAAGGAAAAACATCCGCCCTGCATTTTTCACATTTGCCTTTTATAGCGCAATCAAGAGGCCGACTTATGTAAAACACATTTTTGGATATTAAGCCTTCACATTTTATCCAAATTTCACACAAATCGGTACACATGATCTCTATAGTCATGTGATCAAGATGGAACTGTTTGATTTTTCATATTTCATCCTGATTGGCTAACAATGACATCTAAAGTTTGCAGAAGTGGCCCCGTTTTGAACAAAATACCACAAATCATGAACGCAGCGTCCGATTGAGGTGGACACTTTACAGGCACATTC
>NC_137608.1:56783387-57078387 GCF_963280865.1 Gymnoscopelus braueri | reverse complement strand
GTATTTCTCTACCTCCGAAGTTGTGAGGGACCAATCAGTATACACGAATCCACGGAGCGCTGCCCTGCGCGCAGCCATTGCTGCGGTGTCAACGCTCCGCGGACGCGACACTTCAGCAATGGCCGCCTACAGGCAGCTACAGGCAGCGCGTCTGTGGATTCGTCTATAAGCATGGCTAGTGTTACAGAACCACTGCCTTAGCCCAGCGGTTCTCAAACTTTTTCATGTCAAGGACCCCCAAATTGACACTTATTAGAAAAGATACCCCCATTTGAAAAGATAAGCCAGAGACCCCCATAAGAGAAGATTTTTTAAGCTCTAGCAGTGATTCTCAACCATTTTCATTCCAAGGACCCCCAGTTTGACATGCATTAGCCTTTGACAAGGCATTTATATCTCTGGGACCCCCATTTATAGAGTAAAATCAATGTTAATGTAACTCAGAGAGTGTACAAATGGAACCAAATAGACCTGTAAGGGTCCATTTGGTTCCATGAACTCTCAGAGTTACAGACCCATAAGGGTCCATTTGGTTCCTAACTATCCATCATTTAGCTGGGGACCCCCTGGAACTCCCTCAAGGACCCCTGGGGGTCCCCGGACCCCACTTTGAGAAGCAATGCCTTAGCCTATACCTGGAAACACCAGGTAAGGAAAGAGGGCGTGCCGGTTGTTGCCTTGTAGGTGTAGGTGGTGAAACACTTCCTGTTGTCATGTGACCTCACACACACTCCACCTTTAGCCCAGAGCACTTGACCTACTTATGAACAGAGGTGTAAAGTAACTAAGTACATGTACTCAAGTACTATACTTAAGTAAAACATTTTACTTTACTGGAGAATTTCCAATTTTCAGTTATTTTACTTCTACTCCACTACATCTCAGAGACAAATATTGTACTTTTACTCCACTACAATTATTTGAAAACTTTAGTTACTAGTTACTTTGCAGATATACATTATTACATTATGAAACATGCATTAAAGGGGAAATCCACCCATTTTCAATATTTAACTATGTCATTAATATAGCATAAAGGAGTTGTGTGGAAATAAGAAAAAATTAAAAAAAAAAATAACATTGCAAAAAAATGTAACATTGCAAAAAAATTAACATTGCAAATTACACTGTGATGACTCATCATGGTGTAATTTGCAATGTTAATTTTTTTGCAATGTTACATTTTTTTGCAATGTTAATTTTTTTTTTTTTTTTTTCTTATTTCCACACAACTCCTTTATGCTATATTAATGACATAGTTAAATATTGAAAATGGGTGGATTTCCCCTTTAACCACTTTAGCCCTATTTTTGCTATTTGAAAATAGCAGATCGCTTGTAGATCTTCTATTTTCAAACATTTTAGTACTTTTAGTTTTGGTACTTTAAGTACATTTTGATACCAATACTTTTGTAGTTTTACTCAAGTAAATTCGGAATTTCGTACTTTTACTACATTGCAGTATTGATACTTTTACTTAACACATTGGGTGCCAAAAACCGGGAATTCCTTTTTGTTTTTGTTTTTTGTTTTTGTTTGTTTTGTTTTTTTCCACAAGGGGGGGGGGGGGGGGGGGCTAGCGCAGCTCTGGAATCACCCACGGTGACTCTGAGAAGGAAGGGACAGATGGATCACCGTGCCAAAAAACCTGGCTCCCATCCGCTCACATTCTATCTCCTTACAAAAAAGACTCCATATTTCCTTAGTTTTTACAGTGGGGAAAACCACTAATTTTCGATCCGAGATTACTCCGCCATGGTGACTGGCGTGAGAGATGTTATTGTTCCAGGCGTTAGCCAGGACCATCCACCATCCTGCACGCATATATTGTTTACAATCGGGTGCTCGTCGTGGAGTGTGCAGCTGTAAACAAACGTAGCGTCACAAACGGTGAGGCACTCAACGTCACTTTTAAAAAAAAACTATGGCACCCAATGTGTGAAGTACAACATTTTAGTACTTTTTGAGTGTGTGTGTGTGTGTGTGTGTGTGTGTGTGCGTGCGTGCGTGTTAGAGTGTGTTAGAGTGTGCGTGCGTGCGTGTGTGCGTGCGTGTATTGTTAAGGCGTGTCGGGTCCTGCCCTGTCATTGTGTCCTGGGTCACCTGTCTGGTTGCGGTCACATTGTTCAGTGTAACTGCCTCCATCAATGTTTCAATGAGACACAAGCTGTGTTGAGCATTGTTACCATGACAGAGACAAAAGGTGACGACAGGTTTCCTTGGTGACAAACAAATAAATCCCTGCCCAGCACGCACACACGAACACACACAAGCACGCACACATGCACTACACAGTACACGCACGCACGCATGAGATTGTCTTCTACTCCAGGCACTAGAGACAAATGTGCCGTCTTAAACACCTCATAATTAAACAACCACTCCATCTTCTGACCATCATCTTCCCAGAATAGATTAGCTCAGGTTTATGTTTTTGCATTACCCTCACATCGTCATATAGAGTACAATAAAACATAAAATGGAATTCATTTTCGACATCTTTCAGGTCACATGTACATTGCATATCCTATTGTCCTCTGGCACAGCTGAGAACCGACCTCAATAGCAAGAGGCTCTCAGCTGAGCACACAATGACCGCTGGTTTCTGGTTAAAATGGATTTGACATAGGACTCAGTACCAAAACACTGATTCATCTGGACATTATGATCTAAGTTTTGGCTTAGACCATAATGTCGTTTGACCATTTCTCTTTGTAATTACAAAATGTTTTTTCTTTCAACAAGTTAATGTTACAACAAAGCATATTATGAAAGATATAAGCCAAATCTGCCTCTCTGAGAATAGAGAGAACTTCCTTTATCCAGGGGTCATTGTGAGCCTTAGCCCAGTTGAAGACCTTTTTTTGTTATCCGACCCTCTGGCAGATTAATGAGACGGTTCCACAACCGTATCACTTCTCCCTTCTGCCTAATCTCCATCGGTTCACAACCCATATCTCCCTGGATTGCAAGAGAAGGGGCAAATGCATGTACCCCAAGGAAACACCTTATGGCTCTATTCTGGATAGAATTAACTTTTTTTGACATCCTTAAAACCCCAAACACCAGCTGCATAAACAAGAATAGGACAAACAGTAGAGTACAGTAGAGATTACAGTGGAGTACAGTAGAGTACAGTAGAGCTCAGTGCCATAAAGAGCTGAGAAAACACATTCCTACAGCAGTCACCTGACCTAAGCACCCACGTGGTCCTCTGCTGCCCCCCTGTGGCTGCATCTATCACTGTCAATGTAGAAATACTCCCTTACAAGACAAGTGCGGAATTCAAAATGTACTCGAGTAAAAGTACAAAAGTATTGGCATCAAAATGAACTTAAAGTACCACAAGTAGAAAGTACTCATTATGCAGAATGTCCCATTTCACACATTTTTCAAACGTATAAAAATCTTTTGGCACTCTATGTGTTAAAACTGAATGAATTTCATCCATAGTTCATCTGATCTATTTAGATGCATAAGAATGTATACACCTTTCAAAGTTATCTACTAGAATGTATACACCTTTCAAAGTTATCTACTAGAATGCATACACCTTTCAAAGTTATCTACTAGAATGTATACACCTTTCAAAGTTATCTACTAGAATGTATACACCTTTCAAAGTTAACTACTAGAATGCATACACCTTTCAAAGTTATCTACTAGAATGCATACACCTTTCAAAGTTATCTACTTGCATACACCTTTCAAAGTTATCTACTAGAATGTACACACCTTTCAAAGTTATATACTAGAATGCATACACCTTTCAAAGTTATCTACTTGCATACACCTTTCAAAGTTATCTACTAGAATGTATACACCTTTCAAAGTTATCTACTAGAATGTATACACCTTTCAAAGTTATCTACTAGAATGTATACACCTTTCAAAGTTATCTACTAGAATGTATACACCTTTCAAAGTTATCTACTAGAATGTATACACCTTTCAAAGTTATCTACTAGAATGTATATGTCACAGGACGATTGAATAACCAGGACGATTGAAGACAGAGCGCTCGTTTTTAGGCACAGGGCTTCGGGGCGAGGCGGGGCTTTGATGCGACGCGGACCTGTCTGTTGTTGTTCCCCCCCACGTAGCAACCAAGAAGCTACGCTAGGGGAACGCTGAACACGCGTTCACACGCGTTCACACGCATGTGATAATAGTTATTGTCCATGACGGAGGCGCGCCGACTCAGCAGAGCTTGAGGCCGAGGAGGCGCGAGTGCCCGCGCTGACCGGCCGATGCTCTGATAGTCGACACAGCGCCGTCCGAGTTGTAAACCGATAGGGACAGAATAGTTATTTTCATGGATCACTGTGTGTGTGTGTGTGTGTGTGTGTGTGTGTGTGTGTGTGTGTGTGTGTGTGTGTGTGTGTGTGTGTGTGTGTGTGTGTGTGTGTCTCAGGGAGAAACTAAAACAATGCGTGTGTGCGCGGGCGCGTGCATGTGCGCGCGCATGTGTGTGCATGCGTGCGCATGTGTGTGCATGCGTGCGCATGTGTGTGCATGCGTGCGCACAAACGCGCACGCACACACACACACACACACACACACACACACACACACACACACACACACACACACACACACATCCTCCCTCTAGTCTGGCTTGCATTGCCCTCTAGCGTTGGTTTTACAGAATTGCCTGAAAACAAGCGCTCCTTCTTCAATCGTCCTGGTTATTCAATCGTCCTGTAACATACACCTTTCAAAGTTATCTAGGGAGATTTGAGTTTAGGAATCTGATTGCCTGGGGAAAGAAAGTGTTCCTCATCCTTTCTGTCCTGGCACTGATGCTTCTGTAACGTTTTCCAGACGGCAGACAGGAGATCAGGCTGTGAGAGGGCTGTCCCTCAGTCCCTGATAACTGAGTATGTTTAACCCCCCCCCCCCCCCCCCCTCCCCCCCTGCATGTCTTTCTAAATCCACCATCTTTGATCATGTCCACTCTTCTTCTTCTGCTGTTCCAGAGAGGACATGGCGTCCGGCTCCACCTTCACGCTGGAGGACAGCGCCATCTGCCTGACGTCTGAGCAGAGCACGGTGGACGCTGACATGATGGAGAACCTGGAGCACGACGGCGATGACGGCTCCATCCTGGATGTCTACCTGGTGAGATGTCAGAATCAGGTTTATTGTCACATCACAGGTTTAAGTAAAAAGTGGGTGAAATTAGTTTGTGTACATCGTTCCCATCATAACGTTATTTCCATAGAAAGAAGAGGGGGAGGATGAAGAGGGGGGGGAGTGGGAAGGAAGAAGAGGGGGGGAGTGGGGAGGAAGATCAAACAAGAGAATGTGGTGTATCAGTATTCAAGACTGATGAATATGAAATTATTATGATATTAATATATTATAAACACAAACCATTAAAGTGTCTAATAACAAGAGGAGACCAAAACGTCTCTAGGCTATTTGGGAAGATTCTAGTGGTGACTGCCAGCTGCAGTGAATTGGTCAAGATAACACTTCCAAATATGGTGTGAATCCAAAATACCACACCCCCGAACGCTTGGTTCTCACAAAGTGTATTCTAGGATTAGTCAACAGTGGACACTAAGACAGTTGCCCTCTTCAGTCAAGCCAGCCGAGATGAGTTAAGACAAACAGGGTTTAATATACAGTGTTTACTAGGCTTTTCTAAATTTACAGATAAATATAAGCATCATTATTAAAGGGATTTTGACGCTCTCTCTAGGAAGGAGGGGCTGAGCTCCGACAGCGGACCCAGGAGAAGAGCGCCTTTCTTTTAAATAACTTTAACTATAAAGGTCATTCATACAACGTCGGACATATCACTGTTTAGACTTATTTCAAAGCTAATAAAATGTTGTATAATAATGTCATAATGTGAACATATGAGAAAGTACGGTTTCATAGATAGGGATAAAGAAAGATTTCATGTGTTAGAGTAAAAGGAGGCAGATGCTAATTCGTGTCCTATGAGGAGAAGGCGGGCCAAGCTTACTGTTTCGACAGGAGCCTATTTGTGATTGACGGTCACAGACAGCAGGTAGTTTATTTTTAAAACTAAGCACTAAGCACAATCTTGAGGTATTTCTACTTTACCTGGGTATTTCCAATTACCAATACGTTTACTTCTACTCCACTACATCTCAAAGGAAAATATTGTACTTTTACTCCACTACAATTATTTGAAAACTTTAGTTACTAGTTACTTTGTAGATTTTGATTATTATCACAAAACCCCAGCCCTATATACATTTCGGCCATTTGAAAATAGCAGATCTACAAGCTTAAATGGGACATTTTGCATAATGAGTAGGCTACTTTTACTTTTGGTACTTTAAGTACAAGTTCATACTTTTGTACTTTTACTCAAGTACATTTAGAATTTCGGAATTTTACTTGTAACAGGGTATTTCTATATTGCAGTATTGATACTTTTACTTAAGTAAAAATGTGAGTACTTTTTCCACCACTGGTCAGTTGTCCTTATATCCTGGACGTCTACCTGGTCAGTTGTACTGAGCATGTACTTCACTAGGAAAGACCAAGCATCAGACACACATAGCTTTAGGTTGTTTATTGAATAAACCCAGGTTGTTTATGGGCGCGTCGCATGACGTAACATGGGCAGTGGTGGAAAAAGTACCCAAATGTTTTACTTAAGTGTAGATGTAATCTTTTACAAATAAAAGTCTGGAATTCAAAATTTACTTGAGTAAAAGTACAAAAGTATTGGTATCAACATGTACTTAAAGTACCAAAAGTAAAAGTACTAAAATGTTTGAAAATAGCAGATCTACAAGCTCACAACGCGTCGCATCGCGACACATTGTGAGCTTGTAGATCGGCTATTTTCAAATAGCCAAGGTATACAATTAAATTACTAAAGTAATGTATGTTTTATAATTTAATAATTTATATCTGCAAAGTAACTAGTAACTAAACATTTTAAAAAATTGTAGTGGGGTAAAAGTACAATATTTGCCTCTGAGGTGTAGTGGAGTAGAAGTAAAAGTATAGACAATTAGAAATACTCCAGTAAAGTAAAAGTACCTCAAAATTGTACAAAAGTACAACAGTACTTAAAGGTAGGGTAAGTGATTTGCAATTATTCAAATAATTGCAAAATGGGTCTATGTTCTGATAGTGCTCGTTACTATAGAGTGTCCTGTCCATATAAAAAGTCTCCATGTCTCTCCAGCTCTTTATAAAACAGAAAATGTATTTTGTAGTTTTTTTTTTTTTTTTTTTAGTTTCATTTCCAATTTTATCCAACCAGGACAGAGAACTCAATCAGGATATAGATTAAACAAGTGAAATTGGAAGTGATGACACTAAGAAATGAGCAGACAAAATTTTAACTGGAACACTATACAAATTAAGCTTAAAAATGGGTACTTTCTCCTGATTGGCTGAGATTTTGACACCTACCAGAAAAATGTTTTTTCTGTTTATTAAAGAGCTGGAGAGACAGGGAGACATCTGTTACTGAACAAACACTCTATAGCAATGATTACTATCAGAATATAGTATTTTAACCTTTTAACAAAATACTTTTTGTTTTAACCAAAAAATATCACTTACCCTACCTTTAAGTAAATATAGTTAGTTACTTTCCACCACTGAACATGGAGACGTACGGCATAAACGGCCAAGGATGCAGAGTGTGAAATGGTCGTTTAAAATCATCACTGCACGCAAGCATGGTGGAGTGTGCGGCTTAGATGGCCACGGGCAGGAACAACATCTTTCACTGCTGGGGTATTGTCCTTTATGGGAGCGTTGCATGCGCAGCATGGGATGTGCGGAATAAACGGCCAATATGCCGAGTGCGAAATGGTCATCTAATAATAATAATAATAAACTTTATTTGTATAGCACCTTTCATGACATAGAATGCAGCTCAAAGTGCTTTACAGAGCAACAATACAATTACAGTTACAACTAATTTAACAATAAAGCAAAAAAGAAAAGCAGACGCATAAAACAACATTAAAATAATAGCAAAAGGCAGTGAATCAGGCAATACAGTGAGGACATGGGTAACAACACAGAGATTTATAAAACAACCCAAAAAATCTGCTAAAAGCAAGAGTGAAGAAGTAGGTCTTGAGCTGTGCTTTAAAGCTATCCACAGTGCTTCAAAGCTATCCACAGAGGTCTGTCTTAGGTGTAATGGTGCTTTAAAGCTATCCACAGAGGTCTGTCTTAGGTGTAATGGTGCTTTAAAGCTATCCACAGAGGTCTGTCTTAGGTGTAATGGTGCTTTAAAGCTATCCACAGAGGCTGCCTGTCTTAGGTGTAATGGTGCTTTAAAGCTATCCACAGAGGTCTGTCTTAGGTGTAATGGTGCTTTAAAGCTATCCACAGAGGCTGCCTGTCTTAGGTGTAATGGTGCTTTAAAGCTATCCACAGAGGTCTGTCTTAGGTGTAATGGTGCTTTAAAGCTATCCACAGAGGCTGCCTGTCTTAGATGTAATGGTGCTTTAAAGCTATCCACAGAGGTCTGTCTTAGGTGTAATGGTGCTTTAAAGCTATCCACAGAGGCTGCCTGTCTTAGATGTAATGGTGCTTTAAAGCTATCCACAGAGGCTGCCTGTCTTAGGTGTAATGGTGCTTTAAAGCTATCCACAGAGGCTGTATATAGCTTTTTCCCCCAAAGATATTGGGGGAAAAAAGGTAAATATTTTGAATGGAACATTTTAACAACACAAGTCTTGTATGAGTGGTTTAGAACCACTGCCAACCCTGACACATTTCATCTGCTCTCTTCTGCCCTCTAGTGAACATCCAGTGGTCCTACAACCTCCATTATGCCCCATGTGTTCTCCTCTCCACCAACCATTGGACGATCTGACGCCACACTCCCATTGGACAATCTGACGCCACACTCCCATTGGACGATCTGACGCCACACTCCTATTGGAAGATCCGCTGACTCTGCCACCAGCACCGCCAAGCCCCGCCTCCCCACGTCGGAGTCTCTGTCTCCTCGACTCTATGAGGAGACAGATATGTAACCATGGAGACAGGAGACATGTAACCATGGAGACAGGAGACATGTAACCATGGAGACAGGAGACATGTAACCATGGAGACAGGAGACATGTAACCATGGAGACAGGAGACATGTAAACAAAGACATTCCATCTCACTGTAACCATGGCTTCTTACAGCATGTCAACGCAGTGCCAATCACTTTATGTCTATATACTATATATACGTACGGGGCCTATACATGTACTGTATATGTGTATATATATATATATATACACATATACACACATATATATATATATATATTATATATATAGTATTTAGTATATATGGGCGTGTTCGGAAATAAGGCACTGAGTGCACTGGCCAATACAAACTAATACGTTAGTGCGCTTCCGGTGCGCATTTCCGAACGCACCCTATATGTATACTGTATGTGTATGTATGTATATATATATATTATATATGTATGTATATATGTGTATAAAGACAATAAGCAAACAGCATATACTTTTTTTCCACAGAAAAGACATAAACCAATTTCACAGCTGCTTTAGAGGTTGCCGATTGGATGAGAAATGTTTACAGTGAAATCATGATGATTGTTGTGGTGGCGAGGGAGGGAGGGGCTTCCAAGCGGGAGGGAGGGGCTTCCAAACGGAAGGGAGGGGCTTCATTCGGACTCCAAACTGAATCCTTCTTTGTTTGTTGAAAAGTCACTGAGGCCAAACACACACACACACACACACACACACACACACACACACACTCCACGTACAATTGTTTTATCTTTTCCAAAATATACACTGTATGTTGTACACTGTCAGAGTTACAGACTTGTGAGGGTCGATGTAGAAGGACCCCCTCAAGGACCCCTGATGGTCCACACTTTGAGAACCTCTGCTCTTCATCATGGAAAACCCATCGGTCTCGTCGTCCAATCCCCAACAATCACACACACACACACACACACACACACACACACACACACACACACACGATACGAGTAACGTCTCAATAACTAAACCGTTTGCTGAAGGACGTGTTTTAATCGCTGAATGTAAAGACAATGTGTATTTATATAAATATATATATATATATATGTATAGAAAAGAGTCCTATAAATAAACTGCTGAAATCAACTGTTGTGAATGGTGTGTTTGCATGTATGCAGATATATGCGGTGAAAAAAGTACTCAAATGTTTTACTCAAGTGAAAGTATCAATACTGCAGAAGTAAGTATGTAGAAGTACTCTGTTTAGTCAGAAGCAAGCAGAGTTGACACAGAGAGGTCAGAGGTCATGTTTAAGAGAAACGTCAGAGAGAGAATAATATTGCTACAGTTCATGGTAAATGTGTGTGTGTTACATATTGGTCTGTAGATAATATGTAATGTGTTGGGAACAGGAGTAGAAGACTAGTAGCATAGGTCCAACACACAACGGCGTTGTGTGCTTGTAGATCTGCTATTTTCAGCTAATGTCAAGCTCACAACGCGTCGCGAGGCGACGAGTTGTGAGCTTGTAGGTTGGCTATGTTTGGCAAAGAGATCGCAGTGAGGTGAAGTGGTTAAACTGAAGTGATATATTGATGAATTCCAAGTATGGCCCTGGACTTGCGTCACGCCGCACGGCACCCTAGGGTGCACCGGGGCACCTACTTTGAGGAACCCTGCCCTGGAATTGCTCCACACTCCCTAGGACAGTGGTTCTCAACCTTTTCAGGCCGTGACCCCCCGAAATAATCATATTTGAACTGGGGACCCCCCAGAATAATCCTATTTGAACTGGGGACCCCCCACCCTGACTGACAAGCACTTGGAATTGTAGGAGTTGAGGCATTACATTTAGTTTGACTCGGTTCCACAGATACATATTAGAAAATAGCCGATCTACAAGCTCACAACACCTCACAAAGCGAGGCGTTGTGAGCTTGTAGATCGGCTATTTTGAAAATGTTTGCCTCTTTCTTATATTATTTGACAATTTGGCCAATGTCTGACTCGTTTTTATAGTGTGTTAAAAAATAAAAAATATATAAATAATCATGTGGGGACCCCCCTGGGGGTCCCGACCCACAGGTTGAGAACCACTGCCCTAGGAAGCAGGGAGGGGCGGGGCTGCTTAAGTCCTCTAGTTGTCGCCCCTCCCCCTCTCTCACACCCCTACCAGCAAACACAAATGTTTGTGACCCGTCACCCAGACAGTGTGTTTGGAAGTAAAAACAGTCTTATAGTGAAATAAACAACGATAATGTAACATTACTCTACATGGGCGTTAAGTTCTCAGTGTTTTAGCAGGCTGGTGAAACAAGCTGCTACTAAAACACACTGTGTGACCAGACTGTGGGAACATTCTCCATCCATCCAGACCAAACAGGTGAGTTTTCTACAGGTGTGTTAGCTACTTAGCTTAGATAATTAACTGCTCAGCATTAAGGAATTGATGAAATTGCGTGTAATTTCATTTTTATTTGACTTTGTAAAAAGCAGCAACTGGTCAGGATGAAACATTGGTGTCAGGGGCGCCGATGACGTGGGGGCGTCGGGGCTAGCGCCCCCACAGTCAATTGGTCAGCCCCCTCATGAATCTCAGATGTCAGGCTCAAACTTACAGTACCATTACTATTACCATTACTATAGCGGGGCGCAGATAGGTGTTAACGCGCCGTTGACACCTAGAACAATTGCCCAGACAGAGAAACGGCTCGCGGCGGGGGGGGCGGGGCTATTGCGGCTCGAAAAATCGAACACAACTTGTTTAGACCAGGGGGACTCGGCACCAAGCGTCATGTGAACCATGGCTATGGCTGTGTGCTAAACATGTTCTGCAGGTTTTGGCTCTGCCGTCTGCCCTTATTGAAATGAAGGGTCGCTATGCTGTGTCCCTTGACTCCCTCGTCCTGTGTGCACTAACAGTCACTCACTGCATGCACTGAATACCAGTGGTGGAAAAAGTACTAAAATGTTTTACTTAAACAAAAGTATAAATTCTGCTGTGTAAAAATACTCTATTACAAGTAAAAGTAAGGTATTCAAAATGTACTTGAGTAAAAGTAGAAAAGTATTGGTATCAAAATGTATTTAAAGTACCAAAAGTAAAAGTACTCATTATGCAGAAGGTCCCATTTCACAAGTTTTCAAACGTGTAAAATGTATACAAATTCTTTGAAAATAGCAGATCTACAAGCTCACAACGCATCGCAAATCTGCTATTTTCAAAATGCCAAAGTATATATACTGTATAAGTGGTTTTGTAATAATAATAATCAAAATCTACAAAGTAACTATAGTAAATAAAGTTATCAAATAATTGTAGTGGAGTAAAAGTACAATATTTGTCTATATGTAGTGGAGTAGAAGTATATAGGCTACTACTAAAATAAGTACTTTTATTTAAGTAAAACATTTGAGGATGGGACACACTGAAGGATGGGTAGAGTGTTGTTAATGTTGTTTTATGGTCATTTAATGAATTAATTAAGCAAAAAAAATCGCGCGCGCTTCGCGCGCCTACATGCCCGCGACGCAGTGGGTGGAGGGGGTGGAGGGGGGGGGGGGGGGGGGGCGCGAGTGGTGGTCAAGTTCAGCCCCCATGGTCGCGCACAAAAGTCAGCGCCCCTGATTGGTGTGATGTTGAGCTGTTTGTTTTAGCTCTGAAACATGACTGTCATATCATGACCAGTCGTGGATGAACTTCAACCTGGTGTTTGCACTTTCTTAATTTACAGCCCGTACATCTACATAAACGTTCATATTTCAAATATAAAGTGCTGACCTCATGATCACGGATGTTATAATTATGTACGGGTCCTCAGAAGTACCTGTATCTTCCGTATTGTTCAATAAAAAGCATTTTAATCCGATCGGTGGCCATTTTCTCCGTATTTTTGCCATGTGCTTTAAACGACGCTACCCTGTCGGTGGGGAGGTGTATTGCACTCTGCTACATCATAACTATGAGGAAAATGGCCAACGATTGGATTAAAATGCTTTTTATTGAACAATATGGAAGATACAGGTACTTCTGAGGACCCGTACATTATTGTAACATCCGTGGCCATGAGGGCAGCACTTTATATTATATATATGAACGTTTATGTAGATGTACGGCTTGTAAATAGAGAAAGTGCAAACACCAGGTTGAAGTTACTCCATGACGGTCGTGATGCTGACACAGTCCATGTAGGCTTAGTCAGTGGTGTAAAGTAAGTACATGTACTCAAGTACTGTACTTGAGTACAATGTTCTGAGTGTTTTTTACTACTGTGTTAGTGCTGTGGTTTGTAATGTTTAGAGGTAGTGAGGAAGACAGCAGTGCTGGCAGTGATGATGAGTTACATTTTTTTTTAACTTAAGTACAAGTATCAATACTGCAATATAGAAATATTTAAAATGTCCGGAATTCAAAATGTACTTGAGTAAAAGTACATAAGTATTGGCATTAAAATGTACCTTTGTGCAGAATGTCCCATTTCAAGTTCTCAAATGTATAACAATCTCTTGAAAATAGCAGATCTACAAGCTCACAATGCATAGCGATGCGACACATTGTGAGCCTGTAGATCGGCTATTTTCAAATGGCCGAAATGTATATAGGTCTGAAGTGGATGGATGTTTTGTAATAATGAAATTAAAGCTAAAGTAAAGTTTTTTTTGTCAATATATCATCTGCTTTTAGAAGCAATTGAAAATACAAATTACAAATAATGTTGAGTACTTTGTTGACGCCCCCTAGTGGCCTAGTTGAATATCTGCCAGCTCTCCATGATGATCAGAAGACTTAAAGGGGAAATCCACCCATTTTCAATATTTAACTATGTCATTAATATAGCATAAAGGAGTTGTGTGGAAATAAGAAAAAATTAAAAAAAAAATTAACATTGCAAAAAAATGTAACATTGCAAAAAAATTAACATTGCAAATTACACTGTGATGACTCATCATGGTGTAATTTGCAATGTTAATTTTTTTGCAATGTTACATTTTTTTGCAATGTTAATTTTTTTTTTTTTTTTTTCTTATTTCCACACAACTCCTTTATGCTATATTAATGACATAGTTAAATATTGAAAATGGGTGGATTTCCTCTTTAACACCACTTTAGTTAATCCACTTGAACCCCCAGCATCCCTATACTGGGGGGAACGTTGGCAAAAATAGCCGATCTACAAGCTCACAACGCACGCAACATGTTGTGAGCTTGTAGATAGGCTATTTTTGGCGAATCGATTTGTGTAGAGTGGAAGAAGAGCGTACCAAATGTGTGCAGCCGGGAATGAGAAATCAAGGCAAGAGTTACTAAAGGGCTGAGCCGTGTAGAATGAATGGACTGCCTTCACTAGAACGCTCCTCCTCAGAGCACAGATTCCCGCCATCTCCGCCAGGCCGGGTTGTCTACCCAGGGCCCACAAACTTTGGAAGTCAGTCATAGCCACTTGGAATGGGAAAAAATCATAACTTTTCAAAGAATGTTAAAGGGTCTACACCATGATTTTTTTTTTAACATTCAGTCATTCATTCTCATTTCAGAGATTTTCAGAATGGGCGTGTCTGAACAGGCCATTTCAGAATGGCAATGCAAGTGACATCATTTGCATTGCCATTGCATTGATGCTGGCCAGACAGAATTGCTCAGTAGCCCCCCCTGCCCAAGAGGACGTTTTGGTATTGCAGCTGAAAGTGCTGTATAAGCCAGAGACAATTGACTTGGGATGAGTATATCTGAGTGATGATTTAGGCTCAAACCTTTACATACACCATATGATATTAAATATCAAATATTTTTTTTAAATTCATGGTGTAGATCCTTTAACTAATCTTCTTAAGGAATAATCAGAAAATGTCAATGCCAGTTGATATAACCCAAAGTTTCTATTGTAACGCTGGGGTACTATTACACATGTGTGTGCTGTAATTTGGTTGAGGGAGGTGTCACTGATTTGGGTGTTGGCTACATGTGTGCCGGGGAGGGAAAAGAGTTAGTTAAGTTGGGCTGCTCTGGGGCGCTGTAAGGCGGGACTGAGTGAACTGAGAGACGGCACACGTCCTCATTATGACTAGCCTTGGGCTAGTAGCCCCGCCCTCTTTATTGTTTTATGTTCAGTGACCCTCAACCTCGGGTTAGCTCTGTGCTGCGGCAAGAGAATACATCTGGGCTCAGTGTGTTTGAGCTGGCAACTTGCACATCGTCTCCTCGCCTTGTCTTTCTAGCTACCCCACAACGTTACAATATTATTCATATGTTAACACATTTATTATTCTAGATTCTCATTTCGAATATCAAACCGGGAGCTTAAAATCGAAAGTCGAATCGAATCGTGGATTAGGCATATCGTGACACCCCTAATACAAAAAAAAGAAAGATATATATATATATATATATATATAAAAAGAAAGATATATATATGTATATATGTATGTCACAGGACGATTGAATAACCAGGACGATTGAAGACAGAGCGCTCGTTTTTAGGCACGGCGAGGCAGGGCTTTGCTGCGACGCGGACCTGTCTGTTGTTGTTCCCCCCCACTTAGCAACCAGGAAGCTACGCTAGGGGAACGCTGAACACGCGTTCACACGCACGTGATAATAGTTATTGTCCATGACGGAGGCGCGCCGACTCAGCAGAGCTTGAGGCCGAGACTGAAACGAAGCGGATAAAAGCACCAATTTTTTTTAGGCTTCTTTAGGACCTACTGATGGATTCTAGCCTTGGCTACCAAACTTTATTTTGAAAAGTATCCATACAATTATCCATATCAATATCCATTAAAAAAAACAGGCCGATTAACTTTTTGGCCTATAACTCTTGAACCGTCGGTCATAGCATCAAAAGTCTTTTTTTCCTGGACTCCTTGGATCATGGCGCAACTTCCCATATAGGTCCCGCCCATTTCCGATTTCAAGATTTTCCGCCATTTTGCGTTATCTTCAAAACACATATTTTGCTATTACTCCTACACATTTGGTCCAAAACTCACACAAATCGACACACACTCTTTGTCTTTGGTCGTGATCAAGATTTATCAGTCATATTTTTCATATTCCCTTCGGATTGGCTACGATTGGCTTCTGCAATTTGTGGGAGGGTCCGTTTGGCAAAAATGGCACAAATCATGAACACACTATCTTATCTGTCCCAAATGTTGATCATTAAGGGGCCACTAATAAACGCAGAGCCAATGCGATTTCACTTCCACCCATAGGGGGGGCAACAAATTCTACAAATGTCACTGTTTTTGCACCAAATTAAGTACAAATGGTCTTGTGAGTCATGTGACAATGACCGTGCAACAGGCTTTTGATATTCCATACTGTTTTCCTGTAATTGGCTTAAAAGAAAAAGCATTTGATGAGTATGCAGATGACGTTTTCATCCCTTATATCTGCTGAAGCAGCTGCAGGAAACCAAGCGGTTGGATGTTGCATGGGGCACATACATCCCAGATAGTTTGAAGGAGTCCACCCACGAAAAGAGAGGACAAGGTGTTCGCAGGAAAGTGTCAGGTCAGACAAAGCTACCAGGCAATTGGATGGATTTTCTTCGTGACCCAGCAAATAAGAGGGAGCTGTTTGCCTTTTTGACTTCCAGAACTGAAAAGTTCAACTGGCCACCATCCAAAGCTGTGTATGTCACATCAGGGCAAGCTGTGTCGTCTTTTGGTTCCAGTAGTACCATGACCTGTTGCAATCATGAAGAGGCAGACACCAGGATTCTAGTTCATGTACGGCATGCACTGGAGCAAGGAGCAAAAACGATCCTAGTGCGTACTGTGGACACTGATGTCATAGTGATCCTTGCAGGCTTGTTCCATGATTTAGTTTCGATTCAATCTTTGGCTGACATCTGGGTAGCTTTTGGTATGGGCAAAAAATACAGATTTTACCGCATCAACATCATGTGTAAATCTCTGGGGGAGCCAAAATCTCGTGCTCTGCCTATGTTCCATGCATTGTCAGGTTGTGACACAACATCTGCTTTCCACAGTAAGGGCAAAAAGTCAGCTTGGCATGCCTGGCAAGCCTATGATGATGTCACAGAGATACTTGTCAGTCTGGCCAAACATCCCTTCCAGCTGCTGAATGTTGACAGTCAGCAGTTCCAGAAGCTTGAGAGACTGACAATTATCCTGTATGACAAATCCAGTCCTTTGATCTCCATCAACCAGACTAGAAAAGATCTCTTCTGTCATGGGAAAAGGTCGATGGAGAAACTGCCACCCACCCAAGATGCACTACTTCAGCATGTTAAGCGGGCAGTTTATCAAGCAGGCATCTGGGCGACCAGCCTACAAACAGAACAAGTTATTCCTTCCCCACACGAATATGGATGGACCAAGGAATCGGAGGCATGGGTGCCAGTTTGGATGACAATTCCAGAAGTCTCCAGAGCATGCAGAGAGCTGATCAAATTCTCTTGTAAAGGGGACTGTTCCACCTGCAAATGTGGCAAATAAAATTTGGACTGTTCACCACTTTGCAAATGTTTGACTCACAAGACAATTTGTACTTAATTTGGTGCAAAAACAGTGATATTTGTAGAATTTGTTGCGCCCCCTATGGGTGGAAGTGAAATAGCATTGGCTCTGTGTTTATTAGTTTATTCATCAATGATACGAATTTGGGCAGATAGGACGGCGTGTTTATGATTCGTGCAATTTTTTTGCCAAACGGACCCTCCCACAAATTTTAGAAGCCAATCGTAGCCAATCTGAGGGGAATATGAGAAATCGGACTGATACATCTACATCACATGACCAAAGACACAGTGTGTGCCGATTTGTGTGAATTTTGGATTTAAATTATAAGAGTAATAGCAAAATATGTGTTTTGAAGATAACGCAAAATGGCGTAAAATCTTGAAATCGGAAAAGGGGCGGGACCTATATGGGAAGTTGCGTCATGTTCCAAGGAGTCCAGGAAAAAAAGACTTTTGATGCTATGACCTACGGTTCAAGAGTTATAGGCCAAAAAGTGAATCGGCCAGTTTTTTTTAATGGATATTGATATGGATAATTGTATGGATACTTTTCAAAATAAAGTTTGGTACCCAAGGCTAGAATCCATCAGTAGGTCCTAAAGAAGCCTCATAAAAAATGTGGCGCTTTTATCCGCTTCGTTTCGATTATCTTGTTAAGCTATCCCACTAATAGGGCTGTGTCACCGTTATGTGTCACTGCTATGCTGTGTAGGACAGGCTATAGGGCTGTGTCACCGTTATGTGTCACTGCTATGCTGTGTAGGGCAGGCTATAGGGCTGTGTCACCGTTATGTGTCACTGCTATGCTGTGTAGGACAGGCTATAGGGCTGTGTCACCGTTATGTGTCACTGCTATGCTGTGTAGGACAGGCTATAGGGCTGTGTCACCGTTATGTGTCACTGCTATGCTGTGTAGGGTCACCGTTGCAAAACACTGTGTATGAGGATACAGTATACGTATACGTATACTAGGCTGTGCATGAGGATACAGTATACGTATGCTAGGCTGTGTATGAGGATACATTATACGTACACTAGGCTGTGTATGAGGATACAGTATACGTACACTAGGCTGTGTATGAGGATACAGTATACGTATACTAGGCTGTGTATGAGGATACAGTATATGTACACTAGGCTGTGTATGAGGATACATTATACGTACACTAGGCTGTGTATGAGGATACAGTATACGTACACTAGGCTGTGTATGAGGATACAGTATACGTACACTAGGCTGTGTATGAGGATACAGTACACACACGTGGCTCTTGGTCATTTGAATAAATCTTTGTTTCTTTGTTTCTTTCAGATACTCAAGAATACATCCTGGCAGAGGTTCTTCACCCTCCTGTGAAACTACCGAGCCCGCACCCTCCTGTGACTCGTCTCAGCCTGCCTCCACCACTGTCTACACTAAGGTAAGTCTTTTGAAGAGTCGCTGTCTACAAAGTCTTTCGAAGAGTCGCTGTCTACAAAGTCTTTTGAAGAGTCGCTGTCTACAAAGTCTTTCGAAGAGTCGCTGTCTACAAAGTCTTTTGAAGAGTCGCTGTCTACAAAGTCTTTCGAAGAGTCGCTGTCTACAAAGTCTTTCGAAGAGTCGCTGTCTACAAAGTCTTTTGAAGAGTCGCTGTCTACAAAGTCTTTCGAAGAGTCGCTGTCTACAAAGTCTTTTGAAGAGCTGCTGTCTACAAAGTCTTTCGAAGAGTCGCTGCTGTCTACAAAGTCTTTCGAAGAGTCGCTGCTGTCTACAAAGTCTTTCGAAGAGTCGCTGCTGTCTACAAAGTCTTTCGAAGAGTCGCTGCTGTCTACAAAGTCTTTCGAAGAGTCGCTGTCTACAAAGTCTTTTGAAGAGCCGCTGTCTACAAAGTCTTTCAAAGAGGAGCCGCTGTCTACAAAGTCTTTCAAAGAGGAGCCGCTGTCTACAAAGTCTTTCAAAGAGGAGCCGCTGTCTACAAAGTCTTTCGAACAGTCGCTGTCTACAAAGTCTTTCGAAGAGTCGCTGTCTACAAAGTCTTTCGAACAGTCGCTGTCTACAAAGTCTTTCGAAGAGTCGCTGTCTACAAAGTCTTTCGAACAGTCGCTGTCTACAAAGTCTTTCGAAGAGTCGCTGTCTACAAAGTCTTTCGAACAGTCGCTGTCTACAAAGTCTTTCGAAGAGCCGTGTGTCTGGTGACCCCACGGTGGTCTCCGCCAAAGACCTCGCCCCGCCGGGGGTTTCCTCTGAAGACGCCTCAAGGTAGGAACCTCTTTAAGGCTGTCACGATTATGACGTTTAACTTGACGCTTGATTAATTGTCGCTCAAATAGTCGCGATTAGCGTTTTTAATTGCGTTGTAGTAACATTTTGAATAAAACTTGTCTGAATTCGTAAACAAAAGCCGAACTACTACTAGCCGAACTACTACTGTAGTTCGGCTATTTCCACAATATTTTGAAAATGTTTGAAAATATATGAACGTTTTTCAACATGGAAACGATTATGACGATTAGAACTATTATCCCAAAAAAGTATTGCGATTATCTCAAATACTTGCGACTATGTAATAATTGTGACGGTCCTAATTTTTCCTTTTCCTTTGCTGGATGCTGCAGTTGCTTCATGCTGCAGTTTGTGTTGGATAAAACTTGTGGTGTATGCTGTTCTAACCCTAACCTGCTGCTTTTTCTTCAGGTTTTTAGACATAGGCCTCTGTAAATCCAGGCCCCTACCTGGTCATTTGAAAAGGTCCAAAAGACCTGGTCATTTGAAAGGTCACCTTTTGGTAGGTCCCAAAGGTGACTTTTTTTGGGGTGTAAAGTCGGGGTGGGGGGGAACTGTGTAGTTCACACTAATCGATGACGTTGCTACATTTTAATCAAGATGATCTACGTTTTTCATTTAAAAGTTTAATTTCTTGAGGGGCACGGTGGCGCAGTCGGTAGCGCTGTCGCCTCACAGCTAGAAGGTCCTGGGTTCGATTCCCGCCGGGGACGCTGTGGGCACTGGGGGCGTGTCTTCTCCTCCGCGTCATCAGCGCCCATACCCTAGGTGGGGTTGGCGAAAGGGCCTACTCTGTGTGGAGTTTGCATGTTCTCCCCGTGTCTCCTAGGGTAGTTAATACCCTCACAAAAACATGTAGTAATCCTGGTCACTATACCGCCTCCCCCATGACAGCCGGGGCGCCTGATGGAGGGGAAGGGAACTGGTTGGAATAACGTGTTCCTTCCACGCGCTACGTCCAACCAGGGAAACTCCCCCCTGTCAGGTGACAAGAAGGTCAGTTGGCTCTCATGCCTGAAGGAAGCATGAGCTCGGCCCTGGCCTCCCTACTGTGGGGTGACAGGTGTAATACTGGTGTAGGGCTGGTGTAGTGCCCAGGATCACTTAGGAAATTGGCACCGGGTGAAAAAAATGGGTTACAAAAATCGCGGGATAAAAATTTAAAAAAAAAAAAAAAGTTTAATTTCTTGCCCAAAGAAGAACAAGAATTGCCCGAAGAAGAACAAGAATCACATGAAGCTGCTACATTTTAATCAAGATGATCTACGTTTTTCCATTTAAAAGTTTAAAGGTAGGGTAAGTGATATTTTTTGGTTAAAACAAAAAGTATTTTGTTAAAAGGTTAAAATACTATATTCTGATAGTAATCATTGCTATAGAGTGTTTTTTTCAGTAAGATGTCTCCCCGTCTCTCCAGCTCTTTAATAAACAGAAAATACATTTTTCGGTAGGTGTCAAAATCTCAGCCAATCAGGAGAAAGTACCCATTTTTAAGCTTAATTTGTATAGTTTTCCAGTTACAATTTGGTCTGCTCATTTCTTATTGTCATCACTTCCAATTTCACTTGTTTAATCTGTATCCTGACTGAGTTATCTATCCTGATTGGATAAAATTGGAAATGAAACTGAAACGAAAATGCATTTTCTGTTTAAAGAGGTGGAGAGACAAGGAGACTCCTAATACTGAACAAACACTCTATAGCAATGAGTACTATCAGAATATAGAGCTATTTAACACTTATTTTAACCAAAGCAAGTCACTTACCCTACCTTTAATTAAAATTGAATTTCTTGCCCGAAGAAGAACAAGAACATCATGTCGATGTGTCCCAACATACCTGAACTGAGTCAACGAGATGTACATTTTGAATGATAAATGTCGAACCAATGGTGCAACTATTTTTGATTTCTCGCCCACCTTTGGCGTTACATCATCGCAAGGTAACTATACAATCCAATAGCTATACAAGTGATCAGCAGTCTGCTCAAGAATACTGTGCTGTCTGCCAGGCCCCACTTCTTCATGTATGTTTTGAAGTGTCCAACCCCAGTACGCAGTCGGTTCAGCTAGGTCAATTTCCGGCATGGCAGATCTTCCTCCTTTGATGCCGTCTCCTGGGTCCCAGATGTAGCGGTGACAACGTGTGCCCATGCAGAAGACTCCCCACTCCTGCTTCCAGTATGCCTCCACCCATGCCTTTGTAGACAGGTCCTCAGGGATAGAACTGAGCATCTCTTGTTGAATGGGTGGCGGGACTTGAGTCTGTTTTGAAGGCAATGCAGGATATGCTAATCATGTTTCTGGGCTTTCCTTGGGGCCAGGATGCGAGGGTAGCAGCCTCTCGTTGGAGGCCGGTTGAGGCAATTCCTGCTAGGATTGGGAAGTAGAACATAGGAGTGGGATTCAGGCAACCAGTTATAATCCGGAGAACATTGTTAATGGCAGCATCAACCTTTTTGGCATGTGGGCTTCTACACCAGGCTGAGGCACAGTGTTTGGCTGCAGCTAAGACCAGGGCTTGCGTGGAGATTCGTAGTACTTTGGCAGAGGAATCTCAGGACGTACCAGCGAGACATCAGATTGGCGAGACCCTTGATGACACTTTGGCCTCTGGGTGTTGCTTAGAAGACAGTGGCCTATCCAGGTACCTTGGGGCTTGCTGGAACTTCAGGTGATTGTGGTCCATGAACACGTCCAGTTCCCGTTTTGCTTCGCTGTTGTTGAGGTGATATGCTGCCAACACTGTCTTCCCAACACTGAGCTGCAGGCGCCACCTACGAAGGTAGGCTGCCAAGATGTCCATGTAGACATGATGGAGGTCATTTGGGTTAGAGCGGCTGAGTTGGATTTGACAGACCAGGAGTGTTGGTGTAGGTAGAGGCATGGCCGAAGAGCTTTTCCCATCACTCACTTCTTGCTGATGCCGAAGTAAAAACACTGTATTTACTTCATTGTTATAGCTGTATAAGTCTGCAGTACACCTGACTGGTGGCAATAGCCTGGTTGTGATGCGTATATGTGATCAATCAGGGTGTGCTCTTTGGTCGTTCACAAATAAATCACCACAAGTCCCACAATGCCTCAACATCGTTTAAAAAGACCACAAATGCCGCAACAAATATCTCAACTGTCACAATACATTTCACCACTAAAAAGTCACACAAAGTATCCACAAGTGCCACAAAATGTCACAAAAATGCCAAATAACAAATGCACACATTAAAAACATGTCACAAAACATGTCAAATGCCATAACAATGCCAAATAACAAATACACGCATTAACAACATGTCGCAAAACATGTCAAATGCCAAGTAACAAATACACACATTAAAAACATGTCACAAAACATGTCAAATGCCACACAAATGCCAAATAACAAATACACACATTAAAAACATGTCACAAAACATGTCAAATGCCACACAAATGCCAAATAACAAATACACACATTAAAAACATGTCACAAAACATGTCAAATGCCAAATAACAAATACACACATTAAAAACATGTCACAAAACATGTCAAATGCCGCAAAAACTGTCGAATGAATGCCACAAAAATGTTAAATGCCACGCAAAAAAATGCAACAACAAATTAGCTTATCTCCATTGCAACGACCAAAGAGCTTACCCTGATTGATCACATCTACGCATCACAACCAGGCAATTGCCACCAGTCAGGTGTACTGCAGACATACAGCTATCACAATGAGGTATATACTGTATTTTGACTTCGGCATCAGCAAGAAGTGAGTGATGTGCAAAGCTCTTCAGCCATGCCTCTCCCTATACCAACACTCCTGGTCTGTCAAATCCAACTAAGCCGCTCTACCCCAATGACCTCCATGTCCACATGGACATCTTGCTAGCCTACCTTCGTAGGTGGCGCCTGCAGCTCAGCATTGGCAAGACGGTGTTGGCAGCATATCACCTCAACAACAGCGAAGCAGAAAGGGAACCGGATGTGTTCATGGACAACAACCACCTGGAGTTCCAGCAAGCCCCAAGGTATCTGGATAGGACACCGTCTTTTAAGCAACACCCAGAGGCCAAAGTGTCATCAAGGGTCTCGCCAATCTGATGTCTTGCTGGAACGTCCTGAGATTCCTCTGCCAAGGTACTACGAATCCCCACGCAAGCCCTGGTCTTCGCTGCAGCCGAACACTGTGCCTCAGCCTGGTGTAGAAGCCCCACATGCCAAAAAAGGTTGATGCTGCCATTTAGCTACGTTCTCCGGATCATAACTGGTTGCCTGAATCCCGCCTCAATGTTCTACATCCCAATCCTAGCAGGAATTGCCTCAACCGGCCTCCAACGAGAGGCTGCTACCCTCACATCCTCGCCCCAAGGAAAGCCCAGAAACATGACTGGCATATCCTGCATGACAACACTATGACAGCGTTGCCTCCAAACAGACTCGAGCCCCGCCGCCCATACAACAAGAGATGCTCAGTTCTATCCCTGAGGACCTGTCTACAAAGGCATGGATGGAGGCATCCTGGAAGCAGGAGTGGGGAGTCTTCTGCATGGGCCCACACGTTGTCACCGGGACCCAGGAGACGGCATCAAAGGAGGAAGATCTGCCATGCCGGCAATTGACCTAGCTGAACCGACTGCGTACTGGGGTTCGACACTTCAAAACATGCATGAAGAATGGGGCCTGGCAGACAGCACAGTATGCTTGAGCAGACTCACATAATCACCTCTCTGCATCCTCTACAGATCACCATCGGAGGCCGGTCTCTTTGATGTGGGACCTGAAACGAGGGCGTTGCTGCACGTCATTGAGCTGGACATCTGATGATGATACACGAAAGAAGACGCCCGAGTCTCATACAATTATGTAATATCTGTTTGTAATAAAGGTTTCATGTTGTCTCGTCCCAATTGTTGATCCCTCCCCTCCTCCCCCCCGCACAAAGGGGGGGAGGCAAAGGGGGGGAGGGGGGGTTCCCACTCTCGGCCTGCACCTTGTCGTGGTGAGTGGGCTTTAAACCAAGACAGGCCATTTAACCACAGTTGTAAGGTAACTACTAAGGAACTACATTTACTCAAGTACTGTCCTTAAGTAAAATTGAGGTGTTTTTTACTGGAGCACAATTTTCACTACTTTTACTTCTACTCCACTACATCTCAAATGTAAATATGTTTTTCTTTTCTTTTTCTTTTTTTTTGGTCCTTGAAGGGGTTCCAGGTGGTCCCCAGCTAAATGATGGAGAGTTGGTAACCAAATGGACCCTTATAGATCTTTAACTCTTGAGAGCGTAAAATGGCTTCATTTTACTCAAGAGTTAAATTATTGTTAAAGGACGACTTCACCGATTTTCAACCTATCTTCATATAATTGGTCCTCACTAATACTCATGATAAAATGGTACCATTTTGTTCTACTTGGTCTGTGTCTCATAGGAGGGCTGTGGACAGTCCAGAAACCCGTCTACCAGTGACATCATCGTTAGGCATGATTTTTTTTTTCTAACAAGATTTCAAATTTTTTATTTCGATTTTTATTAACACGAGAACAATGGCTTCTTTTATTGCATTGCAACTTTCCAGGAATAGAAAGCCTGCAGTTTCTATTAGCTTGGATTCCCCATTGATGATGTCACTGGTAGACGGGACACTGAACTGTCCACAGCCCTCCTCTGAGACACAGACCGAGCAGAAAAAAATGGTGCAATTTTATCATGAGTATTAGTGAGGACCAATTATATGAAGATAGGTTGAAAATCGGTGAAGTCGTCCTTTAAACATCTGCATTACTTAATTAAAAAAGTGTTATTTTGATCGTTTGCTTGTTGTCTCTAGTATGGCACCAACAGCAATACATCTTGGAATTGTGGAAAAAATTGTATACAACAATAACAAAATAGTAAGTTTTGGGTCTAAGAGTCTAAATCTCATCAAACGGTGGTCCGTCTATCAAATGCAGAATAAATAATGGACCTTGATATGAAAAGGGTTGAAAACCACTGGTGTTGTAGGCTATCCAACTGAATGTGTTCTGTTGCCTAGATGTCGAGTAATTCCCTGCAGAGGGTAGACCCTTTCCCTCATGATAAACTTAAAGTCATTCCCTGCAGAGGGTAGACCCTCTCCCTCATGATAAACTTAAAGTCATTCCCTGCAGAGGGTAGACCCTCTCCCTCATGATAAACTTAAAGTAATTCCCTGCAGAGGGTAGACCCTCTCCCTCATGATAAACTTAAAGTAATTCCCTGCAGAGGGTAGACCCTCTCCCTCATGATAAACTTAAAGTAATTCCCTGCAGAGGGTAGACCCTCTCCCTCATGATAAACTTAAAGTCATTCCCTGCAGAGGGTAGACCCTCTCCCTCATGATAAACTTAAAGTAATTCCCTGCAGAGGGTAGACCCTCTCCCTCATGATAAACTTAAAGTCATTCCCTGCAGAGGGTAGACTCTCCCTCATGATAAACTTAAAGTAATTCCCTGCAGAGGGTAGACCCTCTCCAAGTAATTCCCTGCAGAGGGTAGACCCTCTCCCTAATGATAAACTTAAAGTCATTCCCTGCAGAGGGTAGACCCTCTCCCTCATGATAAACTTAAAGTAATTCCCTGCAGAGGGTAGACCCTCTCCCTCATGATAAACTTAAAGTCATTCCCTGCAGAGGGTAGACTCTCCCTCATGATAAACTTAAAGTAATTCCCTGCAGAGGGTAGACTCTCCCTCATGATAAACTTAAAGTAATTCCCTGCAGAGGGTAGACCCTCTCCCTCATGATAAACTTAATGTGACTTCTAAGTTCCACTTCTCCTCAAAAGGACAACTTTAGTTTCCATCCTCAATGACAAGCCTAATATTATTATTGCATTTTGGCTATGTGCAATAACTGCACGCCAATGTTCAGAGGCATGTCAGTATTTGTCTTATTTTCTTGAATTCCTATATATTTTGTTGCCAATAATTCAACTAAGCCAGTGTTTTTGAGACATATTGTCTTATATATTTTTTAAATACACAGTCTAGTCAACTGTTCTCCGTGAATGCCCTAAGGTTTGGTCTTGATCAGAAAATATTTAAAAACTGCAAAAACAGGGTATTTATTAAATATAGTAAATAATATAGTAATCAATTTAATATAATTAAATATAATTATATTATAATCACATGTTTTATGGTCATGATTCACCAGGAGCCTGGATGGCTTGGTTCCAGGCTTAAAATAATTTATGTAAATATTTGTATTATATGTGAAAATGTAATGGGTTTGTGGCACATGTCCTCCACTGCACTGCCCTATACTGTATGATGGTTTGATAACTGTTGAGTGAGAAAACAATGTTGCACATTAAGCTAATCATCCCCTCCCCCCCTCAATCATTTGAGAACCACTGACATGGTGCATGTCAACGCATTTACTTCCACTTGTCATGAATCATGCTCGTCTCTCAGAGCTGCTCTGTAATCAGTGATGGAAGAAGTACTCACATTTTTTTACTCAAGTTTATGGAATTCTGAAATACTATGTATGCAATTATTGTCTCCGCCAGGCCGAAAGGCATGGAGAGAGAGTATGTTTTGCATACACAAAATGACACACACACACACACACACACAGACACACACGGACGGACGGGGGGTAAAACATACTCTCGCCATGCCTTTGGCCTGGCGGAGACAACAAACCAAAACAAAAGGCACTGGTCTGGTTCTCCTGGTTTTACTAAGACGGGGTTCAAATCCCTGTGGTGCCCTGCTCATGGTTTGCGTTGCATTTACATTTACATGCTTTATATGCACTCTATAGTTGATTGGTTACATTGTTATGTACATGGGGGGGGGGCAGGGAGGGGGGCAGCACTTCTTTGGGCTCTATCATCCGTGGCCCGGATCACTGTCGGAGAGAACCGTCACTGTTTGTCGGCGGGGGACGACGGAGGGAGGGGGGGGGGGGTGCGGGACTGGTGCGACGGGAGGGGTCGTTTCAGACTGGGAGGGTTGATTCTCACTGAGACGGGTGTTGCTGCGGTCTCGTGTCTCGCCCCTCTCGTGTCTCACCTCTCTCGTGTCTCACCTCTCTCGTGTCCGTGCATGGGCGTGTGGCTTCAACGGTTCCAGCGGAGAGGGGTGACACAGAGTGGCCGATCTACAAGCTCACAACTTGTGGTGCTTGTGGATCGGCTGTTTTTTGTCGCCCCTCTCCTCTGACGCGAGAGGGTCTGCAGACATAGTCTTGTTCTCGCTCGGCTCCTCCTCCTGGGGAAAAGCTCATCTCCCGTGCATGTGGACATACTAGCACGCACGTGAGAATATCATTCTGTAATACAAGCGCACAGCGCCACAAGATAATCTGGTCATATACATTATAATATATGCGCACACCAGAAACAACATAATAGATGAGAAAACGCAATCAAACATACAAAAAGAAAATACATTTTCTTAACTGCCAAACCTTTGAATTAGATTATTCTGACTTTTGCTACAGGCTTTGTTAGTACTGTATGTCTGCAATCATTTCTTCTGATGGACAATAGATGAGATCTATTTTACCTTCACTGAGAGAAGTACGGATGGAATGGTATTTCACATCAATGTGTTTGGACCTCTGCCTTGTTTACAGGGTTCTTACTCAGTGCAATGGCACCCTGATTGTCTCCATGAATTGTGGTGCCACTGTAAACTCTATTATCCATACCAGGGGTGATGCAACTTTGATGATGTAGAGGGCCACTATATTTACACACTCACTCCAGAGGAACACATTGCATATACTGTCTCGCTGTATTTTAACTTTTTTTGCCAGTCTGTCGTACAAAAGTAGCAAAAATAGCCGATCTACAAGCTCAAAACGTGTCGCAGTGCGGCGCGTTTTGAGCTTGTATATCTGCTATTTTTGCTATTAATGAATTGGAATCCAGATTTTTGTTGGTGCTATTTTTTTATTGGAATCCTGAAAAGTAACTTTTTTTTTTTATTTCAAATGCATTTAGTTATACTTAGTTATACTTACCTTTATGAATTTAAATACACAGGACATAAAAAAGACAATAACGTTGTAATACTAGTCATTAAGCTACTAATATAGACTGAAGTAATTAAAGCGGGTCATGTTTGGAATCATAACAGCTGAAATCAATAATATATCACTATTCTGATATTAACCTGCGGGCTACATTAAGTGAAGGTGGCCCCCGGGCTGCCAGTTGCCCATGTATGGATATACCATGTAGTAGCTGATTCAGTAGCTGATTCAGATACAGGCTTTCCTGAGTTGTGGCTGCTAGGTCCATGTATTCGGCCTCACATGTTGACAAAGCCACTGTGGGCTGTTTCTTTGATTTCCATGAAATGGCAGGACCTTGTTCTGTCAGGCTAAAACAATACCATGTAGTACTACGCCTATCTTCAACTGAAGATGCCCATTCAGATTCAAGTTCTCATCACTTTTCTTGAAGCATAACTCGTAGTCAATAGTACTGTTACCAAGTGGGATTGTATTTCGGCATTCTAGTCAGTGAAAAACCCTGTAAGTGTCATGAACGGACTAGGAGGCATGCTTGCAGGTAAAATGAAAGAATTTATTCCAGGCCTGGACAACATATGTGAAATAACAAAAGAAATAAACAACTCAAACTCAACACAACATAAGTAACAGAGAGGTAAGGTGTCAGCCTCTCCCCATGGCAGCCCACACTCTACTGAGCAGCTCTCCTTTATATAGCCTATACAGACCCCACCCATGGCTACAATCAACCAACCCAGTACATTCGAAATCCACCCAAGCTGCTCCCCATGTAGCTTTAATCAGCTCATCAGGCTTCAAGGCAGCCTCCCCTTTACAGCATCTGATAAACAGACAAACACAAGTACATTAGATTCCATGTCACAGCAGAATGTGCACCTTCTGTGGGACTGAGAATCTCCAAGTTATACAATACAGCATAACATACAATGAATGTGTAACAGTAGTAAATTAGTCAAGCTGCTCTGTCACAAGTACCTTTTTTTTTAAAGTACCTCCAAAACGTGTTTAGCAGCCACTAAGTTTTCTGCTTTTGGATTTGCCAATGTTTGACAGCTTACTGACAATCCAGCTAATCTCTGGTCTGGTACAAGTCATGGCATAAATCAGACTGCCTACTATCTCCCGGTAATCTCTTGGGTATTGCTGTCGTCTTCGTCATTGCTGGCACACTATTTTTAGCTCACATGGGGTAGATCTAGCTTTACAGTCTGACATTCCAAACCTTTCAAGTATTTTTTTAAATGTACCTCCTTTTGATTCATTTTAATCTCCTCTTCTTTTGTTAAAACTTTATGCCCAAGAAAAATGATATTTTACCCAGGTCTTGTATCTTTGAACCTGTTTAGCAGATCATTGCTGCTGGCTGCAATTATTAGATCATCCACCCACATGAGTACAAGGATTGTCTCATGTCCTATCTGCTTCTTATACACACAGTGGTCAGACAGATTTCTCACAAAGTTATCTTGTTCAAGATGATCATTTAGAAGTTTGTACCAATTTCTTCCTGATTGTTTCAGACCATTAATGAACTTCTTTAAAGGGGGATACCACTCATTTTAAACGTTGTCTTTAATTCACCTTAGAACTGCTGTGTGGAAATAAGAAAAGGCTGAGGGGGCGGTGCCAAAAGTACACCGTGCGTATGTCACTGATCACATGACCTCAATCAATTATCCAGTTCTAGGCAACATAGAAATGAGTGGTATTCCCCTTTAACTTTAACACACCAATTTTTTTCCCATCTCTGATGTTTAATCAAAACCTTCGGGTTGTTCCAAGAAAATATCTTCATCTATGGGAGCATGTAAGTATGCTGTCTTCACCTCCATTCGATGAACAATGAGATCATTTTGGACAGCTATTTGCATTAGTGCCCGTACTGAAGTGATGCTTGCTCATCGTAGTCTATGACTAGATCCCCATCAGGGCCGGATCTACCATATGGGCACTTTGGGCACGTGCCCAGGGACACCTGGGCATCAGGGGGCACAAATTCTATTTTTTTCACACAAAAAAAATCCCCATTTTGCAGTTATCTAATACGAATGAAATAAATAAATGATAAATAAGAGTGGACCCCCCCCCAAGGGGGATGAGATCCCCCATGCACACAAATCATGATGCACTATACGAATGAAATAAATAAATGATAAATAAGAGTGGACCCCCCCCCAAGGGGGATGAGATCCCCCATGCACACAAATCACACAAATCATGATGACTTATTTTATTTTATTTTATTTTTGTTTGCTTTATTGTTAAATTGGTTCTAACTGTAATTGTATTCTTGCTCTGTAAAGCACTTTGAGCTGCATTTCATGTCATGAAAGGTGCTATACAAATAAAGTTTATTATTATTATTATTATTATATAAGAGACCGACAGATATACACACTACTATATAGAACGTCATTCAATCAGCTTACAGGTTACTGGTATGAAGAGTGAAAAATATGTACAAGAGAAGAAAAAAAAACAGGAAGGGGGGGGGGGGGGTTGGGGAGGGGGTAGGTTAAGACTTAGACAGGGGCCATTTTCTAATTGCAGCCTCCTGAAGGTGTATCTTTAGGGCAGTTTTGACAGTGAGTAGGGTTTTACACTCCTTTACTCCTTTTGGTAGGGCATTCCACATTTGTGTTGAATAGCATGAGAACAAGTTCCCTTTGTTAAGCCAAATCTGGGTTGAACATGATTTGTGGAGCTGCCTCTGGTGTTATGATTGTGGACTTCATTAACGTTTTGGAAGTATTTTGACAAATACAGGGGGATACCAATGTTGTGGTGTATCTTGAAGACCAGGCCCATTGTAAGTTGCTGTACTCTGTCCTCAACCCTAAGCCATCCAATCCTAGCAAAATGAGCAGGGGTTAGATGGGTTTTGTGATTGAGGCCAAGAAGTAGCCTTACTAGTATGTTTTGGGATGTTTGGAGCCTTATTTTTAAGGCCTTGGTGGTGTTGTGATACCATGAGGAGCATGCATAATCGTAATAACCTTGTATGAGGGACCCTGCAAGAATCTTCAGAGTATTCTTACTGACTAGACGTCCAATCCTATACAAAAAGCGTGTTCTTTGGTTGACGTAATTTCCTCCTTTCTTGTGATAACATCATCACCCGCTTTGATCGTGAAACTCTCAGCCTTGCTAAGGTTAGAACTGGACCCAAAGAGGATGGATTCAGTTTTACCCAGGTGTACTGATATTTTGTTGTCGGAGAGCCAGATACAGATCTTGTTGAGTTCAGAGCTGAGAGTTTTCTCAACCTGCAGCCTGTCCCTGTCCGAGACCAGCAGAGCCGAGTCATCTGCGAACAGGAACAGTTTGCAGTCGCAAGCTGAAGACATATCGTTCACATATATCAGGAACAGTAAAGGTCCTAGTATACTTCCTTGAGGAACACCACAAGTCACTGGGAGGGGAGGGGACTGGGTGCCATTTACTTCCACCACTTGCTCCCTCCCTTCCAGGTAGGATCTCATCCAGCTCACCGACGTATCATCAAAGCCTATTGCTTTAAGCTAATTGGGTGATTAACGGTGTCAAAGGCCTTCTGGAGGTCCAGCTTGACCATGCAGCAAAATTTGCCATTGTCGTCATCTTGTTTGATAGAGTCGTTCAAATAGAGAAGGCATGTGTCAGTGGAGTGTTTTTTTTTCTGAAACCAGATTGGAATTTGTAAATTAGATTTTTCTCGGCAAGATACTGATCGACCTGTTCATAGACGATTTTTTCCATGACTTTCGAGATTGTTAGGGACCCGTCCCTATTTGATGGAGAGGTTTATTATGTGAGTAATGATTGGAGCAATGGAAGCGGCTGAGTCTATTAGAAATTTGGAGGGGATATTGTCGAGGCCTGTGGCTCTGTGTTGTAGTGCGCTCAATTTTTTAAACGCCTCATCTGTTGTCACAGGGGAGAGTTTAAAATCATCTTTGCGTACACCTAGTTTTTCGTAAAATGAGTCAACATACTCTTTACCCTAGCTCCCAGAGTGAGGGGGTAGTTTTTCAACCAGTTCTGAGGCTATGGTCGTAAAGAATATGTTGAGGATTTTACTCACTTCCCGATTTGTTGTAGTGAGTCTCCTTCACCTTGAGGTTTGTTTGCGAACCTGGTTTTCAATGTTTTGCTCTCAAATATGTTGTTCCAGGGACCCTCACTAGTAAAGATTTGAGTTACAAATGTTCGCTTAAAAAAATATATATTCAAAAGATTTACACATGTTCACAATTTTTCCAAAATAGCAGATCTACAAGCTCATAACTTGTAGATCTGCTATTTTTTAATAGCCAAAGTATAAAGGTTAAAGTGGCTAAAATGATTGTGATGCTATATTAACCGATTTTGCTGGGGACCCCCTGGAACCCCCCCACGGACCCCTGGGGGTGCCCGGACCCCACTTTGACAACCAATGCTCTATAGATCTGGGGCACGCCACATATCGCCCTGTTACAATAATCAACACTTGTATTCGTCACTTCTTTATCCTCAAGGTCTGATGTGTAATCCTCTGAGTATTTAGGGGGTTTCCTTTCTCTTCTTGGGCAGCGTTGGTTTTGGCTATGACTACTAGGTTTTGGCTCTTTGTCCTCATCTTGAGCTACAGTTTCTGTAATTTCACCATTTTGTGACTCATCTGCATCTGCCTGTTCATTTTCCTCTAGGCTTTGATTTTCTATGTTCTCTTCTGTCTGCTGTAACTCAGCATCACTTGCATTTTTATGCTTTCTGTTTGTGTATTCCTGGACTTGTGTCTCATAATCATCTTTTTTTTTTTGTTTTGGGTTTGTTGTTCCACACTATTATTTTTGATGAATTTCACCAGCCTGTGTTTTGACACCTTTTCTGTATGTGTATTGTAGACCAGATAGGCTGGACTGTTCTTACTGTTCCCCACAAATATCCCCTTTTCACACCTGGGATCCAATTTATTGTGATCATGTTTGTACGCATAACAGTCAGTCAGGTTTTCTCCCTGTTAACATGAAGTGTGGAGTATTCTTAACACATTGCCTGCCAATCGCGTAGATCTACGCGAATCTAAAAATAGCCGCAGCGTGCCAATCGCGTAGATCTACGCGAAGTGGTCTTTTCAGTAGTTTCTGTTATATTAGGTCCTCTGGCAGCTTGGGGGTTAATATCTTTCGTGTAGATGACGTAGAAGTTGAAAAAAAAACATGATCCGGTCACGTGATCACACAAACACGTTCTTACAAAGGAGTCTAAGCCGCCCGGCCGCATCTAACATGGTCCGCCATTACAAAGCCAAACAGAGTAAACATCAGCTGGCTCTAAGAGCCAGGATCTTACCGTGAGCGGCGGAGGCGCGCGTCCCCGTGAGATTCTCGCGCACGCGCTCGACATGTGCACACGCCCGCGGGTGATGATCTTTTCTCCAGGATGTTGGCGTGCGAAAGCGCTTCATAAACAGCCCGTTCATCCAAGGCGAGCGTAAAAGTCTGCAAACTACAGTAGTAGCTATCACCCCTCTGTGTCAGAGGAGAGATGGGCGAGTAGGCGACACAAAACAAAAAGCCGATCCGACCGGATCATCAACCCTTGAGGAAAACGGAACGCGGTGGACCCCCTCCCCCGTTGAAACGAACGCACCCCCTCCGGACCCCCTCCCCCATCGTCGTCGTCCCTCGACAGACGGAAGAATTGACTGAGTGATTCTGCTGATCCGTGCGAGAGAGCTGTGTGTTTGTGTGTGTGTGTGTGTGTGTGTGTGTGTGTGTGTGTGTGTGTGTGTGGCCGATCTACAAGCTCATAACCGCTGAGCTTGTAGATCGGCTCCTAATATGTTTGATTTGCTGTGTTGACTATTAGTCAACTTTAGTTTGTAACAAAGTAAGATATGTACTGCTATCTCTATATAAAACTTTGTTTTCATAGCCCTCGTTGCTTATTTCTCTCGCAAAATACCTGGCACCCTTTGGTTTTGACGTCACTGCTAGTTGCCAGTGATTCTCAACCTGTGGGTCGGGACTCGGGACCACAACGGAGCTTGTAGATCTGCTATTTTCACAATATGTATCTGTGGAACCGAGTCAAACAAAATGCGGGTTCCCCGGTTCAAATATGATTATTTTGGGGGGTCACGGCCTGAAAAGGTTGAAAACCACTGCATAGCTTTAGAATCAGGTCCATTTGGTTCCATTTGTGTACTTTCAGTTGTAAATGTGAAGTTAGAGAACCACTGTCTGAGAGGGACAGACAGACAGACAGACAGAGGGGAGGAAGAGAGGAAGAAGAAGAAGAGAGGGCTTGTAGATCTGCTATTTTCACAATATCTATCTGTGGAACTGAGTAAAATAAAGTGGGGGTCTCCAGTACAAATATGATTATTTTGGGGGTCACGGCCTGAAAAGGTTGAGAACCACTGCATAGCTTATTGAACCAGGTCCATTTGGTTGCAAATGTTTTTGTGAACAAAGACATCTCACTGTGTGAGAGAGAGACAGACAGACAGAGGGGAGGAAGAGAGAGGAAGAAGAAGAAGAAGAAGAGAGGGCTTGTAGATCTGCTATTTTCACAATATTTATCTGTGGAACTGAGTGAAACAAAGTGGGGGTCCTCAGTTCAAATATGATTATTTTGGGGGGTCACGCCCTGGCATCCCTTATTTTATTTATTTATTTTCACAAATTGTCATAAATGGCATAAAATAATGGATCTACAAGCTGAGTAAAAGCTTGTAGATCTGCTATTTGTTGCTATGAATACAGGTGTGGCTTGAGATTTTGACTTGCCCATTGGTGTGGCTTGGGCACAAAAGGTTTGAAAACCACTGCAGTATAGAATATAGGACTGGAAAATAAGTGTTCTCATGAAGCTCTCGATGACCTATGTATTGATGTTGCACTTTGAACTTTGAATTATTATTATTATTAGTATTTATTATTTGATGTATATAACTTGAGTTGAAAAACTTTGTTTGAAATGAGCTGAAATAAGCTTTTCACTTTGGAGTGAAACAGAGCCATAAATGTCCATTCAAAAGCAGTTTTTTATTTTTTTATAAAGTATTGTTTACATGACTGATGTCAATGAAGGCACAAAATAAATGTCAAAGACTTTTGAAAACATTTTATGCATCTAAAGTGTGTCTTTCACTAAAATGCTCATAACTCTGAATCTAAAGAAAAGGGTCTGTTTTTGGTGAAAACTAGCTGTATTCAACTACCTTTAGCTAAAAACATGCTATCAACTCACTTTTATTTTCAGATGAAAGAAGAGATTCTAATCTTTGTTTTGAGATATTCCATGTGTTCATAGTTATAGCACAAAATATTCTGTGGGTCCTCAAAGATGAGTCAGAATGGTCAAAATTCCTGGCACTGGCTGATCCTGTTATAGAAAACCCTCTGGCAGACAATGTGTTGTCATTGTAACATCTGTTGCGGATATGAGCTGCACTCTGAACAGCATAAGACCACAATATTTTTGGCAATCCCTTTTCTAATAAAACGCACCTTCCCATTTCAAAAAGGGTCCTCCACTGTCTCTCCGCAGTACCATTTCATCCGTACTGCTCTCAGTGAAGGTAAAATAGATCTCTATATGTTGGCGTGCGAAAGCGCTTCATAAACAGCCCGTTCATCCGAGGCGAGCGTAAAAGTCTGCAAACTACAGTAGTAGCTATCACCCCTCTGTGTCAGAGGAGAGATGGGCGAGTAGGCGACACAAAACAAAAAGCCGATCCGACAACAAACTTTTTACATTAAGAGATTGTTTTCACCTGTAAAACCAACAATATTAAGACTCAAGTGCAAACTTATTTTTTTTCTCCGTCAGGGGTCAGTCATGATTCTCTTAATTGCATGCTTCTGTAGAAGGCCCGTAGGACATATCCATGTAACCATACAAACAGACATACACGTACCGTATACATGCAGACATGGATTATGGCACTGTCTCACACATCATGACACTGTATATACAGTGTCACATCATGTGACATTTCTGTCTGCATTACAATAATCACATATCCAGAGGCCATACTGGCACGCCTAACACCCCCCACTCACTGTAGCTCAGCTCCGCCGCACACACATACACTCAACCTCCCCAGCCAATCGAGTCAGCGGCAGGCAAGCCAGACACAGCATTGACAGTGCTGTTAGCCACTGTCAATGCTGTGCAAAGATAAAAGTGCAAACTTGTGCAAACTTTGTGCAAACCTCCAACAGGAGAAATGGACGTGGAACCAAAAACATGGAGGTAGTCTTGAGGCATCAAACAAAAACAAAACAAAGGCAAAAGGCAAAAAAGTCCTTTAAGGAGATGGCATATGTCAAAATCCATTCAGGCAGGAGGTCTAAACCAGCAGTTATCTATGGAACACAAGGTTGGAAATCAGCAACATCTGTTAGGGCACAAAACAGAACAATATAAGTATTGAAGGCTGATTATGAGGTGAAGGTGGGAAACCAGCAGAGAAGCTCAGGTATCTACAGGGCTGAGAATTGGGGACAGTTGTGGGAATGGGTGGCAGATGAGGAAATGTGTGGACAGTTAGATGGCAGGTCTGGGGAGGTAATTGGCCTTGGGAGTAGTGACATCCAGAAACTGCCCTGTGATCCTTTCTTCTTACATTAGTTGACTTTCCCTTTTCTGAACAACACCTAGTAGGTATTCCTTTTGCACAACTACTTACACAGGAGATGACAGCCAAAGAGGTCAATAAGTGGGCCTGCACACCATATTCACTTACTAAAGATTTATTTGAAGAAACATGTTTCGGTTAACTATGAAGGTCAGCTAATCGAAACCTTTCTTAAATAAATAAATACAAAAAAATGTAACTGAAGACTTTCTTCTGAACAACTCCTAAAATCAGAGCATGAAATATAGATCTAAAAAACAAAAATAAATTATAAAACTGTACTGCTTTATTATGTATAAAATATGACCTAAGATGGCAAAGCAACATATTAAGAATTTCATTCATATAGTGGGCAAGAGAATGGTCCAAATTCTTTGCACATGACTTAGACTCAAAGCCAATTGAAGTCCATCAGTCGCTTCAGGAGGGAGGCGACGGGAGGACAGACCGAATTGTTCCTCTTCTCTCTCACCTTCCCACTTTTTTGGCCGAGCAGCTTGGTTGTTTTGGTGCCACTGCCAGTGGTTGGGTTGATCCCAACGAAACATCTGCAATCACAAATCACATACTCTTTATGTAAAAGGTGCACTCACAGCTGCTCTACCAGAGAGCACATCTTTCGAGTTACACATGATGGTTCTACTTCAAGCAGAAAGTTACCTTTGTATGAACTCCAGAGTGTAGCAGGCGTGCTCCTGGTACACCAGATTTAAATTGTAATAGCTGGAAAATAGAGCTGCCATTCCAGCCAGGAAGTTGGTTTGTGGAGCCACAACGACCTGCCCCTCAATGCTCTGCATCCACTGAGTAGCTATGATCACCTAAACATAATTAGACATACTAGACCATACCCGTATGAGCACCCAAAGTGTGTAGTTTGGCTTATGCGCTGAGAACAGACAGTTGATCAGGGATCGAAAGTGAGTTTGTACTGTGTAGTGCAGTGGTTCTCAAACTTTTTCATGGCAAGGACCCCCAAATTGACACTTGTTAGCCCGCGGACCCCCATTTGAAAAGATATGCCAGGGACCCCCATAAGAGAAGATTTTTTTACGGCTCTAGCAGTGAATCTCAACCATTTTAATTTCAAGGACCCCCAGTTTGACATGCATTAGGGCTACGGACCCCCATTTAATGGCATTTCTATCCCTTGGACCCCAGTTTATATCGTAAAATGTATGTTAATTTAACTCTGAGAGTGTACAAATGGAACCAAATGGACCTGTTAGAGTCCATTTGGTTCCATTTGTACACTCTCAGAGTTACAGCCCCATAAGGGTCCATTTGGTTCCATTTGTACACTCACAGAGTTACAGACTAAGGGTCCATTTGGTGCCTAATCTATCATTTAGCTGGGGACCCCCTGGAACTCCCTCAAGGACCCCTGGGGGTCCCTGGACCCCACTTTGAGAACCAATGGTGTAGTGTGTACACACACACGCAAATCCCGTCGTGGAGGCACAGAACACACAAACACCCGCGCATATACAGATCTAACAGGCGGAGCCGTCCCCAACACACGCGAGCCGTCGCGAGCGCGCACAACACACACACACACACACACACACACACACACACACACACACACACACACACACACACACACACACACACACACACACACACACACACCACGGTACATCCTCATGCGGCCCGTGGCCCGTTGCGAACACACACATGGGTGTCGCGCAAACACAAATAATGTACATTGTGACACGTGCCTCCCCAACGTGCATGCGCACGTGCGTGTCCACGCATACACGGCCGCGGACCCAAGTTGTGGTGCGATCATCTCCCCCCCACCCACACACACACCACGGAGCCACGATGCAGAATGAAATGTGGCTCCCTGGCGTTGCCATGTTACTGCCCCCCCCCCGGTCCCGTCGCGCGCACACACACACACACACACACACACACACACACACACACACACACACACACACACACACACACACACACACACACACACACACAGATCCGTAAGAATGCACTCAGAGAGTGGGCGGGGTCTATGGTGTGGAAGCAGGCTTTGGTGTTGCCATGTTGGCCTATTGTAAGCGGTTTAGGGGCCATATTGGTGGTAGTGTGTTTTGGCGTTGGTTGTGAAAGTGCAGGTGGGTGTGGGGACGCGTTGTGAGCTTGTAGATCGGCTGTTTTCCAAGAGGCAAGGTATATGTGTGAAGGCGCTTCGTTTGGCCATCTTTTCATAGACCTTGTTGCTTGTAGGGTTCGTGTCGTTTGGTCTTGTTTTCATAGACCTTGCTGCTTGTTTCTCGCGCGAAACCTGGCAACGGGCAGACACCAAGACACCAAGACACCACGACACCACCACAGAGGTTAGTCAAATTATAGGAGGATGGTGTGCATGTTAACAGTGTTTGTTCCGTATCTGCAATGCTTTAAAACATATTAGAAACTGTATAGATGGGTTTCCGCGCGACGTCATCACAGAGCAGAGTGCGCAATCTGCGCATGCGGGTGGTAGAACGAACCGGAAGCGCCATTCACTCTGTTGTTATTTTCGGGATTTAGATAGGCATAATGCTGCTATTTTAGGCATAATAGGCATAATGCTGCTATTATATACAAACAGATGAAATTCCGACAAATCATTTTTATTGAGTAAAGAAGATATTACAAACTGCATCATTTAATCTACTTTAATTAAACCCGGTGAAGACCATTTATTTTATGGATGTACATTTGACTAGAGCTGCTGCGGCCCTCTACTGCTCAACCCTCCACTGCGCGCGCATCATCCTCTCATGTTTACAAACAGGAAACCCATCTATACACTACCTAGGACAATTAGACGCGGAGAGTCTGGAAGGTTCATTGTCCTTTCGACATCTGCTGCTGTCGCCAACACCTAAAAGACAGAAAAAATATATGTAGTCAGGGTAACAGCTTCAACTTGGGCATAACACAAGTTTACAGGTGTACAAGAGTGACATTATCTTTTGTACAAGCTACCCACACATTTTGCATTAATTGTATTAATAGGAAAAAATGCTAAACAACAAAACAGAATTCAAGTATCAAATGAAACTAAAAGATATACCAAAATTAAATACAAAACTAGAAAAAGTGCTCCTCGGAGCACAGGTCTCCGCCAGGTCAGGTAAGTTATTGTGGCCTCCTGGTGGCGCTATAATAGGCCAATGTGAAAAGGGTGGCATTTCTTCCTCGGCCTAGTGGGAATGTTCGTGCAAATTTTCACGGAAATCGCACGCCGTGTTCATGATTTCAGACATTTTGTTCAAAACGGACCAATCCTGCAAACTTTGGAAGTCAACCTTAGTCAATCAGGATGGAATATGAAATATCGGACAGATGCGTCTTGATCACATGACTATAGAGATACTGTGTACCGATTTGTGTGATGTTTGGATAAAATCTGAAGGATTAATATCCAAAAATGTATTTGACATAAGTCGGCCTCCTGGTGGCGCTGTAAAAAGCAGATGTGAAAAATGCAGTGCAGATGTTTTTCCTTGGCCTCTAGGGAGTAGGCGTGCAAAGTTTCACGCAGATCGGTGCAGTTATAGTTAAAAATGCAAATCGGCCTGTTATAGCGCCACCATGAGGCTGATGTGAAAAGTTTTAAGTGCCATTTCTTCCTCGGCCTAGTGGGAATGTGCGTGTGCAATTTTATGCAAATGGCAAGCTGCGTTCATGATTTGAGGCAGTTTGTTCAAAACGGACCAATCCTGCAAACTTTGGATGGTAACCTTAGCCAATGAGGATGGAATATGGGAAATCGGACAGATCAGGGTTGATCACATGACTATAGAGATACTGTGTACCGATTTGCATGAGGTTTGGTTAAAAACTGTAGGAGTAATGGGAAAAAATGGGTTTTGCACAAATCGGCCTCCTGGTGGCGCTATAACAGGCCCATGTGAAAAATTTGAGGCAGAGGTTCTGAATTGGCATCCAGGGAGTGTGTGTGCACAGTTTCGCAGCGACCGGGCCTACGGTGCCGGAGATTTGGTGGTAACACACAGACAGGACGGACACACGGACACACGGACGGACGGACGGACGGACAGGGGCGAAAACATACTCTCTCGCCATGCCTTTCGGCCTGGCGGAGACAATAAAGACATTGTCAGACTCATGTGCATGTAAAGACAACACATAGCAGCAGATATAATAGTGGGTGAGAATTGAGTGCATCTACAGTATAGTCACATAAAATGTCAGTGCTGCTGCGAGGGCACGGTGGCGCCTGCAGTCGGTAGCGCTGTCGCCTCACAGCTAGACGGTCCTGGGCTCGATTCCCGCCGGGGACGCTGGGGGCGTGTCTTCTCGTGTCTTCTCATCAGCGCCCATACCCTAGGTGGGGTTGGTGAAAGGGCCTACTCTGTGTGGAGTTTGCATGTTCTCCCCGTGTCTCTCAGGGTAGTTAATACCCTCACAAAAACATGTAGTAATCCTGGTAGCTATGCTGCCTCCCCCATGACAGCCGGGGCGCCTGATGGAGGGGAAGGGAACTGGTTGGAATAACGTGTTCCTTCCACTCGCTACGTCCTACCAGGGAAACTCCCTCCTGTCAGGTGACAAGAAGGTCAGTTGGCTCTCATGCATTGAAGGAGGCATGAGCTTGGCCGTCAGTGCCATGCACCGAAAATAGCAGATCTACAAGCTCAGAATGCATCACAATGCACACGTTCTGAGCTTATAGATCAGCTATTTTCAGCGTTCAATACTGACATGCAACTAAGTATAACTGAGACGTAAGCGGGGGCTCAGCACCTGTTCAGCAGCCTGACAACCTTGCTGTGGAAACTGTCCCTGAAGGTCAGTTCATTCAGCATTTAATGCTGCGATATCGCCTGCCTGACTGTAGCAGAGTGGGCTGATTGTAAAATACACAATATAAATGTCAAAAGCTTTAAACTATAATCATTTCATACTCACATCTGCCTGCAAAATGAGTCCATCTAGGTCTTCCTTGAAGTGTGCCATCAGCAGGGTCACAGTTTTCTTCATGGTCGTACTTCACCAGGATTCGCTTGACCTCATCAGCATTAGACTTCCACTGGAAAACCCGAAGGATCAGCTTCCCTTTTTCGTGCATAGCCTGCTTCATTTTATCCAGGATGCCAATGTCTGTGAGTAATTGGAAATGGCTGTACAGCAACTTTGGTGTGAACAGATATGGCCACTCATTCTTCAGCTCAGAAATCGAAGGAGATGGGCTGGCATTGATGTGTTTTCTTTGTAGGTAGTAGGTTTCTTGCATTAACTGAGTCAAATGTCCTCTCTCTGCCCCAGTTGGCCCCTCAGTGCTGTACAGGTCTTTCATTTCCCTCTGCTTCTCTTTGCGACTCTCTTCAGTTTCATCTGGTGGACAGCCAGGCTGCCATCTCATACAGCCATATTGGTCAGCTGGTCCTTTTGCCATGTCTGCAAGTGAATTTGAGCTCTTCCTTTTCGGCGCCCTTCGTCTGGACAGAGTATTTCCACGATTAAGATGATTTGCTCTAAAAGCTATTTGAGCTGCTAGACTTTCATAGCCATTACCAAATATTGTGTTGTCTCCTGGTATGAGATCAGCAAAGCTGCTGTAATGCTGGTTTACAATCCTTTTGGCCACCATCTTGCACTGAGATAGTTTGGGATTCTCAGTCAGCCTCATTTCATCAACGATAATTCGTACCATTGCCTTGCGGTCTTCGGATGGACGACATCCCTGTGCAATGGCAGTTGTGATACCAAGAGGCATTCTGTGCCAAGGCACACTGAAGTTCTCACTCCAGTCATCTAAATGGACAGTCATTCTCGAGCCATTACTGTGAGCCTGACTTGGAGTGCTGGGGGGTGAAAATGTAGACTGAGCAGCCTCTGTAGGGGTCCTGGGGGGTGAAAATGTAGACTGAGCAGCCTCTGTAGGGGTCCTGTAGTCTGAGGGTTCTACAGGAGTCAGTGTTATCGTTTTCTCTAAAAAAGGGAAACGTATACGAATGTAATGGGATAGATCAATAACTACAAATAATACAATCCAAACGTACAATTACATACATACGTACAATTAGGACCATAACATGATCTAAGACCTACCGTCAACTTTCCATGCATTAAGAAGCTTCCTACACTGGATAAGTGATAGGTTGCCAATGGCTTTGAGATCACCCTCGTCAACTAAATGCAGGTCAGCTCGGGATTCCACTCCCATGTCTGCCAACTTGACCAGGAGGGACTCTAGTTTATCCTCTGGTAGGCTAGGTAATACTGCCAACACAGCTTGTTTAATTCCTTCCTCAAGTGTCACCATGTCAGTATCTGGGAGAGAGGGAGGACACATGTTAGTATCAGGGAGAGAATGACACATGTCAGTATCTGGGAGGGAGTGATGCAATATGATTGATTGAACATTTTATTAGGCAAAATAATGTAAAACAACACAGTTACATTTATAATACTTTGTCTAAAAGGTCCGACCAAAAAAGTCCTTGCGGACTTGTTTCCGTTGGGGTCCTTGAATTAATTTCATAGACACATATAGTAGCAACCAAACAGTTCAAATATCAACATAAAAATACAGAGAAAAAATACCACTATGTACAAAAAAAAAGCAAAGGAAAACAAATATTTATACCAAAAAAAGGGGAGGGGGGTCGTCTGTCTACCAGGAAACTGGTACTACCTCCTCTTATGGCCTCCAGAAAGATGAGTTTTTAGAGCTGTTTTGAATGAGCCCAGCGAACTGCATTTTTATATATATAATATATATAATCACTGATGTGCCATTCAGCTTGTATCCCATTAGTGGATGATAATCAAGGAGGTCTTCTTCCTTAACACACATGTAGTTTACTTCCTGATCTACGTCTGTCAGACTGTAAATACCCAAATCAGCCATCTCCACAGCCTGCTGCCTCCCTACAACAAAGTAGACCAAATCGCTACGATAGATCAAGATCAGCCTAATCTCACCCATGTGAAGGCCCTCTTCATCTTGTCCTAGAATCATGCATTCCTTTCTTGTACTTTGTGCCTTTGAAAGTGACAGCATTAGTGGCTATAGTGTCACGTGATTTTAAGTGGTGCAGTTGCTTCTTTGATGCTTTCATTATAGTCCTCAATATAGAATTCAGTTCCTTTTTCAACTTGGATTATAGGAGGGAAAAGACTGCCAACACTTAGGTACAGTATGTTTGAAGGAGCTGGTGTCGCTCTGCAAGAGTAGCACACAGGTTCTTAAAGTTGTGCAGTTTTCTGGCACACTGTTTGAAGAACGTATGTTTGCTCTCAAATCTCAAAGTCCAAAGACGGATGAGAGGTCCGAGGTGTAGAATCAGCTGAGGATAGTGACAGAGATAATGGTGCTTTGGTTTGATGGTATTCTGTGGAAACAACTCCACTCTGGACTGTATATATTCCTCAATGAGGACATGCAAGTATTCAATCTGAAAAGTGGTAATTGCTGGCGCATATATATAAGCAACCATCTCTCTCATGAGCAAAATCAACTTCCAAACAGCATTTTCACATGGATTCTTGATCCTGTCTCCAATTAAAAGAGGAAGTAATCTCAACAGGCACCAATTCTGGACAGCATGGCCACTTAACTTCTATCTGGGTTGAAACCAGGGGGTTTGTCATCTGCTTAATTTCCAAGGTAGGTAAAGTTACTTATACTTCTGTTCAAATCTATATAGGTGAACTGTTTTTCCTTGTTTACCAAGTGGTTGATACACAATGCCAGGTCAACAGAAACAATGCCCTCAAAAAGGTCATGTCCGAGACATGGTGGCAGACCAGGCTGACACACATGAAAGTAAGATAACTGGTTGAACATGGAGTCAAATGTTATGCCATACACTGAGTCTGTGCCACCTGCTCCTAGTTCTTCTACATGCTGCTGATATGAATGTTTTGTTCTCTTTAAACCAATGGACAAGGGACTCTTGTCCCATGTTTTTCTGTCTATTTCACAAAACCTACAAAAAAAGTGACTCCTGCTGACATTTTCTACAAAGCCTCCAATACAATGAGAACCAAGATTATCTCCAGCTATAGCACATACAGAACCTCGACTAACTTTGCCGTCCCTCAAAACAATACCACTGTCCTCTAGATCCTTGAGATCTTTTATCAGTGGACTAAAAACCTTTTCTTGTTCGAAAAACTTGTTCCCTGCAGAGAAGAACAAGCTGCATGTGATCAATATTTGATCTATTGTACGGCAAAATGTTACCAAGTGTCAGATACACTGCCAGTATCTTGTGTTTTTTTCGGCCTGATCCTAGCGGATTGGCGACCTCAAAAGCATCTTGATAAAGGATCAAGGCTAACGATGATGTTTCACTTTTAGATAAGACATTGTCAGTAGTATTCTGTCCATCCCATACATCCATGAACACATCACGAGTAGAGAGGCGAGAATGGGCCTTTTGATACTGCTGTTTGAAACCCTCGTTTTCAAACAGGGACATAAGAGTTTCTTTTATTGGCACATATTGTGCAAAGCATTCTTTTCCTGACAAATTTGTACCTAGATACAAGGGGAGAGGTTGAACATAATTGAATCTGTTTTTAAACACTGACTTACGACGCTGATCTGTACGCAAAATGTTGTTGCCCTTTTTTAATATGTAATCTTCTGCAAGCTCTTCAATTACATCTGTAATCGTCATGTCAGGCACCCCAAGCACGGACAATTTCTCTTTAAGCTTTGAAAAGATATGTGACTGAACAACATCATGAATGTCTTGGACCTCTTCAATTATAGTCTGAATAACTGACGCTGGTAAAAGTAGCTTAGCCTGAAGCTTCAAATAAAATAAAGACAAGTTCTTTAAAGGATCTACACCATGAATTAAAAAAAAATATTTGATATTTAATATCATATGGTGTATGTCCCTCAAACCTTTTTCAAAAGGTTTGAGCCTAAATCATCACTCAGATATACTCATCCCAAGTCAATTGTCTCTGGCTTATACAGCACTTTCAGCTGCAATACCAAAACGTCCTCTTGGGCAGGGGGGGGCTACTGAGCAATTCTGTCTGGCCAGCATCAATGCAATGGCAATGCAAGTGATGTCACTTGCATTGCCATTCTGAAATGGCCTGTTCAGACACGCCCATTCTGAAAATCTCTGAAATGAGAATGAATGACTGAATGTTAAAAAAAAATATTTTTTGGGGTACAAGAGACACTGGGGAGCCCAAAAAATACTAAAAACCAAAAAAAAATGAAATTCATGGTGTAGACCCTTTAAAAAGAGGTGTTTATCTACACTATCATAAAGTTCGCCGGTCTCAGGCTGTTCATCACTCTCAGTGAGAGAGGTGGAGGGCTGACTCTCAGTTTGGGATGGGTTTTCAAACTGTGCTAGTTGGGATGGGTGTTGAAACATTGCCTCATCATGTAGATGCTCAGCTGCACTGTTTTTGTGTGTCCTCGAAACATGAGATGAAAATGTGGATTTCACACCAAATGTTTTCTCACAACCCCTAAAAGGACATGTTATTTTCCTGCCCTGTATATGGCCTTTCAAATGATTATGGAAATTCTTAAGATTTGTAAATGTGATCTGACAAAATTCAATCTGACAAATCAGTGTTGTGCCAATGTGTTGGTCTGTAACACTCCTCCTGTGAGACTGCTTATGATCTCTGTATAGGTGAGACTTGAAGGCTGCAAACTTTCTGAATGCACGGGTACAATCAGGTACACCACAGGTAAAAAGGAAGTTTGGCGCATTTCTGTGAAGAGTCATATGACGAGTAAACCCTACTATGGTTTTACTCTCATGGGCACACTGTTTGCAGAGATACATTTCTGGGCTCTGAAGAGATTTGTTTTTTCCTAGTGGTTTCACCTTATCACTTCTTCTTGTTGACCAGTCTTTGCACTGCGCACTTTCAGCATCTGTAACAGTAGAAAGTAGAAACATTATAAGACATTATTTGTACCATCGACAGTAAATTAAAATGTAATATTAACTCATCAGATTGCTCATAATTCATTCAGTTCTTCTGGTGAACTCAATGCAGAACTGACTAATGAACATGTTATACAAATCAGTGGTTCTTAAACATTTTCAGGCCAAGGACCCCCTAGCTGAGAGAGAGATGAAGCAGGGACCCCCCTCTGTATTGTATAAAAATTGTGTTTCAGATTCAACTTGTTTTGTTTACTTGGTCTGCTCTTTTTCCCTTCTACACCTATACCTCTTTGCCAAAAATAGCCGATCTACGAGGCGTTGTGAGCTTGTAGATCTGCTATTTTTGGCTAAAGTTCTCCTCAGAAAAGGTTAAGGAAAAAAAAAAACACACATCACACAAAGATTTGTCGGACCCCTTGTAGTAACTCTGAGGACCCCCTAGGGGTCCCGGACCCCCTGTTGAAGACCCCTGGATTAGACCATATGGATCTGAGCTGCTCTCAAGCATTCCTGTGGATATCATGTTGAGAATAATCAGTGTTGAGTAACTTATTTACTTGTGACAACATCATCATCAGCAGCATGTTATTTGACTGACTGGGGGGGGGGTGAATCAGGTGTGGAAAAAGTACTCTCATGTATTAATACTGCAATGCAGAAATACTCTGTTACAAGTAAAAAAAAGTCTGTGTAATCAAAATGTACTTGAGTAAAAGTATTGATACTGCAATGTATAAATACTCTGTTATCTGTTATAAGTGAAAGTCTGGGTAATCAAAATGTACTTGAGTAAAAGTACAAAAGCATTGGTATCGAAATATACTTAAAGTACGAAAGTAAAAGTACTCATTGTGCAGAATGTCCCATTTTCACAAAATCTTTGCGATGCGACGCATTGTGAGCTTGTAGATCGGCTATTTTCAAATGGCCCAAACACATATAGGGCTGAAGTGGTTAATGTATGTTTTGTAATAATAATCAAAATCTACAAAGTAGCCAGTAACCTAAGTTTTCGTTTAGTAGTGGAGTAAAAGTATAATATTTGCCTCTTAGATGTAGTGGAGTAGAAGTAAAAGTATTGAAAATTGGACATACTCCAGTAAAGTAAAAACACTTAAAAAGTGTAATTAAATACAGTACTTGAGTAAATGTACTTGGTTACTTTACACCACTGCTTTGAATATATCAGTAAAAATGACCCCTATGGAAACAAGCCACATGGCGTTCTTGGGTGTAAAGTCCTCGTAGCAGACCTTGTATTGAATTGTACTGTCATCTGCTTTTTTTTAAAGACATTTTGACAGCCTCCGCCTCCCCCTCCTCTCTCTCTCTTTTTGACAGACAGGCCCAGGCAGGCCAATCAGACGGCAGGCAGCCGGGGGTTGTCCCGCCCCCCTCTGCCTTGCTTAAATATCCTGACCTGTTGCTCTTTAAGTTGCTGTCGTGGTGAAGCCGATAAAGTTGAGTTCTCTGGCTAACTGTGTCATGGAATGTCCACAGAACTAGATTCATCCATTGTGTTGCCGTTATCAAATATCCATCGAAACGAGGGCCGGGGAATCCAGCTTTTTATTCTGTGTGGAAACTCCAGGTAAGTTTGAACATTTCTCCTGTTTTCCCCACATTTCACAAAGTTCTTCTGGTGTAAATGTTGACATTAGTCTCATGTGAAAACGGGCTCTGATGATGATCTGGTGTGGCAGAAGTTTTGGAGTTTGACATTTCACGGCAATTGCGGCTTCGTAGTAATGTTTCCCTGAATGTCCTGCTGGAATGACAATGTCCCTGTAGTCAGTGGTGGGAAAAGTAGGCTACTAAAATGTTCTACTTAAGTAAAATACTGTGAAGCAAAGCGTTGTGAGCTTGTAGATCGTCTATTGTCAAATTGCCAAAATTTAAATAGGGCTGAAGTGGTTTTGTAATAATAATAATAATCAAAATCTACAAAGTAACTAGTAACTAAAATTTTCAAATAATTGTAGTGAAGTAAAAGTACAATATTTGCCTCTGAGATGTAGTGGAGTAGAAGTACAAGTATAGCAAATTGGAAATACGCCATTAAAGTAAAAGTACCTCAAAATTGTACTCCAGTGCAGTACTTGATTTCATGTACTTATAGCTACTTTCCACCACTGCCTGTAATGAAAACGCTAGAAATCAGCACCACCTTCTCTGTTTAATACACTTTATGGACAGAATATCAAATATGTCCGCCAGATGGAAATTATATATTTTTTCTCCACTGCTCCCCCTACAGATCTGGTCAATATAAGTTACCTGTATGGGTCTATGTGTCTGTTATGTGTTCATCAGACAAGTTACAGATCATAGACTGTATGGGTCTATGTGTCTATCAGACATGCTACAGATCATAGACTGTATGGGTCTATATGCAGAGATGGGAAGTAACGAAGTACAAGTACTTTGTTACTGTAACAAAGTACTTTTTTTCTAGTATCTGTACTTTACTGAGTACTTATTTTTCTAACTACTTTTTACTTTTATCCGTTACATTTTAAAGGTATCATGACATTCATTTTCACTTTTTTTATTTTCAATGTTTTATTTGGGGTTTTATGACCTCAATTACACCCAAAAAACCTGAACTTAAAACATTCAGTGGATTTTCTGTGGTCTGGGGTTTTCTGAATAATTAGGCTGAAAAGTAATCTGAGCTTGGCCCTTCGACAGTGAGGTCACTGTCGAATAATCCCGCCCACTCTCCTCCTCGCCCCTCCCCTCCCCTATCCTTTCCTTTGGGGGGGGCGGAGCAGAGGCGATGATTGACAGGCAAAATCCCTCACCAGCGACACCCGCAGGCAAAGATTTCTTTTTTCATTGCAGTTGAAAAGGCTTTAGAAATGTGAGAGAAAAACACCTGCCATTGATCACTGGAATGGAATTTTCACTTAAAACTTTTTGTACACTTTTGAAGGACCAGGACAAAGACTTTGAATGTGGTGTAAAAGTGAATGTCATTAAACCTTTAACACAAGTATCTGTACTTTCTACTCCGTACATTTTCAAAACAGGCTCGTTACTTTAGCCGGCAGATCAGACGAAAAGAAGCGCTCATGCATGCAGTCGCCGTTACGTCAGTTACTAGCTCTGGCCACCAGTGTGTGACACTTACTGCAAAGGTGTATCTACTTCCTGTAACTAGACTAAAAAATCACACCCAGTGTGAGTAAGCGGTTTCTACTCTGATGAGTGTGTGCTGTCATTCAGTCAGTACAAATCTATTTGATGTGTGGGTGCTGGTATTGAGGCGGTACTAAAAGAGTATTTATACTCTTTTTATCAACTTTTAAGTATTTTTACTCATTTTAACTGTTTAAGTTTTTGTACTAATTTTAACTAGGTTTAAGTATTATTACTCATTTTTTCAACTTTTAAGTATTTTTTACTCAATTTGAGTACTCTTAAGTATTTTTACCCAATGTATTTACTTTTAAATATTTGTACTCACTTTATTTACTTTTAATAATTTTTACTCACATTGTAGATCGGTCGTTTTGTGTGTGTGTGTGTGTGTGTGTGTGTGTGTGTGTGTGTGTGTGTGTGTGTGTGTGTGTGTGTGTGTGTGTGTGTGTGTGTGTGTGTGTGTGTGTGTGTGTGTGTGTGTGTGTGCGTGCGTGCGTGCGTGCGTGCGTGCGTGTGATTTCATGAATTTTTTCAATGGTAAAATCAATACTATCAGAGATAGTATTGATAACCTACTGCTCTCGGCCCCTGCTGGACCACCCTCCGATGTGGTATCCTCAGAAGTGGCTGTGCGACACAGTGTATATTTGGACAGTTTCTCTCCGGTCGAGCTCTCCGAATTCACTTTAATGATCACATCTTCCAAACCAACGACCTGTCTCTTGGATCCAGTCCCAACTAGATTACTTAAAGAGGTCCTGACCCCGGTTGGTGCATCCCTACTCCATATGATCAATATGTCTCTGGTGACGGGCTACGTACCACAGTCCTCTAAGTCGCTAACAGAGAGACACGCTGTCAGAGAGAGAGGACACGCTGACAGAGAGACACGCTGTCAGAGAGAGAGGACACGCTGTCAGAGAGAGAGAGAGATGGCGCCGGTGTGTCTGGCTGGCCGTCTGAGGCTGTGTGCCCTCCTGCTGTTTGTTTGTTTGTGTGCGTCTGTCACAAGGACCATCGACTCTCTCCTGGTTTATGACCGTCTGGAGTTATTACAAATCAAGGTTTCCGTGGACTATTTGGTGGAACTTGGCCAGGATGAACAAAGAAACTTTGTTCCCCCGCACCTCCTTGCAGACATCCCCGCTTACCTGTTGCACGCCAAGGATCCGCCGCCCCGGAGGAGAAAACGCCACAGGCGAAGAGGGACTCGAGCAGGCCGGCTAGTTCGGGTCAAAGCCTGGCTTGCGATCGCTCCCGAACCCACTCAGTTGTCCCGTAACGCTCCCCAGGATTATGGAGCTTGTATCCGCCGCCTCATCTCCCGGCGAGCCCCAGCCCTGGTCCGTACCTGGCTGGTACCTGTTACTGATCCGTATGAAGAGCTCCATGGCTTGCGCTCTGTTCTGCCTCGCCCCCGGCGTCTTGGTGGAGCTAACCACGGCAATCTCAAGCCGCTGAGCCGGGCGGCTCGTGCGGCTGATGCCCCGGTGTTCGCTACAACCAGATGCGCTTTGCTAAATGCGAGATCGATCAGGAATAAGACCTTTATCCTGAAGGATTTGTTCTCCTCACACACGTTGGATCTTCTGTTTCTGACGGAGACCTGGATGCAGCCGGGTGAGTCTGCTGCCTTCACCGATCTATTACCTCCTGACTGTACTGTTATAAACTCTCCTAGGATGACAGGCCACGCAGGAGGAATTGCAACTATCTTTAAAAACAGTCTTTATTGTAAGCCTTTGGCACCGCTGTCGTTTTCTTCTTTTGAATTGAGTTTGTTTGAGCTGCGCCGCTCCGACCCGGTTCTCTGTGCGGTAATTTACCGCCCGCCGAAATACAATAAGGACTTTTCTAAGGAACTATCTGACTTCTTGGCCAGTGTACGGATTAAGTACAACAAACTGCTAATTGTTGGGGACACGAATGTCCATGTTTGTTGTGTCTCTAAACCAATGTCTAAAGACTTCTTGGATGTACTCGATGCCTTTGACCTTGTTCAGCACGTCACTGAGCCTACACATGAACTTGGGCACACGCTAGATCTGGTCATTTCTCATGCTTTGCCTATTTCTAATGTCCAGGTCTGTGCTCCAGTTGGCTCGGATCATTTCCCTGTCACATTCGACTTTGTACTCCCCTGTGACACGTTTAACGCTTGCGTTCCCGCACGCCAGCGCCGTGTGTTGAAACCCGCCACTGCTGTACTTTTTTCTTCTGCTTTTACTAGTGCAGCTCAGGCTGTAAATGGTTTAGATATCGTCTTAGACACTGATCAACTGACAAGCTCTTTTCTATCCACCTGTACTGGCATTCTCGACACTGTTGCGCAGTTTAAAGCCATGCGCCCCAGACCCAGGTCGGAGCCTTGGCTAAACGAGACAACTCACGCCGCCAGGAGAGAGTGTCGGAAGGCTGAGCGCAGGTGGAGAAAAGACAGGCTCCATGTGTCACATGATATTCTAAAAGAGTGTTGGAAAAACTATCAGAGCACTGTCAAAGCTGAAAAAACAAGGCATTTCTCTGATATTATTTCCAAAAATGTGGATAAACCACGTGTTCTTTTCAAAACTATTGACCAGCTGTTAAATCCTCCCCAACCTACTTGTCTGGAGGCATCTTCTGAGGTCTGTGAGGATTTTCTCTGCTTTTTTGTAGATAAGGTCACAACTATCAGAGCACACATCTCCCCCCCTGCCCTAGACCCCTCTCTGGCTGTCACCTGCACAACTGTCTTTAATATTTTAATCCTGTGTCATTTTCTAAACTCAGTGAACTGGTCATGCAACTCAAAACCTCATCCTGCCCCACTGATGCTATCCCCACTCACCTCTTTAAGGAGGTCTGGGAGTCCATTGGGCCTAGTGTCCACAACATCATAAATAGCAGTCTGGCCTCAGGTGTTGTACCAATATACTTTAAAACAGCAGTTGTGACACCACTAATCAAAAAACCTAGTCTCGATACCTCTGTCTTGGCAAACTACAGACCAATTTCAAAGCTTCCTTTCATTTCTAAAATCCTCGAGAAAACTGTTTTATTTCAATTACAGTTTTTCCTGCAGGAACACAATATTTTTGATGTCTTTCAATCTGGATTTAAAGCATTTCACAGTACCGAGTCAGCGTTGTTGAGGGTATTCAATGATGTGCTATTGACCACTGACAAAGGTAACTCTGTTATTTTGCTACTCCTTGACTTGACCTCTGCTTTTGACACTCTGGATCACAAGACTCTAATCTCCCGTTTGGAGCAGTGTGTTGACACGGCCCTAGACTGGTTTAGGTCTTATCTATCTGAGAGATGCTTCTCAGTCAAATTTGGAGATTTTGTGTCATCCTCCACGCCCCTGTCCTCCGGAGTCCCCCAGGGCTCGATCCTTGGACCTATACTGTTCTCCCTTTACCTTCTCCCCCTGGGACTAATTTTTAAGAAGCATGGCATCTCATACCATCTCTATGCAGATGATTCTCAAATCTACATGCCCTTAAAGAAGGAAAGTAATAGCTCCCTGACACCACTTCTTGATTGTCTCAATGATGTTAAAACCTGGATGGCTTTTAACTTTCTAAGTGTCAACGAAAAAAAGACAGAGGTCATAGTGTCATAGTGTTTTATACCCACCAATCTGGGCCCCCTACAGTCTTATGTGAAACCTGTTGTCTCCAACCTTGGAGTCAAATTTGACAATCTGCTCAAATTGGATAAACAGGTTAATGCTGTGGTCAGCTCCAGTTTCTACCATCTGAGACTGCTTGCCCGAATTAAATCTGTTCTGTCCTTCAATGATTTTGAGCGAGTCATTCACGCCTTTATTTCCACACGTCTGGACTACTGTAACGCGCTATATGTCGGGCTAAATCAAGCCTCCTTGGCACGCCTGCAGCTAGTCCAAAATTCTGCGGCACGCCTCCTGACAGGAACCAGTAAGCGTGAGCACATTACGCCCGTGCTGGCCTCACTCCACTGGCTACCTGTTCGCTTCAGAATTGATTTTAAAATTTTATTGTTTGTTTTTAAATCCCTGAATGGCTTGGCACCTCAGTGCCTCTCTGACCTCATAAAGGTCTATACCCCCCCAAGGTCACTGCGGTCTGCTGGCCAGCTAAGTCTCGAGGTCACAGTAAGGACCAAATTAAAGACCAGAGGCGACCGAGCCTTTGCTGCCATAGCCCCCACACTATGGAATGCGCTCCCCCCCATGTTAAAAGGGCCCCCACCATTGAGACTTTTAAATCTCGGCTTAAGACACACTTTTACACCTTGGCATTTTAACCCCGCTTGAGAGTTTTCTGTGGTCTATGTCCTATTTGTTTTCTGTGTTTTTGATGGTGTTTTCTGTGTTTTTAGCTTATTTTAGCTTGTATTTTGCATGATTTTCTGTACAGCACTTTGTAAACCCTTAACCCTGGTTGTGAAATGTGCTATATAAATAAAGTGGATTGGATTGGATTGGATAAGGTAGCTGTCATCAAACCTCTCCTCAAGAAGCCTACTCTCGACTCAGGCATTTTGGCTAACTATAGACCTATATCGAACCTCCCATTTCTCTCTAAAATCCTTGAGAAAGCAGTCGCCAAGCAGTTATGTTTGACTTTTTACATAACAATAAGCTATTTGAAGTTTTTCAGTCAGGATTCAGAGCACACCATAGCACTGGGACGGCATTGGTGAAGGTCACAAATGACCTCCTGATTGCATCTGATAACAACCTTCTCTCTGTACTGGTTTTGTTGGACCTCAGTGCTGCATTTGATACTATTGATCACCATATTTTGTTACAGAGACTAGAGCATTTGATTGGCATTAAGGGTGCTGCATTGAACTGGTTTGAGTCCTATCTGTCTGACAGATTTCAATTTGTAAGCGTTAACGATACACCCTCATTACGCGAAAAGGTTAAATACGGAGTCCCACAAGGCTCTGTACTTGGACCAATACTATTTACTCTATATATGCTTCCTTTAGGTGAGATAATTAGGAAACACTCTATAAATTTCCACTGTTATGCAGATGATACACAATTATATCTATCGATGAAGCCAGATGAAACAGATCAACTGGCTAAACTTCAAGCATGTCTTATAGACATCAAGAGTTGGATGACCCGTAATTACCTACTCCTCAACTCGGACAAAACTGAAGTTATTGTACTTGGCCCTAAGCACCTCAGAGATAAATTAGCCGATAAGAATTTTACCCTAGATGGTATTACCTTGACCTCCAGGGCCACTGTAAAGAATCTGGGAGTCACGTTTGACCAAGATATGTCCTTTCAGTCCCACATAAAACACATTTCAAGAAATGCCTTTTTTCACCTGCGTAATATTGCAAAAGTTAGGCACATTCTGTCCCAAAATGATGCAGAAAAACTTGTTCACGCATTTGTTACTTCTAGGCTGGACTATTGCAACGCTTTATCATCAGGCTGCCCAAGTAAGTCCCTAAATAGCCTGCAGCTAGTCCAGAATGCCGCTGCGTGCATACTGACAGGAACCAGAAGAAGAGATCATATCACTCCTTCATTGGCCTCTTTGCACTGGCTCCCGGTTAAATACAGAATAGAGTTTAAAGTTCTCCTCCTCACATACAAAGCTCTCAATGGACAGGCACCAGTATATCTCAAAGAACTCATCGAGCCCTATAAACCAGCCAGAACACCATTGCGTCCACAGTATGAAAAAATGCTTACGGCTCCAGGAAACCCCCAAAAAGTTAGAACAGGAGGCAGAGCATTTAAGTTTCAGGCACCTCAGCTGTGGAACCTTCTCCCAGTCTCAGTCCGTGAAGCAGACACACTCTGTATATTTAAGACTAGACTAAAAACCTTTCTCTATGATAAAGCCTATAGCCGAAGTGTATAGACTCAGTCACCCTATAGTCATCCTCTCTCCCCCCCCCTCCCCACCTCCCCCTTTTTCCTCTCTCCTCTCGTCCTCTCTCTTCTCGTCCTCCCTTTGGTTGTGTGGGTTTGTGTCCCATTGGTACAATCGTAATTAACCCTGTACGGATTCACGCTCTAGTAAGGCCTGCCACTAATTCTACAACCGGGGACCCGCTCCCCGGAGTTTCTTTTATTTCCCACGTCGCAGGTCCATGGACTGTCACTACGGACCCCCAGCTGCGGCTCAATACTGTGACTGCGGACCGGGCCTCTCCATGGAGCACGACCGTGGATTTCTACTATACACTACACTATACCACTACACTATACTGTATATTATCTTAACATTCTTATATTATACCATTATATACTGCATAGACACTATTGCTGTACTATATTATATTATCATATACTATCTTACACTATTATATTTGCTACTATTGTTATTGTTACTACTTGCACTGTATCTCTTTCTGTCTCTCCTCTGTCTGTCTCTCCCTCTCTCTCTCTTCTTTCCCCCGACACGGTCGAGGCAGAAGGCCGCCACCCTAGAGCCTAGGGTCTGCCTGACGTTTCTTCCAGTTAAGAGGGAGTTTTTCGTTGCCACTGTCGCAACAATTGCTTGCTCAGGGTGGGATGTCGGGTCTCTTCTCTACATGTGTGTCTTGAGACAACTTGTTGTGATTTGACACTTTAATAAAAATGAATTGAATTGAATTGAAGTGTGTGTGTGTGTGTGTGTGTGTGTGTGTGTGTGTGTGTGTGTGTGTGTGTGTGTGTGTGTGTGTGTGTGTGTGTGTGTGTGTGTGTGTGTGTGTGTGTGTGTGTGTGTGTGTGTGTGTGTGTGTGTGTGTGTGCGTGCGTGCGTGCGTGCGTGCGTGCGTGCGTGCGTGCGTGCGTGCGCGCGCGCGCTGCTGGCGTGTGTGTGTGCATTTCTTGAACTGCCGCATGTGTTGCATATTTGGACGGACACACACACACGGTCAAACGTAGAGCGGCTGGCACCGCTAAAAATAAAACTAGTGTTGACTAAGTAATCATATATATATATTACAAAATGCTCTTATTTTGAAATAGTTTCCCCTCGTTTTTAGAGGAAGTGTGTTGTGTTGTGCTAATGCTGCCAGATGACGCTGGTCTGTAGTGTAAACTCAGAGGAAATGTAAACAACTCTCACGAGGATGATATGTAAACGCGAGATTCGGGCCAAAGTACAAAGTACTCCTGTGACTTAACCAATGCACAGTATACACGTTGGAAGTGTGTTCTTTTTTAAACTACGAAGCATTAGGTGAGTAGTGGTTATTCATTATCTCATTATGCTGGCTAAAGTGCTACTCTTACTGTGTGTGTGTAAAGACAAAAGTCCGCAAAACTGTAGCTTTGATTTAAAGGAGCATTTCACCCCTGGAAGAACTTACAGTCACTCAATGTTAATAATATTTGTAGTAGATATCAGTAGCAAAATTTGAAATTTGCACCCTATGGCCAGAACAATATAGAAGTCTGTGTTTTTGACTGGACAATCAATGACCATAATGCTTTGGGGCACTGCCCTTCCTTGTGGGAGGGGAGGCTGCATGGGGGTGTGGTCTACATTGTAACTTTCCCCTCCCAGTTCTCACTACGTTTTTGAAATTCCGTGAATAGACACGGAAAAACCCGAAATTCCGTGCATAGCCGCCTCGCATCTCCCCCATTGTGACTAAACCATGACGGAGGCGCGCAGTCACAGGCGAACTGTCACCCCGTGAAGGACCACCGAGGGAGCTAAGGCGACCGAGTTGCCGTCCTGAACGGTGTGACGTTCGCCTGTGCCTACTCAGCGCCGTTTGAGTTATGTACCGATAGGCACAGAATCGTAAATTTTGTTGTGGGGACTGCTCTGCTTCCGGGTTTTTCCAGGTTGCGACTGGTTACGCCCACCGTGGGACTCGCCGTACATATGCACGCAATTTCGGGGTTTCTAGGCGACTATCCACGGAATGAAGTGCACTGGATCCGTGCAATGTTACGGAGATCTCTGGAGATCAGGCTGATATCAACACATGTTGATGTTGTCATCAACACATACAGCACATTGACCACTGACCAGTGTTGCCATGTATGCTTATTATAAGCGACTCTGGGACTTTGTAAATATTGGTAGTTGCGGGTTACCTTTTTTGGGGCTTTTTTTTAAATACATAAATAAAATAATTGTGTACTTGTCCTCATCTGAAATTATAATTTCTGCCAGGGACCCCTGTACCAGATTTGTGTTGTTAAAATGTTTCAAAAATATTCCATACATTTAGCGCTTTTTTCCTCAAGATTTCTTAGAAAATAGCAGATCTACAACCTCGTCACATCGCTACGCGTTGTGAGCTTGTAGATCGGCAATTTTCAAATAGCCCATGTCTAGGTTTAAAGTGCACTTGGCCTAGGTATTTTCTTTTGGGCTGGTTTTCATAGACCTGGTTGCTTAATTCACAAGATCTGGCAACACTGAATAGACTTCATGAATGTTCCGTTCCGACTTCGTTTACATTTTTATTTACCTTTGGATCACAAAACACGACATGAAGCCATGTTCTTTCTTGGACCACGTGAAATCTGCCTCTTGTTGAACCAGTACACAGTTGGACCAGTACCCAAGTTTGCTATATGTACAGAAGGATATAACAGTCCCCAATCCCCATCATCATCGTCTCACCAGTGGCACTGCTGCGCCAGCCAGGTGAAACTATTCAATCTTTGCTGCTGTTGTATTGTGTTCTGTATTGATTGCATCTTTTAGCAAACTAAATATATCATGTGTAAATTAGCAGAGTAGCACTAAACGTGTGTGTTCAACATTCCTTCCCAGTTCCCACCATGAAGGCAGTCCGGTGCTGGTGACGTCCATCTGGGACTCGGGACATCCATGGCGATGAGGCATTGTCAACAATATAATAATAAAACAAAACCTTTCATACTCATGTCATGTGTGATTCCTTATTTCTGAGAACATAATCACTGTCATTTCCAGTTATATTCTTTGGACTAAACTTATAGAAAACATGATGGGCATTACTTTAGAATGTTCTACTGAGTGCTGGGGTCCTCCAGCAAAATAATGATTATATGTAGAAGTAAATACTAATATATCATGAAACGGTTCAAAAGAACCCTTATAGAACTGTGGGTCGTACATTTTGTCATTATGAATGCAATGTAAAATGTACCATGATCAATGAGTATAGAGCAAGCAGGGTATAATTGTAACCGTTTTATTTAGAAAAATAACATATCAATATATATCTCATAAGGTGAGTCCGAGGTCTTTCCTCATCAGCAGTTCCTACATTTTTGCAGGCTGACGACACGACATTCTGTCCTGTTGAAAATAACACATTAGATTATTAGACTTGTAGATTAGATATCATCCGACGTGAAGCCTAATTTATACTAATATTGCATGCAAGCCGAAAATAGCAGACCTACAAGCTCACAAAGTGTTGAGTCTGACGTGTTGTGAGCTTGTAGATCTGCTATTTTGTAGATCTGCTGTCATCAGTTGAGCTTGTAGATCTGCTGTCATCAGTGTTGTGTAAATTAATGTTTTTTATTTATTTCAGACATTTAACCACTTAAACCTTCAATAGGCTACTTAGTACTTGATTTGCTCCTTTTCCCCCCCAACCTCTTTGCCAAAAATAGCCGATCTACAAGCTCACAACGCCTTGCAGCGCGAGGCGTTGTGAGGTTGTAGTAGGCCTTGGGGTACAATTGGCTTTGCACAGAAACATCCGGTAAAAATACTTTTACTTTTACTCATAAAGTACATTTCAGAGCCTGTACTTTTTTACTTTTACTCAAGTAATTATTTGAATGAGTACTTCTACTTTTACCAAAGTAGTTTTTTACACAAGTAATTGTACTTCTACTCGAGTACAGAAAGTCAGTACTTTTCCCATCTCTGTCTATGTGTCTATCAGACATGCTACAGATCATAGACTGTATGGGTCTATCTTCTTCTGTCGTATGTCCTTAGACCTTCAGCTCTGTTGCAGCAAGCCAGTCCAGTGTGTCATTGTCTAGGTCAATTAAGCCACGATCACCATTAGGTGGCCGGTATTTGTGGCAGCAGGTCATAACGTGTTCCACAGTCTGTAATGGATCCCCACATTCGCAGTGGGCATTGTCTGTGAGACCCCACTTGTGCATTGATGCATTGAAACGTCCCACACCTGTCCTCAGGCGATTGAGGGTTGTCCACTCCTTGCGTGGGAGGTGCCTGGATGGTTCTGCTGCCTTCCACTGGTCCCTCCATCTTGCCTTCACCCAGGAAGCCTTGGAGGTGTCTGCTGGTGTTGTGCAGAGTAGTTCCTGGGCCTGTGTGGCAAAGGGGCGCCGGGACTTGAGGCACGCGCGCTGTGGTGTCTCCTTGACGACCTTGTGGAGGAGGTGGGATTCACTCATCTGTGCCTTCCGAGCGAGGGCCAGCGTGGCGGCTTCTCGTCTGACCTCTGCTGGAGCGATTCCAGCGAGGACAGGTAGTTGGTTTGTTGGAGTGGCTCGTAGACATCCGGAGACGGTCCGTAGACTGGGGCACAGTACTCAGCGGCGGGGAACACCAGAGCCTCGGTGGAGATACGCAGTGTCTTTGTGGTGGTTCCCCACGTAGTACCGGCTAGACGGCGTATCAATGCGGCACGGGCGGTGGTCTTTCCCTTGACACTGTCCAGGTGTTGTTTGAATGACAGTGTTCTGTCCAGCTTCACCCCAAGGTATGTCGGGGAGGACTGGGACTGTAGCCGGGCATCTTCAACCATGATGTTAATTTCACGGGTTGCTTCCTTGTTGTAGAGGTGGAACATTGTTGATACGGTCTTCTCAACACTGAGCTGGAGGTGCCAGTTCTTCAGGTATGAAGACAGAATGTTCATGTCCTCAGAGAGGCCCTCTTCTACTGCTTCCCAGGATGGCTTGCTGAGCAAAATGGCCAGGTCGTCTGCATAGCCGTACTTCCTTGATGTTGTTGTGGGTAGGTCGTGGATGTAGATGTTGAATAACATCTACATCCAGCATTGAGCCCTGCGGGACGCCGTTCTTGAGCTTTCTCACCCTGCTGCTTTGGCCGTTACTGGTGTGTAGCCGAAAGCTGCGGTTGCTCAGCAACTCCATTATGAAGGTCACCATGTGCTTGTCTGGGATGGTCTCCAGAATGGGTCTATGTGTCTGTGTCTGTCAGACATGTTACAGATCATAGACTGTATGGGTCTATGTGTCTATCGCAAGGACGCAGAGAGCGTTTTAGAACCGAAGGGGGCGCATGCACGCACGTGCATGTGTTCCCTGCGTGTTCCGTGCGCGTTCCGTGTGAATATTTCCGTGGGTTTTTTACCTTTTGGGGTGTTTTTGTTACATTCTTTCGGTTAATTTGGTTAATTTGGTACCAAAAAGTCGGAGGTTGGGGGGGATATCCCTCCTCCCATAGAACTGAGTACAGTGGTTCCCTATTCACTCTGGCGCGATCTTCAAAAGGTGCCCCTGGACGGCAGTGGATATCCCTAGGTACCTCTCGGTAAGTTAACGCCCCCAGATTCTCAGCACCGCCCCATTTGTTTTATTTCAACGTATAGTGTGCCGATTTCGGCAGCTGAGCTGCTCTCTCTCTCTCTCTCTCTCTCTCTCTCTCTCTCTCTCTCTCTCTCAAAAGTATTGGTATCAAAGTGTGCTTAAAGTACCAAAAGTAAAACTAGTCATTATTCAGAATGTCCCATTTCACCAGTTTTCAAATGAATAAAATGTATACAAATCTTTTGAAAATAGCAGATCTACAAGCTCATTGTGAGCTTGTAGATCTGCTATTTTCAAATGGCCAAAGCTGCTACTTTCTGAGAGCAGTAACTAGTAACTATACTAGTCAAGTAAAAGTAACATTTAAATAAAATGCATTATAGACTACTTTCCGGCACAATTATATTGTTTTAGAATGTGGAACAGAGTTAAATGAACAAAGGAGATTATAATGTACTAACTAACTAAGGACCCCGATTTAAACAAGCCATATGGCTTTCTTGGGTTTTTTAATCCTATTTAGTTGACCTTGTATTTGAACTGTACTTTCATGTGCTTTTTGTCTGCAAACTTCTAAATAAAGTATTCAATCAATCAATAAAAAAACAAGCCTTTTCACAAACTAAAAAACTAAACTAAATTAGCACATCCACCTAAAAATCCAATGAAAACAAGTAGTCAAAACATGTAGTCAAAACAAAAATAAAAATGTGTGTGTGAAATGTGTGTGTGGGGGGGGGGGGGGGGGGGCACACAACTCCTGGGCTACACAATAAAATCCTCTGTTGATTTATCTCTGAGAGTGCAGCCTAAAAATGTATGTATCCACTAGTAAAGTTTGGTCTGGTCACAAACTCGCAGTCAAGAGTCCATTGTGATGGCCTAGGTTTGGCTAGAGGCAAACAAAAGCCCCCCATGGCCAAGGTGTTAAACCAGTTAATTTGCATGTCATTGTCGTAGATCTGCTATGACAGACAGACTGATAGCAGAGATTTTCTGTGGACCCTAGCAATTCTTCAGATGAAAACTGAAAACTCTCATTCTCTCTCTAAATAAAAATGAAAAATAAAACATTGTGTTTAAAATAACTTCACATATCTCTGAACAAAAGTACTCATTATGCAAAATGTCCCGTTTCACAACTTTTCAAATGTATAAAGTTTATACAAATATTTTGAAAGTACTGTAGCAGATCTACGAGCACACAATGTCTCCCCAATTGATTATTTTTAAAATAAATAATGATATTGTCATAATCTTAACCTCATCATGATTTGCGTGCGTGGGGATCTCTTATTAAACAAGGCTAGTGTTTTAATGAGCTTTCCAGTTTAGTATACCGTGTATTGTGAATTGTACGTCCATGTACTGTTTCCCATGTCTTACTAAATAAAGTACATCAATCAATCAATCAATCAATCAATCAGTAAAAGTACCGTTTTATCTGAGAAAATAAATTGACAGCAAAAAAGCAGCAACAGATCATAGACAATCATTGTCTGCAGGGGATTCGATCTCACAGCCCATTGAGTGCATGATTTGGAAGTCCAGTGATTATCACACTAGCTCTACCTGAGCTGTCATGATCAGGGCCTTCCCCAAAACCGATCTTGTACCTTTGGGCTACACTGGTCGCCTAGGCTGACGAAGTCAATAGGGAACCACTGTATGTCCAACCCCCCCCCCTCCCCGCCCCCTCTCTGCGTCCCTGCGAAGACGCTGTTACTTTTAACCCCGACAGCGGACATCTTGGACAAACACCCACACACTCCTGTTTAAACCCCGGTGGTGTGTGTGTGTGTGTGTGTGTGTGTGTGTGTGTGTGTGTGTGTGTGTGTGTGTGTGTGGCAGACAGGATGAAGATGGTCCTGTGGCTGATTTTGAACTCTCTGCTACTTCATGGTGAGTAGATCTCCACACTTCGCATCGCAACACGTTGAGCTTGTAGATCTGCTGTTTTCAAATTATATTTTTTTACATTTTGATAACGTTTGAAATGGACCATCCGCATTATGAGTACTTTTACTTTTGGTACTTTAAGTACTTTTATTCAGTACATTTTGAATACCTGACTTTTATTTGTAGTATTTCTAAATTTTGGTATTGCAACTTTTACTTGTAACAGAGTATTTCTACATTGCGGTATTGATACTTTTACTACAGAGTATTTCTACATTGGGGTATTGATACTTTTACTACAGAGTATTTCTACATTGGGGTATTGATACTTTTACCCAAGTACTTCTTCCACCACTGGTTACGCTCAAACTCATTCATTTGATCATGTTTCTCTTCAGCTCTCCAGGCTCTGCACACAACAGGTAAACAAACATCAATAAACACATAAATATTATAGATTGTAACCTAGAAGTTGTTCTTCTAATCAAAGTAATATAACTTTATTTAACTGTTTATTCTATTGTCTGTGTACAGAGTCTGGTGATGTCAGGTTGGTGGGAGGATCCAGACACTGTGCTGGTATACTGGAGGTGAAACACCAGGAAGAATGGAGACCAGTGGATCCTCATGACTGGAAGCATCAGTCATCATCTGTAGTGTGTAGACAGCTACACTGTGGTTCTGCTGTTTCTACAGAACTGAGACGTGGTTCTACAGATCAACCTACATGGTGGATTACATCTAACTGTGTTGGAGATGAATCTTCACCGAGGGAGTGTGGAACAATAAGGTCTAGTACTGACTACTACAGTCTGGAGCTGATCTGTTCAGGTAACAAACAATGTTTGTTGGTCTGTCTGTCTTTCCCTGTGTGTGTCTCTCTGTCTTGCTCTCTCTTTGTCTGTCTCTCTCTGTCTCTTCTCTCTTTCTGTCTGTCTGTTGACTCAGATACTACAGGTAAACATTGTGAAAATAGCCCACAACGCGAGGCGTTGTGAGCTTGTAGATCTTGTTTGCCTCTTTTTTATATTATTTGACAATTTGGCCAATGTTTGACCAGTTTGTTGATGCAGTAATTGTGTTTTTCTTTTAATAAAAATAAATATAAAAAAAAGCCTAAAAGCTCTCTCTCTCTCTCTCTCTCTAAAAGCTCTCTCTCTCTCTCTCTCTCTCTCTCTCTCTCTCTCTCTCTCTCTCTCTCTCTCTCTCTCTCTCTCTCTCTCTCTCTCCAGAGTCTGTGAGGTTGGTGAATGGGACTAGTTCATGTTCAGGCAGAGTGGAGGTGAAGTCTAATCAGTCGTGGGTCTCAGTGTGTGAAGGTGACTTTGACCAGCAGGATGCAGAGGTGGTCTGTAGGGAGCTTGGCTGTGGGGCTCCTTCAGTCCTCCAGGGGGCGCTCTATGGAGAAGCGAAGCCTCCAATGTGGACCAAAGAGTTCCAGTGTGAAGGCAGCGAGTCTGTTCTCCTGGACTGTAGAACCTCAGACTCAACTAGAAACACCTGCTCACCTGACAAGACTGTTGGACTCACCTGCTCAGGTAAAAGACAAACTACACTTTAGCTTTGATTATTAGTTTACAGTCAAAGTAATATTACTTTGTTAACCACTTAACCCTTTAAGACCGGGAACCCATCTGTGTAACCACTTTCACCATTATTTTTATACTTTGGCTATTCAAAAATAACAGATCTACAAGCTTGTATTGTGATGAGTTGTGAGCTTACAGATCGTCTATTTTTGCAGACAGTTAACACTAGAATAGGGACACTACAGTTCTTAATGCTTATTCTATTGTCTGTGAACAGAGCCTGTGAGGTTGTTGGGAGGAACCAGTCACTGTGCTGGTAGACTGGAGATGAAACACCAGGAAGAATGGAGACCAGTGAGTCCTGTTTACTGGAAGCATCAGTCATCATCTGTAGTGTGTAGACTGCTGCACTGTGGCTCTGCTGTTTCTACAGATTGGAGACGTGGTTCTACAGATCAACCTACATGGTATTTTAGATCTGCTTGTCTTGGAGATGAATCTTCACTAAGGGAGTGTGGAACAGTTGAGTCTACTAATATCTCCTACAGTCTGGATCTGATCTGTTCAGGTAACAAACAATGACTTCAACAATGACACTAATCTATACTGTCTGTCTGTCTTTCCCTTTGTGTGTCTCTCTCTTGCTCTCTCTCCGTCTGTCTCTCTGTCTCCTCTCTTTCTGTCTGTCTGTTGACTCAGATACTACAGGTAAACATTGTAAAACAAAGCGGATCTACAAGCTCACAACGCAAGGCGTTGTGAGCTTGTACAGCTCGATTGCCTCTTGTTTATATTATTTGACAATTTGCCAATGTTTGACCAGTTTGTTGATGCAGTAATTGTCTTTTTCTTTTAATAAAGAGAAATATAAAAAAAGGCCTAAAAGTCCTCTCTCTCTCCTAGAGTCAGAGTCTGTAAGGTTGGTGAATGGGACTAGTTCATGTTCAGGCAGAGTGGAGGTGAAGTCTAATCAGTCGTGGGTCTCAGTGTGTGAAGGTGACTTTGACCAGCAGGATGCAGAAGTGGTCTGTAGGGAGCTTGGCTGTGAGGCTCCTTCAGTCCTCCAGGGGGCGCTCTATGGAGAAGTGAAGGCTCCAATGTGGACCAAAGAGTTCCAGTGTGAAGGCAACGAGTCTGTTCTCCTGGACTGTATAACCTCAGACTCAACTAGAAACACCTGCTCACCTGACAAGACTGCTGGACTCACCTGCTCAGGTAAAAGACAAACTACACTTTAGCTTTGATTATTAGTTTACAGTCAAAGTAATATTACTTTTTTAACCACTTAAAACCTATATTTAGTTGACTAAATAAATTCACCAAGGGCTCTATACTAGGCCCACTCCCGTTTTCACTCTTAAAATAACAGATCTACAAGCTCGTATTTTGACGAGTTGTGAGCAGACAGTTAACACTAGAATAGGGACACTACAGTTCTTAATGCTTATTCTATTGTCTGTGAACAGAGCCTGTGAGGTTGGTGGGAGGAGCCAGTCACTGTGCTGGTAGACTGGAGATGAAACACCAGGAGGAATGGAGGCCAGTGGATCCTGTTTACTGGAAGCATCAGTCATCATCTGTAGTGTGTAGACTGCTGCACTGTGGATCTGCTGTTTCTACAGATGTGAGACGTGGTTCTACAGGTCAACCTACATGGGGGATGACATCTAACTGTGTTGGGGATGAATCTTCACTGAGGGAGTGTGGAGCAGTGTGGTCTGGTATTGACTCCTCCAGTCTGGAGCTGATCTGTTCAGGTAACAAACAATGACTTCAACAATGACACTAATCTATACTGTCTGTCTGTCTGTCTGTCTGTCTGTCTATGAGCTTGTAGATCTGATATTTTTGAATATCCAAAGAATAAGATAATGGTTCATGTAGTTACACAGATGCGTTCCTGGTCTTAAAGGGTTAACCCATTCAATCCGGGAACGGATCTATAAATGTCTTTATGTTAACTCTTTCACTGCCAAGAGTATTTTCATAAAGTACTCCCCCAGTGCCAGCGATTTGCGTGTTTTTTAATTTTGTAATTTTTCACTCAAATAAATTATCTGATTGTGGTTTTAAACACATAGGACAGTTGTACCAGCAGAGAGCAGCAAATCGACACATTGAGCACCTCGCTGACTCGCTCGCCCCCTCCCAAACAGGCTCACGTCACATCCGGTCATGAACCGGATGTGACATTTTCGACAATGATCGGCCTTAAAACGATGTGATACACGACTACGATGACTGTTCGTCACCCAGACTATAGAAAATAGAAGTGGAGCTCTGCGTTCGTTTTTTATACCGTGTGAAAAACCGTGACTTTCCCTATTCTGGCCGAAAATGACCGCGGGAAAAGATGAGAACCGGAAACGGAATCTGCGTCATGAAACCGGAACCCAATGAGTCTGAAGGAATCAGAAAGTGAAAGTGATCATGAAAAATAAACAGAATAGCGCATCCCAGGGCCTTTGCTAGGCAATTTGGCGCCCTAGGCAATATTTTTCCTGGCGCCCCCCCGCCGCGCCACCATTTTCTGCCACAGCGCCACCTAGAGCCTGCAATTTTTTTTTTTTTTTTTAATAATAAATTTATTTATGGGCGCGCCGGCCCTGGCGCGACCACAGTAAAAAGTAAAAACTCGGGATTTATCGTTCTGGCAGGGAGAAAACTCGGGATAACTCTGGGCTTGGCACTGAGAGAGTTAAGGACCCCCAAAAAATTTTTGTATTTGGCCGCGGACCCCCATCTCAAAATGTTGTTCCAGGGACCCCCAGAACGAAGCAAAGATTTGATTTACTCGGTAAACTCGGTGCCGCGCTATGAGCTTGTATATCTGCTATTTTTGAATAGCCAAAGTATCAAATAATTATTATTAACAATTATGAATAATTATAGATCATAGTTTTGCAGAACTCTGCATGCAGGAACTCAACTGAAAGTAATATATGAGTTTTAAGAAAAAGTTTGTGTGTGCATGCATACAGTTCATGTATTGTCCATAGTATCATAGTTTGCATTGCATCATGAGTAGTGTCCAGTATTTTTATTATGTTGACCAAAACTGTTAGACACCACATTATTCAAATCATTCATTTTTTATTGTTCATACCTAGAGGGCAATACTGTCGCCTATCCCTTATAAAAACTGCAGTTATTTTAGGTTACAGTAAACATCTTTATTCCTCCATAGACACTCTCTCTCTCTCTCTCTCTCTCTCTCCCTCCCTCTCCCTCTCTCTCTCTCTCTCTCTCTCTCTCTCTCTCTCTCTCTCTCTCTCTCTCTCTCTCTCTCCCTCCCCCCCTAGAGTCAGAGTCTGTGAGGTTGGTGAATGGGACTAGTTCATGTTCAGGCAGAGTGGAGGTGAAGTCTAATCAGTCGTGGGTCTCAGTGTGTGAAGGTCACTTTGACCAGCAGGATGCAGAGGTCCCACAAAACCCCTCAGTATCAGTGGATCCACCAGGAGAAGTTGTTGAGGGCAGCAAAGTGACTCTGACCTGCAGCAGTGATGCCAACCCACCAGTAGACATCTACACCTGGTACAGAGACAACAGATCTATCTCCACTGGTCCTCAGCTGGTGAAGGACAATGTGTCTCCTGCAGACTCTGGACAGTACGTCTGTCAGGTGACAAACAGACATGGATCACAGAGATCATCAACACACCATCTAGATGTTCAGTGTAAGTGGACTAAACTTTTCAGGTTATTTTTTTACACACAGCAACACAACAGCATCATTTGTTGAAGCGTGTTTAGTTTTTGTGTCATAAAGAAGGCTTTTAAAGTGACATAAATGTTTCTCCAACAGATGGTCCCAAGAATGTCCTTTTGGCAGTAAGTCCACCAGGAGATGTTGTCAAAGGAAGCTCAGTCACTTTCACCTGCAGCAGCAGTGGATCAAATCCACCAATCCAGAATTACATCATTTTCATAGACAGAACTATAGTCTCACGGAAGAAGATAGAGACTATCTCTAACATCCAACCCAGTGACAGAGGAACATATTACTGTCAGGCATGGAACAACATTTCTACAGTCAATTCACCTGGAGTCACTGTTGATGTTCACTGTGAGTTTTTAATTTAACTAAGATAAAGTGTGTGTGTGTGTGTGTGTGTGTGTGTGTGTGTGTGTGTGTGTGTGTGTGTGTGTGTGTGTGTGTGTGTGTGTGTGTGTGTGTGTGTGTGTGTGTGTGTGTGTGTGTGTGTGTGTGTGTGTGTGTGTGTGTGGATGGAGATGGCCTGATTGTAGGTGTGGTCCTGCTCCTGAACTTCTGCTAAAAAACACACTTTTTACTAATACTCTGTATAATATATTTTATATTATATATCTTCTGTCGGGCAGAAACCAACTATGTCCAAAATATTCACTTTTCAGGAAATGAAAAAAAAAAGTTTTTAAAACAACACTGCCTCATCAAAGTCGGCATGGTGACTTTATACATTGTCAGTATGAAGCAGCTGCTGTAGCTAGACATAGAAAACTGTACAACTGTTTGTTGCTATACTGTTAGACAGGTTCCATGTACTGTTACACTCACACTGTGGCGGCAGTGGCTCAAGGGTAAAGTGGCCGGGTAGAGTGAACTGGAAAACCGCAAGGTTCCCAGTTCGATCCCGGGCTGGGGCGCTCCCCTAGAGTTAGTATCGAAGTGTCCTTGAGCAAGACGCTGAACCCCTAATTGCTCCCGATGAGCAGGTTGGTGCCTTGCAAGGTTTCCTCCGCCACCGGTGTATGAATGTGTGTGTGAATGGGTTAATGGCACCATCAATGTAAAGCGCTTCGGATAGAAGCGCTATATAAATGCACCATTTACACTGTATTTAACACAGAAACCTGTTGTAAAGCTAGACAGGTTCCATGTACTGTTACACTCAAACTCATTTATTTGATATTTTTTCTCTTCAGCTCTCAAGGTTCAACCAACAGTCCACACAACAGGTAAATAAATATGAACAAACAACTACACATCATAATAAGCTAAAATGTTTTTTCTTCTAATCAAAGTAATATTACCTTTTTACTGCGTATTCTATTGTCTCTTTACAGAGTCTGGTGATGTCAGGTTGGTGGAAGGAACTAGTAACTGTACTGGTAGACTGGAAGTGAAACACCAGGGAGATTGGAAACCAGCAGCTGATGTTACGTCTACCTGGAACCTGAATTCATCATCTGCAGTGTGTAAACAGCTGAACTGTGGCTCAGCTGTTGACACAAAATGGAGTCCTGGTTCTAAACGTCCTGTATGGTTGATTGCATCTTCCTGTGTTGGATCTGAATCTTCACTGAAGGAGTGTGTAACACTGCAGTCTGGTAGTTCTGGGGACAGACTGGAGGTGATATGTTCAGGTAACGAACAATAACTTCAACATTGACACAAATCTATACTGTCTCGTATTCTGTCTGTCTGTCTAAATTATGTCTATCTATTAGGGGTGTAACGATACATTTTAACAGCAATACGATACGCATCATGATACATGGTCGACGATACGGTACATGAACGATATTGGTTCATTCATGGCGATACGATTCAATGATACAGATAGATAGTATCTATCTATATGTGGTGTGATGCGAGAGTACGTACTAGCCAACACCAATCTATCCATCTATCTATCCTTTTGATTGATCTGGTGACTTGTATTGGCGTGTTTTTTCAATTACTTTTGTAATTATTTTTTTCTAATTTGTTATATAAAAAATATAAAATATAATTAAAAAAAGTAAATTGAATAAATGAAAAAAATTATTGAAAAAAACACACCAGAACCAGACGGGTGTTGTCAATGAATGAAGTTACGATGGTTTGTATAGGATATATAGTTTATCAAAATGAAAATCAAATATCCAAATACTGAATCAAGCAACTTAAAATTATTATTATTAATATTATTAGATTATAGACATTAAAATGACACCAAACACGTTTGAAAGTGAAATATCCCTTTATTGGTATATTTACTTCTATTTGCTTTAATACATGAACACTCTTAAATGCACGCACGCTCACACGCACCCACGTACGCGCGCGCGCACACACACACACACACACACACACACACACACACACACACACACACACATACATATATATCCTGCTCTTTCTAGCTCTCATGTTATGTCTCCGTCTTGTCCAGCCCTGTTCTCCCAGTGTGGCAGACCTGAGCCTGGTGATACGACCAGGATCGTGGGAGGCGGGCCGTCTCTTTCTCTGCATCATCCATGGCAGGTGTCTCTGCAGCGCAGAACCAAAGGCTCATCAGAACCGTTCACACATGTATGTGGAGGCGTCCTCATTGCATCCTGTTGGGTCCTCACTGCTGCTCACTGCATGTAAGCTGCTATAAATTATTATTTATTGTAATATGCAATGACAGAAAACATCCTGCCTCTGGATTATTTTAGACAAATATGTCCTGAAGCCACAATGACTTAGTGTCATTCAGCATTTATCACAGTGGGATCTGGACAGAACAATCTATAGAATACCTCTTTACACTGAGCTCTCCTCCTGTCTGTCTGTCTGTCTGTCTGTCTGTCTGGTCCGTCCGTCCGTCCGTCCGTCCGTCCGTCCGTCCGTCCGTCCGTCCGTCCGTCCGTCCGTCCGTCCGTCCGTCCGTCCATCCGTCCGTCCATCCGTCTGCCGTCCGTCCGGCATGTACGTACAGTCACTATGCAACCACGATTCCATTAGACAAAAGAGGCTGGAGTTTTTGCGTTCACAGTCATAGTCCCCAACTCATCAGCTCCGGTCCAGTCCCCAACTGATCGTACATTACGACCAGTGCTAATTTCATCGACTAAAAATATGACAAAAAAATTTGGTCGACTACCTTTTTCACTGATGAAAACTAAATAAAAACTAAGCTATGATGACTAAAACTAAGACTAAATATATTGTCAACATAAAAACTAGACTAAAATGCTAGTGAGGGATCTAGTGGAGAAGAGATCCAGTAGAACTAAAAGACAAGTCATTTTATGTTGCGCTTGGGCGTTGCGCTCTGACAATAGCAGATCTACAAGCTCATAACGTGTTGCGCGTTATGAGCTTGTAGATCGACTATTTTCAGCATGCAACCAAGTATAAAATTAACCATTACGATGCCATCAAGGCCTGCCAAAATACATTTGTATTGTACACTGTACATTTAGTCAACTAAAATATCATGATAGTCGACTAAAACTAGACTATAACTAAAACTAAATTAAATTGTATTCAAAAGACTATGACTAAACTTAATCGTAATTTGCTGTCAAAATTTGCACTATTTGTGACCATGTATGGAAACAGCAAAGATATAGTTTTTCCTCTGTTCTCGCTTCTCCCTCACGTGATTTAACTTCTACCACACTCCTTTCAACCGCCAGTTCAAGAATATCATCCTTGCGTGACACAGAATGTTGTCCCTTGAAAGAGAGAAGCTCTTCTCTTGTGTAGCGGATGTGCACTCCCCACACATCACGCACCAATCCAGACAGTGTCCCCACAGCGCGTCCATCCGCTTCGGAATCGCTTCGGAATCTCCTTCCCTGGAAAACCACTGAAAAACACTGACGGTTCTCCCACGTCCCGTGACCAAATCCAGCGCTGTGCGAGAAAAACATGGCCGACGCCATCGTCCTATTGTTTTAATTCGATCAGAAAAGGCTACAAGAAACACAGGCTAAAAGAAATGTGCAAAATAGGCAATTACCTTAATTATTTGTATTAATTATTGACCTAATGTGACCTCTGCTATCTATGTATCTACCTGATTTGAAAGAAGATTGACTTTTATTTAACATAATGTTTGTTCAGCAGCCACAACAGGTCCAAGGACATGCAGGTGGTCTTGGGCGGAGTGTACCTTGCGAGAAATGAAGACTCTGACCAGGTGATCCCTGTGGGGAGAGCCATCGTTCATGAGGATTACAGGCAATCAAGGTTCTCTGATAGTCGTCTCTCCGCTTCTCATAGTGACATTGGTAAGGACATGAATTGACAAACGAGCATTCTGTTATATGTATATGGAGTGGTGGAAAAAGTGCTCAAATGTTTTACTTATGTAAAAGTATCAATACTGCTATGTAGAAGTACTCTGTTACAAGTCAAATACATCTGAACTAGTTAACAGAATCAGAACATCTGAACTAGTTCACAGAGCCAGAACATCTGAACTAGTTCACAGAGTCAAGACATCTGAACTAGTTCACAGAGTCAAGACATCTGAACTAGTTCACAGAGTCAAGACATCTGAACTAGTTCACAGAGTCAAGACATCTGAACTAGTCCACAGAGTCAAGACATCTGAACTAGTTCACAGAGTCAAGACATCCGAACTAGTTCACAGAGTCAAGACATCCGAACTAGTTCACAGAGTCAAGACATCTGGACTAGTTCACAGAGTCAAGACATCTGAACTAGTTCACAGAGTCAGAACATCTGAACTAGTTCACAGAGTCAAGACATCTGAACTAGTTCACAGAGTCAAGACATCTGAACTTGTTCACAGAGTCAAGACATCTGAACTAGTTCACAGAGTCAAGACATCTGAACTAGTTCACAGAGTCAAGACATTTGAACTAGTTCACAGAGTCAGAACATCTGAACTAGTTCACAGAGTCAGAACATCTGAACTAGTTCACAGAGTCAAGACATCTGAACTAGTTCACAGAGTCAAGACATCCGAACTAGTTCACAGAGTCAAGACATCTGAACTAGTTCACAGAGTCAAGACATCTGAACTAGTTCACAGAGTCAGAACATCTGAACTAGTTCACAGAGTCAGAACATCTGAACTAGTTCACAGAGTCAAGACATCTGAACTAGTTCACAGAGTCAAGACATCTGAACTAGTTCACAGAGTCAAGACATCTGAACTAGTTCACAGAGTCAAGACATCTGAACTAGTTCACAGAGTCAAGACATCTGAACTAGTTCACAGAGTCAAGACATCTGAACTAGTTCACAGAGTCAAGACATCCAAACTAGTTCACAGAGTCAAGACATCCGAACTAGTTCACAGAGTCAAGACATCCGAACTAGTTCACAGAGTCAAGACATCTGAACTAGTTCACAGAGTCAAGACATCCGAACTAGTTCACAGAGTCAAGACATCCGAACTAGTTCACAGAGTCAAGACATCCGGACTAGTTCACAGAGTCAAGACATCTGAACTAGTTCACAGAGTCAGAACATCTGAACTAGTTCACAGAGTCAAGACATCTGAACTAGTTCACAGAGTCAAGAAATATGAACTAGTTCACAGAGTCAAGACATCCGAACTAGTTCACAGAGTCAAGACATCTGAACTAGTTCACAGAGTCAAGACATCTGAACTAGTTCACAGAGTCAGAACATCTGAACTAGTTCACAGAGTCAAGACATCTGAACTAGTTCACAGAGTCAAGACATCTCGCACATACATACATACATAGATATGTGAACGCACATACATACGTACAGAGATATTTGAACACATACATACGTACAGAGATACGTGAACGCACATATACATACGTACAGAGATATGTGAACATATGTGAGATTCTGTGCATTCATTGTAAGACATCACCTCCTTTTATGTTAAAACGTTTGCTGGGACAGAGTATGGGCTGTGTCTAATAGAAAAAAATATTACCATCCTTAGAACCCTGTGCTCTCATTGAGATACTTATTAGCAAAATAAAAATAAAACATTTTTCAATAAGCTTTTAAAATGTCTATATTTGTACTGATGATCCTAGCACTACACTGTCACTATGTATTTGATGTATTACCTTGTGTTTACCTTGCTTTACTGTAAGTATGCTAAATGCCTAAATTGTAAATTGTTGTCAGATATGCTAAAGTACCATTCTCTGTGTCAGCTTTACTTCAGCTGAATGTCACCCGAAATCTTCTCTGTGCTGTGGAAACCCGCTACGTTAAAACTGCCTGTCTGCCAAACCAGCAATTCCCTGATGGCAAGGAGTGTGTGGTCTCTGGATGGGGTCGCACTGGTATGTATCTATCTACACATTACCACCTGATCTGAATCACTGGTATGTATCTATCTACACATTACCACTGATCTGATTCACTGGTATGTATCTATCTACACATTACCACTGATCTGAATCACTGGTTTGTATCTATCTACACATTACCACTGATTCACTGGTATGTATCTATCTACACATTACCACTGATCTGAATCACTGGTATGTATCTATCTACACATTACCACTGATCTGATTCACTGGTATGTATCTATCTATACATTACCACTGATCTGATTCACTGGTTTGTATCTATCTACACATTACCACTGATTCACTGGTATGTATCTATCTACACATTACCACTGATCTGAATCACTGGTTTGTATCTATCTACACATTACCACTGATTCACTGGTATGTATCTATCTACACATTACCACTGATCTGAATCACTGGTATGTATCTATCTACACATTACCACTGATCTGATTCACTGGTATGTATCTATCTATACATTACCACTGATCTGATTCACTGGTTTGTATCTATCTACACATTACCACTGATTCACTGGTATGTATCTATCTACACATTACCACTGATCTGAATCACTGGTTTGTATCTATCTACACATTACCACTGATTCACTGGTATGTATCTATCTACACATTACCACTGATCTGAATCACTGGTATGTATCTATCTACACATTACCACTGATCTGATTCACTGGTATGTATCTATCTATACATTACCACTGATCTGATTCACTGGTTTGTATCTATCTACACATTACCACTGATTCACTGGTATGTATCTATCTACACATTACCACTGATCTGAATCACTGGTTTGTATCTATCTACACATTACCACTGATTCACTGGTATGTATCTATCTACACATTACCACTGATCTGAATCACTGGTATGTATCTATCTACACATTACCACTGATCTGATTCAATGGTATGTATCTATCTATACATTACCACTGATCTAATTCACTGGTATGTATCTATCTACACATTACCACTGATCTGATTCAATGGTATGTATCTATCTATACATTACCACTGATCTAATTCACTGGTATGTATCTATCTACACATTACCACTGATCTGAAATCGGCACTGGGTGAAAACAAATTTGGTTACAAAATCATGGGATAAAAAAAAAGGAGTTTAAGTATCTCGGGGTCTTGTTCACGAGTGAGGGGAGGAGATCAGCCGGAGAATGGGAGTAGCAGGAGCGGTATTGCAGTCGCTGTACCGCACTGTTGTGACGAAAAGAGAGCTGAGCCAGAAGGCAAAGCTCTAACGAGCAATCTTCGTTCCTAATCTCACCTCATGGTCATGAAGTGTGGGTCATGACCCAAAGAATAAGGTCGCGGATACATGCGGTCGAAATTAGTTTCCAATGGAAACACAAGTTGAGTTTTGCAAGTAACATTTTGCAGCATGTGTCAAGTTATTTCTCTCTTTGTCTCTTTTCACTCTCTTTGTTCTTGAAACTCAGGGAATAACAAACTTTCAAACAGGCTGTTGGAAGGCGAGGCTCCCTTGATCTCTAATCAACGCTGCGATGCTGCCTATGGAAACCGACTGGATCTGAACATGATCTGTGCAGGATACATGAAGGGAAGAGTTGATGCCTGCCAAGTGTGTGTGTGTGTGTGTGTGTGTGTGTGTGTGTGTGTGTGTGTGTGTGTGTGTGCGTGTGCGTGCAAGAGGAAGCCATTCAGTGAGTGTCGGCATTTAGGCTTTAATCATGTCCTTTGTAGTTACAATACACTGCCAATTAAGTATTCTATCTATGTATACTGGTTATAGTCTTTATAATGACTCTGTATTAAACTGGTTGTCTTTACAGGGTGATTCAGGTGGTCCTCTGATGTGTGAACAGGATGGGATTCACTACGTCGCTGGTTTGGTGAGCTTTGGTCCTCCATGTGATGCGAGCGACAGGCCAGGTGTCTACGCCAATGTCTACAGATTTGTGGTCTGGATTCATGAGAAAATGTCTTATGATGTTAAACCTCTTGATTACTCTTATGATGATGACCATACCTCCATTCTGTGATAAGTGATAAGCAGGCATGTCGTAAGACAGGTTAAAGTTCACCTTCATGCAGAAATGACACAATACACAATGTTGTAATTAGTAAGTTACTGAGTATGCTGCTAATGTTACGAGAGATATTAAATTGATGATACTGTATAATACAATGTTACTAGAGATATTAAATTGATGATACTGTATAATACAATGTTACTAGAGATATTAAATTAATGATGATGCATAATGCAATGTTACTAGAGATATTAAGTTGATTATAATACAATGTTACTAAAGATATTAAGTTGATTATAATGCATAATACAATGTTACTAGATATATTAAGTTGATTATAATGCATAATACAATGTTACTAGAGATATTAAGTTGATTATAAGGCATAATACAATGTTACTAGAGATATTAAGTTGATTATAAGGCACAATACAATTCTTTGGCTATTTATTTATTTGTATGTGAAAATGTGTGCAAATCTTTAAATATATATGTTTAAAATAATATATATATTCAAAGATTTGCACACATTTTCACGATTTAAAAAAAAAAAGCAGATCTACAAGCTCATAGCGCGGCACTCGGAGCCGTGCTATGAGCTTGTAGATCTGCTATTTTTGAATAGCCAAAGAAATCTAAAATGACAGAGATGCGTCCCCGGATTGAATGGGTTAAGCTATAACTAGTTTGAACTTAGTGTGAGGTGATGCAACATGACTCCTGGAGATGCATAGAGATAGTGATCAGGTAAACCAAGAACCAAATGTTTTCGGCCAAAAATGGCCGCTCTATAAGAATCTATAGAATCTACAACACATCACAACATGTTGAAGATCAGCTATAGATTGTTGTAAAATGTATTTTTTTGCAGCAGTAGTAGTAAGTCTTGCTGAGGCGGAGTTATGGCAGTTTTATTTGTAGAGCATATTTCAACTAGGGCTGTCAAGATTACACATTTAAATTGTGTCAAGATTACACATTTAAATTGTGTCAAGATTACACATTTAAATTGTGTCAAGATTACACATTTAAATTGTGTCAAGATTACACATTTAAATTGACGATTGATTGTCACTCAAATAATTCGATTTAATTGTGTGTTTGGCCGTTGAACATTGGAAAATATGAATACAATTTCAATTTTGCCTTTTAGTCTTCGTAATCAAAGATTGCACAGGGCACAATAGTCAACTCCTTTTTTTTATCACCTTCTCCAAGAACAGTGTGCTGTTTTTGGCAGGATTCTACTGAAGAAAATGTGAAAATAAAACAATTGTAAAAATAAGCATATATTACATTAAATGAATACAATAATACATATTTACAGGAAACAAGTTATAATGATATTCTCTTACAGGAGAGCATGTAAATAGGTGAGTAAGCACACTGGAAAGGCCCAGGGTTTGCCTTAGAAACATTAAGTTAAAGTCAACCCAGCTAAGAGCTCAACAGATCCTTAAATGATGGACTGAGACCAGGATTTAACCCCAAGATTACAATGTTTTATTAAAGCATCAATGAATCAGTTAAAATCACTTTATTACAAAGAACTGTTTAAAACCATATAAAAGTATAGAAGCTGTTTGACCACAAGAGAGCGCTAGAGGATAGTCTGGAGCCAGACCAGAAGGGAATGTAGGCCAACAGGTAATGAATTGATCAGAAAACACATGCAAATGGTTAAAGGGATATTAGATTTTACAACATGTCTGGTGTCATTTTAACATCTACTCAGGCTTTAGTGTTTCACCCCAGACAGTTTTTAAGTTGCTTGATTCAGTATTTAGATATATGATATTCATGTTATCAGACACGCCCCCTTCCTATACAAACCCATTGTAACTTCAAACTCCATTTTAACCATGATAGATTCATTGAAAACACCCGTCCTTGGTTCTGGTGACTGATATTATCCTTCTATTACGTGATGAGACCGTGTTTTTGAATTTTTTAAAGTCATTTTACAGAATAATTGTAAAAAGAGAAACGTAATGGGAAAAAAAACTAGAAGGACAACATCAGTCACCAGAACCAAGGACGGGTGCTTTTGATGAATCTAACATGATTAAAATGGAGTTTGAAGTTACAATGGGTTTGTATAGGAAATATTAAATATCTGAATATTGAATCAAGCAACTTAAAAACTGTCTGGGATGAAACAGAAAAGCCTGAGTAGACGTTAAAATGACCCCAAACATGTTTGAAAGTGAAATATCCCTTTAAGTGCAGAGCATACCAAATTATTACGGCCTGAACCTATTCGTCTCTCCACCGTCTGAACGAAGCTCTCCACCAATCCTGCAGCACTCACACACAAACACAGGACAGGTTCATCTTCACACCATCAAAACATACCATACAGTACAGTACAGTGACACTTTATAATATCGTTGCTGTCGGGCAGAAACCAGCTAACTCCATGTTGACGCTTTTGCATTTTCTTCCATAAATCAGGGCCATTGAACACCCTTTACGTCTGTGTGTTGGTAAAACAAATATTGAACCAATGAAAAGCATTAAAAAGCGCTTCTGACAAAAGCAGCTAACTCCATTGGATCCTCAAACTTTCTGCTAAACCAGCTAACTCCGCCAAAGGGGGGTGGAGTTAGCTGGTTTAGCTGACTCCAGGCTCCACCCCCTTTTGACCTCCAACCTCATTGTGAGCTTGGAGGTCCATTTATCTGTTCTTATCAATGATGAACAAAACCTCCTAACTACACTTTTTGTTTCATTTCCTTAAAAATGAACATTTTGGAGTTAGCTGGTTCCTGCCGCACAGCAGAGATATGCTTCTTGGGGGAATACACTAAACATCATGAAGGGCAAACATAATTATTACACCAACAAAAAACACCTGATACTAAAGTTTAACAAATGGCTGAAAGAACTGACATCAAACTGTCAACAAAACTCAAACGCAGTCAGTGTCTAACAATGAACACATTACACACATTAACACACTGTAAAACAAACAGCTGTATAACCAAACATAACACACCTCTGATTATGGAAGTCTCATCACAGGGAAGCAGGACTCAGTAAGAACTGAAGCAGGACATAGTGGGACAAACAAAGTCAAACACAGAACAGCTACGCTTCACTTGAAACCTAAAATACATTTATTGAAGCAATTACATTGACTCACTTTCTAATCAATACGTCTTGTCTGTTGCATTGAGAGAAAGTCTAATACAATGAAATGTTGTTATTCTTTTGACTTTTATATCCAATGTTTTGGCCCAGAATATTTCACCATGCAGGATCTTTTCCCTCTGGACAGTAAAAGTGTCTGTCAGCCCACAGTTCATAAAGCACATATCATAAAGACAAGTCCTTTATGCACCAGGAGTCATGTTACACCACCTCACACTAAGTTCAAACTTAGCCTAGTTATAGCTTAACCCATTCAATCTGGGGACGCATCTGTGTCATTTTAGATTTCTTTAGCTATTCAAAAATAACAGATATACAAGCCTGTAGCGCGGCACCGAGTGCAGCACTACGAGCTTGTAGATCTGTTATTTTAGAGAAATCGTGAAAATGTGTGCAAATCTTTGAATATATATTTGTAAAGTGAACACTTGTAACTCAAATCTTTGCTTCTGGGGGGTCCCTGGAACCATTTTCTTTACAAATGTTTGCTTAAAAATATATATATTTAAAGATTTGCACACATATTCACGATTAAAAAAACAATCTACAAGCTCATGAGCTATGAGCTTGTAGATCTGCTATTTTTGAATAGCCAAATAAATCTAAAAATGACCCAGATACTTTCCTGGTCTAAATGGCTTTTTAAAAGTCATTTAAGGTATAACTAGGCTAAGTGTGAACTTAGTGTGAGGTGGTATAACTGGCCCAGGGTATTCCAAAGGGCTTCACACATTAATACAAATACAGTATAGTAAAAATGTACATTAAAAAGAGCAACTGTACAAAAACAATACAAAAACAAATGATGAAAGGGCATAAACAGATACTCCCACATTTACATACAACAAATACATGAAAATGATTATAGAATCATTAAAACATAAAACATTAAAGCTATTAACTGCCAGAGTATATACAACTAAATAAGGCCCAGACTGCCAGTGATTTTTCGATTCTCTTACCTTTTCAAGTCGTCACAGAATATTTATCTCCAGTATGATCCATCCCCTGATGGTTGCTAATCACTGAGGGTTTCACTGTGCTTCCATACGCAGATAAAAATAGTATGTTTCGGCAAAAATACATAGTAAAACACAGGAGCCGAGATACAGGCTTTTTTTCCCAAATACTTTAAACAGTCAATGGAGGAGTAAATCTTTGGATCATGTTATCTCCTGGTTCTGTGTGAGAAAAAAAGAAAAAACATTTTTTTTAATGTTTAAAAAAAAATACGTTCCAAACTCATCGTTGGCAGGGTGAACCCTCAGGGTGAGCCCTCAGGGTGAGCTCTGTCAGAAATCGACGCATTAACTTGTCCATGGCAGTCAATGAGTTAAGGAGTTAACAACATGTCTGATGCCTTGAATCTTGTCATTAAAAAGAATGGAAACTCATTACATTTGCTGGTAGAAACTAGTTCTGGTGATATAGTAAACAGAGGATTAGTTACTCTATATGTTTGGTGGTGATTAGACATGTTCCTCCATCTGTCATGTTTGGTTGTCCTACACGTCTGATTGATTGATTTATTGATTGAATATGTTATCAGGCATAAATGTAAAACAGCAAAAACAGCAGAAGTTCAGTTAAAACACTTTGTCTAAAAGGTCCGTCCAGAAAAGTCCTTGCGGTCTTGTTTCCATTGAGGTCCTTGGTATTCAATTCATAAACATATAAAGTGGCACCAACAGTTCAATATCATCACAAAAAAATGGAAAAAAATACTATATGTACAGAGTTGGAAAAACAACGGGGGAGGCGGGGGTGGGCTTGGGGTGAGAGTCAAAGGAAGGGGGGGGTGGGTCGTCTGTCTAAGGGAGAAGTGGTACCACCTCCCCTTTAGTCTCCTGAAAGTTGAATTCTCAGGGCTGTTTTAAAGGAATCCAGCGATCTACATTTTTTTCTGAGGGATGGGGTCAGACTATTCCACACCTGGTTGGCAGTGCTGTAGAAGGAGAATTTACCCATGTTTGTTTTATGGGTGGGTGGTACCAGATCGTTGTTTATGCTCCCTCTAGTATTGTGACTGTGGGTGTCGCTAACTTTTTGGAGGTATTTAGACAGATATGCGGGTATAGGGGGCATATCGGGAAAATTGGCATTGACAATTTTGAAGACCAATCACATTTTTTGTTGTTTAATTAACCCTGTCTTGTACCCTGAGCCAGCCTAGGCTGGGGAAATGTGAGGGGAAAAAGGTGGGTCATGGGTCCCAGGCCGAGAAGTAGTCGAATCAGTTTGTTTCTCTATCTAAGGACCTGAAACAAAGATACAGTATACATTTACAGGATAGACTGGCATTAAAATGTCATAAACACTTCAATAACTGTGGAATATGCAGCATAATAAAGAGATAAAACATGATTGACGATGCACAAAGCATTACCTCCACGTCCATGTTGTAGACTTATTGATGATTTGCATAGATTGGATCAACAGCACAGGAAGGTCTGGATGATCCTGTGAAACATGAGTTTAAAGTCAATAAGAGGTTTTACAGGATGTGGGTCATATATGAACAGTTTGATGAACAACAAATCACTGGTTTATTAAATAACAGATATCTCTGCTTACTGGACATTCACTCAACAACTACTTGTTGTACCTCAGAGTATAAATACCTCTGGACAACGTTATGACATGAGAACAATCAAACAGGTAAACAAATAAACATTCACGTGTACAACCTGGTTATTGTGATATCATGGTCAATATCAGTGGTGTAAAGTAACTAAGTACATTTACTTAAGTGCAATTTTGTGGTATTTTTACTTTACTGGAGTATTTCCAATTTTTTATACGGTTACTTCTACTCCACTACAAAGAGGCAAATGTTGTAGCCTACTTTTACTCCAATACAATTATTTGAAAACTAGTTTGAGTAACTAGTTACTTGTTACTTTGCAGATATAAATCATTAAATTATAAAACATACATTAACAACTTTAGCCCTATTTTATATGTAGGCTATTTGAAAATCAGATCTACAAGCTCACAACGCGTCGCATCGGGACGCGTTGTGAGCTTGTAGATGTGATATTTTCACAAATATTTGTACTTTTACTTTTGGTACTTTAGGTACATTTTGATACCAATACTTTTGTACTTTTACTCAAGTACATTTTGAATTCCAGACTTTTACTTGTAACATAGTCTTCTTGCAGTATTGATACTTTTACTTAAGTAAAACATTTGAGTGCTTTTTCCACCACTGGTCAATATCATGTCTGTCTGTCTGTCTGTCTGTCTTGTCTGTCTTGTCTGTCTGTCTGTCTGTAAAGACTGTCTGTTTGTAAAGACTGACCATGCTGCAGTGGGATGGACACGTCATCAGGAGCCTCACTGTGATTGGTCCTCTGGTCTGCAGCTGACACCTGATTGGGTCCATGAGCCTGAACGGGTCTGAAATTAAAATATGTATTTATCAAAGCTGAAGTATAAAAAAGCTGTAATTTACTGCAGTCATGTTGACAGAGATAAATACATTATAATATGTATTTATCAAAGCTGAGGTATGAATAAGCTGTAATTTACTGCAGTCATGTTGACAGAGATAAATAAATTATAATATGTATTTATCAAAGCTGAAGTATGAATAAGCTGTAATTTACTGCAGTCATGTTGACAGAGATAAATAAATTATAATATATATTTATCAAAGCTGAGGTATGAATAAGCTGTAATTTACTGCAGTCATGTTGACAGAGATAAATAAATTATAATATATATTTATCAAAGCTGAAGTATGAATAAGCTGTAATTTACTGCAGTCATGTTGACAGAGATAAATAAATTATAATATATATTTATCAAAGCTGAGGTATGAATAAGCTGTAATTTACTGCAGTCATGTTGACAGAGATAAATAAATTATAATATATATTTATCAAAGCTGAAGTATGAATAAGCTGTAATTTACTGCAGTCATGTTGACAGAGATAAATACATTATAATATATATTTATCAAAGCTGAAGTATGAATAAGCTGTAATTTACTGCAGTCATGTTGACAGAGATAAATAAATTATAATATATATTTATCAAAGCTGAAGTATGAATAAGCTGTAATTTACTGCAGTCATGTTGACAGAGATAAATACATTATAATATATATTTATCAAAGCTGAAGTATGAATAAGCTGTAATTTACTGCAGTCATGTTGACAGAGATAAATATTGTACTTACCTGGCACAACGAGGATCTGTAAATTAAAAAGAGAATAAGTTGTACCATAAGTCATTGAACCAAATAAAAACATACAGGCCTAATCTTTCAAGCAGTTTCTTCTTCATAAGAAAGCTTTTGAACCAGTTTTGGTTTTGACAGCAAATTTTGATTTAGTTTTAGTCATATTTTAGTCACCTGAAATGTTTTAGTTTTTGTCTAGTTTTAGTCGACTAAACATAAGATTATAGTCGACTAAATCTACAGTTGATTTAGTCGACTATAATGTATGTAGGCGGTGCCTTGATGGCGTCATAATGGATGATTTTACACTTAGTTGCATGCTGAAAATAGCCGATCTACAAGCTCACAACGCGTCGCGCTGCGACGCGTTGTGAGCTTGTAGATCGGCTATTTTCAGCATGCAACACCTGAGCACAACCAAACATAAAATGTTTTAGTTCTACTGGATCTCTTCTCCACTCGTCCCTCACTAACATTTTAGTCTATTTTTCTTTTGTGACGAAATTGCCAGTGTATTTAGTCTTAGTTTTGGTCATCATAGCTTAGTTTTATTTAGTTTCTATTTAGTTTTTGTCAGTGAAATAAGGTAGTCGATGAACATCGTCAAAATCAACACTTGTTTTGAACCAGGTGGTGGCGCTACACACACAGTAAACAATAAACTTCCTGTCTGTGAAAGGAGCAGTTGACAAACCTACAGAGAAGTTACTGTGACCAGCAGGGGGCGGTAGAACAGTTCTAACAAATCAAGTAATACAGTCATCTGAATTAATATTCCACAATACAAACAAAAACAAATGAACTGATATTAAAATCATTGGATTGGAACTTTAAAATGTGTATATACTGTACCATTCTCATAGTCATCAGAGTGCCTGATCACACCATAGACACTTGTGGTGCCTAAAAAAGAAAAAAACATTAATATCGACTTAACTTTGTTATTTCAAACATGGTTTCATTTAGCTCATTATTCTGCTAATTAGGCAAAACTAACTGACAGACTTTAATATTCAAAAAGGACATTTTTAAATGAATGCAGATTAATATTTCCTTTGAAATTATGAATTAAATTAGATTCAGATTAGAAGCAGTTGTCTTTCTCAGAAGAACTTGACAGAAGTGTTCTAAACGTGAAGCCTTAGTGCTTTTACGTTTGAGCGTGGAACAGTAAGACTGGACTTGCGGTCTTGAAAGAAAAAGATACATTAACAAAGTATACGTTTTTGCTATTTTCATGTTGTTTTGACAGGCAGCCTCTGTGGATAGCTTTAAAGCTCAGCTCAACACCTACTGTAGTTCTTCACTCTTGCTTTTGGTTGATTTTTAAATCTCTGTGTTGTCCTCACTGTATTGTCTGATTCACTGCCTTTTTTCTATTGTTCTAATGTTGTTTTATGCTTTTGCTTTTCTTTTTTTTTTGCTTTATTGTTAAATTAGTTGTACTTTTCCTGTAATTGTATTGTTGCTCTGTAAAGCACTTTGAGCTGCATGTCATGTCATGAAAGGTGATATAACAATAAAGTTGGTTCAAATACTGACGGTGCTGCAGTGGGAGGTACACATCATCAGGAGAGACACGTTGATTGGTCCTCTGGTCCGGTGCTGTGATGGATCAAATACATTCATCATGTAATATTACACTGTAGAATGTAGATACACAGGTACTGTATAGTGTTTAACACATCGGGTGCCAGAGGTTTATTAAAATATTATACGTTCAGTGCCTGCATTTCTTCCATCCACTTACGTTGATATGTTTCGTGCTGTAGAAGCCCCGACGCGGAAGTGCATGTAAACAAAGCGTGCGTGCGAGACGGCGGAGGGTCCCGACTAACGCCTGGAACAATAATATTTCCAACGCGATCCTCCATTGCAGAGTGATCGCCGATCAAAAACGACTCACTTCCACCACGTTAAAAAGAAAGATATTAAGCTTTTAGTCAAGGAGTTAACATTGGAAAGGCCGACCGGAAGGATTTTTGACATGGATCCACATCCGGCCTCTCCTTCTCAGAAACTCCTTGGATGATCCCAAAGTTTCGTTAGAGCGCCCCACGTGGGCCCCACGTATAAAAATTAAAATTGGGTCAAAAACGGTCCGGACCGTTTACGGCACTCCTCGTTTGGATTATGAAAACCGGTCCGGACCGTTTATGTCACTCATTGTGTTAAACATGTGTTATAGACTCATAAAAACACTGCTGATAGACATTTAACAAACAAAACAGGAGAATAGAACAATACTCTTATTTTAACTTACATACACTGGTTTCAAACATGATGTATTATGTCTACAGCCTAAAGTCACCTCATTTAAAACAAGGCACAGTAATGCAGGGTAATCAATAGTCTCTCCATGCCTTTCGGCCTGGTGGAGACAACAAGGTAATCAATAGTCTCTCATAGGATGAAGCAGTGCTTGTGATTTTAGGGTTTTTAGGGTCATAGTGACAAACTTTATGTACATGAGAACCTTCTATAGATGTGGTTATATGTCATGTTGGACCTACTTTATTTATCTTTTTTTTGTTTGTTTTACAAGCTTGGGCAGATACAGGTTTTATAAACAACATTCAAAGAACCTCTCACCCAAACATGACTTTGTTTTTATTGATGAGTCACCCCCCCATGGAGACTTGAATTCATGGATACTTTTTGGCCAATAATTTGGCCAGCGGACCGGTAGGCAGCGGTTCCGGTAGGAGACACAAAGAGTCTACTTTGTGTCTCCTACCGCAACCACTGGTCATCAAATTATTGTTTTAGGAATGAGACAAAAACTAAAACATATCCATGAATTCAAGTCTCTCCATGTGGTGACTAATCTATAGAAACTAAGTAATTTTGGGGGTGAACTCTCCCTTTAAGCTTCATGGGATTATCCTATACGCTGAGGAGGTGTTTGTTCAGTCTCTTCTTAAAGGCATCAACGCTACTTATAATGATACGAAGGACAGACTTCAGACCTACAGACTACAAGAACTACTGTAGACCCCCAAGGACGACTTTCTACAAACGTTCTTGTTCCAAACACCACAAGGAACAGTTCCCTCATGTCCTGTAGAACCTGACAGCTTTTCTGAATGTCTGAACAGTATTAGTCTGCGTAGCCAGACAACTATTCCACTATCTATATAGAGTCTGGAACTACACCTCCTGAATGTTATATAGAGTCTGGAACTACACCTCCTGAATGTTATATAGAGTCTGGAACTACACCTCCCCAAATCCGAGAGAGGAAGCTGGCACTTCACAAACATATATTTTAAAATATCTTTACATTTTATTTTTTAATTTCCATTTCTGCTTAATATCAAGCTATAAATGCTGAGATGATTTAGATTTATATCAGGATAAATGTGCGCGACTGTAAAGAGGAAACGGAAGTGGGGAGGAGGCTTCAGATCCACTTTATATGTTAATCATGATCAGAGCGTCTGAGTCACAGACTGTATGACCGGAAACAACCGGAGACTGGATCATTGTTGACGTACCTCTGCATTTCCTCCAGAGACACAGAGCCAGAATCATCAGAAAGATGCAGACTCCTCCAGCACACACAGGGTAGACATATGGAGGCAGAGAGGGAGGGTCCGGTTGGTCCTTGTCATAGGAGGTTGGAGAATCTGTAGACACAGATTCCTCTTAATGACACATTTTAAGCACAGTGAATCTCTGTTAACCACATGAACCCTAGTGCAGTGGTTCTCTTTTTCTTGTCCAAGGACCCCCAAAATGATATGTATTTGGCCAGGGACCACCATCTCAAAATATGCTGTCCCAGGGACCCCCATGAAGCAAAGATTTGAGTTCAACTTAAGAGAGCTTTCACACCATAAGATGAATGCAATGATATTTATTGATAAAGACAGATGACATGAATGCAGTAGTATGCATGTATGAATAATACAATTATATTAGATACTGCAAGTTTAACACTTTGGCGCGGGCCCCATCGCAGGAGAAGAATCAGATCAGATCCGTCCGGATCAGATCCTGCCTGCTGAAGGCAGGGGGCTCTTCAGGAGCCCGCCCCAAAAAGAGATGAAATGGAATACATACCTGGCAGGACGTATACAAACGCAGATGGAAGGAAGGTGATATTCGCGTGAAGAGGCTGGTACACTGGACCCTCGGCACGGAGGCTTCTATAAAGAGAAATAAGACAGGCTCCTGCTGCTATAGGAGCCCTCACGACTGAAGGCTCGCAGGAGGTAAATTAACTGCCCCTGCTGCTATAGGGGCCCTCACGACTGAAGGCTTACAGGAGGTAAATGAACTGCTCCTGCTGCTATAGGGGCCCTCACGACTGAAGGCTTGCAGAAGGTAAATTAACTGCTCCTGCTGCTGTAGGGGCCCTCACGACTGAAGGTTTACAGGAGGTAAATTAACTGCTCCTGCTGCTGTAGGGGCCCTCACGACTGAAGGTTTACAGGAGGTAAATTAACTGCTCCTGCTGCTGTAGGGGCCCTCACGACTGAAGGCTTACAGAAGGTAAATGAACTGCTCCTGCTGCTGTAGGGGCCCTCACGACTGAAGGCTTGCAGAAGGTAAATTAACTGCTCCTGCTGCTGTAGGGGCCCTCACGACTGAAGGCTCGCAAGAGGTAAATTAACTGCTCCTGCTGCTGTAGGGGCCCTCACGACTGAAGGCTCGCAAGAGGTAAATTAACTGCTCCTGCTGCTGTAGGGGCCCTCACGACTGAAGGCTTACAGGAGGTAAATTAACTGCTCCTGCTGCTATAGGGGCCCTCACGACTGAAGGCTTGCAGGAGGTAAATTAACTGCTCCTGCTGCTGTAGGGGCCCTCACGACTGAAGGCTTACAGGAGGTAAATGAACTGCTCCTGCTGCTGTAGGGGCCCTCACGACTGAAGGCTTACAGGAGGTAAATGAACTGCTCCTGCTGCTGTAGGGGCCCTCACGACTGAAGGCTTACAGGAGGTAAATGAACTGCTCCTGCTGCTGTAGGGGCCCTCACGACTGAAGGCTTGCAGAAGGTAAATTAACTGCTCCTGCTGCTGTAGGGGCCCTCACGACTGAAGGCTCGCAAGAGGTAAATTAACTGCTCCTGCTGCTGTAGGGGCCCTCACGACTGAAGGCTCGCAAGAGGTAAATTAACTGCTCCTGCTGCTGTAGGGGCCCTCACGACTGAAGGCTTACAGGAGGTAAATTAACTGCTCCTGCTGCTATAGGGGCCCTCACGACTGAAGGCTTGCAGGAGGTAAATTAACTGCTCCTGCTGCTGTAGGGGCCCTCACGACTGAAGGCTTGCAGAAGGTAAATTAACTGCTCCTGCTGCTGTAGGGGCCCTCACGACTGAAGGCTCGCAGGAGGTAAATTAACTGCTCCTGCTGCTGTAGGGGCCCTCACGACTGAAGGCTTACAGGAGGTAAATTAACTGCTCCTGCTGCTATAGGGGCCCTCACGACTGAAGGCTTGCAGGAGGTAAATTAACTGTTCCTGCTGCTATAGGAGCCCTCACGACTGAAGGCTTGCAGGAGGTATTGAACTGCTCCTGCTGCTATAGGAGCCCTCACGACTGAAGGCTTGCAGGAGGTATTGAACTGCTCCTGCTGCTATAGGAGCCCTCACGACTGAAGGCACGCAGGAGGAGAATGTTCCGACACCAATGTGACCCATGAGAAGACGTGTGAAATGATCTGATATGCTTGAGCAACTGATGAAGGACTAGCCGGAGTAGTGCACCGATTAAGGAGCTTTGCAGTGTTAATTTTTAACAAATTCTGATTCATCTTTTGAATAACACCATTTAGTTTTAGTCCCATTTAGTCTTCTGAAATTGTTTAGACTTAGTCTAGTCTACTAAATATCTTAGTCTTAGTTTCCAAGTAACACAGCAGCAAATTCTGATTCTGTCTTTTAACACCATTAAGTTTTAATTAGTCTTCTGAAATTGTTTAGTCTTAGTCGACTAAATAGCAAACCTTAAGTCTTAGTCAACAAAATCAACACTGGCGCTTTGCTTGCACTCAATGCATCCTTACGGTGGAGGGTTGGACAACATGAATTATCATGCATAAAAAGCAACTCTACAGAGAAAGTTTTGGGAAAGGCAGGAGGATAGCTACTAAAACGAATTGAGTGAAGCCACTGTGATCATCAGATAGATGCAAGCCCTGAGGTGAGCCGGTAGTGATTAGGACATTGAATAGCTAGACAACTCAGATGTTACAAAGAGGGAATATCCAGATGCGAGAAAGGGTAAGAGAATACAGCAGAATTACTGAAGGTCATGCGGAAAGAAACACCACCTGACAAAATCAGTGGAAGTAATGTGTACTGATCTAGAAGTACTACGGGTGAATGAAGCAATTACACAATGAAAAGCATCTTTCCAACAGAAGTTTTGGCATATGCAAAGGGATGATAACTGCCAACTATAGAATTAGATAAGGAAGGTGAAGGAGATATTTGAATGAATGTGCAGAACACCCAGCCACCTGACACAACCACCAGTCATTGTAAAGAGAACAGATAGACAAGCGATAGTCTTTTGGGCAGATGGCAAGCATCTGGTCTTACAGTATCTAGCAACGAAAGCAGAAGATCACCATCTTCCCTTCAACTTGTACGAAGCTTGGGAAGCGATCACTAGGTACGCCGCAGCAATTGATGAGACATGGACCCTTGTAATAGAGATCGCCTTTGCACTTGCAATCAGACCTTGTGAAACCTGGAGACAAATGAGTGTTAGGTCTCAACAGGGCAGGCCAGGGGGAATGGTTTAATATGAACGTTATGCTTCTTGATTATGTGAAAGCCAAACGCTAGTGAGAGCAGCTAGCACCCAGAAGATTACAGAATGCAGCTTTGGGACATACGGCTATAGCAAAGCTGTCGTAAAATTTGGTGCAATAATTGTGGCCAACTGGCAGCAAACCATTCCCCTTGGAAATCCCGCCCAAAAACCTGTAGAGGGAGCTGCATCTGTGAACAGATGCATCATCAATAGCAGAGGTTTCTGGAGCATAGAAACAGGAGTCAACGGCCTTCTCTATGCAACAGTGTCTAAAGATAACGAGTTACAAGGTGTGCAGATTGAGTGAAACACCAATGTTACAGCGATGTGCTTACATGAGCTTGGCAGCGGTGTGCGCCGTGAATATCCTCATGCTTGGTGAAGCAACGTTAAAGTAGTATAGGAAATGTGATTTCCAAGCAACAAATGCCAAATTGAAATACCGATGCGATGGCAGCTTGTTTAAATATGGTATGCATGCCGCTGAGTTAAGTCTGCATTGTTGAAACAGACGAGGCCGCCTGCAAACCTGACCTTACCAGCGTCGATGATGAACAGCGTTCATTTCTCATTGATCACCATGCAGCTAGCTAGACATGGAAAAGCACAAAGCAGATAGTATTATCTGTAGCAGCAGTAGCAATGCAGTCAACAGAAATAGCATGATCGTGACCATCATGATAGCAGTTATAGTACTACTAGCATTCTTTGACTGAAGCGGTAGAAACAATGTAGTCAGCAGCATTAGCATAATCAGTCACGTTGGTAGCAGTTGCAGAGCGAGTAGCATTATCTAAAGCAGTAGTAACAGTCAGCTTTAGAATGAAATAACCATCGTGTTGATGGCAGCGATTTAGTCAAGCAACTTAGCATTATGATGACCATCGTTTTGATGGCAGCAGATTTAGATAGCAGCTTTAGTATTAACATGTCTATCGTGTTGATGGCATCGATTTAGTCCAGCATCTTAAGCATATTGATGGCAGCAGATTTAGTACAGCAGCTTTAGCATCATCATGACTAACTCACTGAAGCAGCAATGAAACTGTAGTAGCATTGCAGTCAACAGTGTTAACAGACTCATGACTGACCTCATGGTAGCCATGGTTGTAGCATTAGCTGAAGCTGCAGTGCAAGTAGTCAGCATAAGCAGCAGACTCATGACTAACCTCATGGTAGCAGCAGTTGAAGTAGCATATAGCTGTAATGTTTGGCAGTCATGATGGAGGCATGCTGAGTAAAAGTAGCATTAGCTGTAATGATTAGCAGTCGTGTTAGCAGTAGCTTGAGTAGAAGTAGCATTAGCTGCCGTTATTAGCAGTCATGGTCCATGGTAGCAGTTGAAGCATAGCATTAGCATAATAATGAATCACGATAGCAGCAATTACCAAGTAACGTTAGCTGTAAAGCAGTTGGCGGCATTATCGGGACTAACCTCATGTTTGCAGTAGTTGTAACAATAGCTGAGGCTGCGGTAGCAATGCAGTAAACAGTGTTAGCATACTCAAGGCTAGCCTCATGTTTGCAGCAGTTGTAGCATTAGCTGAAGCTGTAGTAGCAAGTCGACAGTGTTAGCATACACAATGCTGACCTCATGTTTGCAGTAGTTGCATTATCTGAAGCTTTAGTAGCTATGCAGCTAGCGTTTGCTTACTCATTATGATTAACCTCAGGAGCAGCATTTGAAATTAAGTAGCAGATGTAATGATTACATTCATTATAGCAGCAGACTGAGTAAAAATAGCTCGCTGAAGCTGTAGTAGCAATGCAGTTAGCATTTAAGATTAAAGTCATGGTAGCAGCAGTTGATATAGCATAGTTGTCATGTTAACAGCAGTAACATTAGCTGATAGTAATAATGGAAGTAGCATTAGCTGAAGCAGCAGCCAGCATTTTTAGCAGATTTAACAGCATTCATGATAGCGGTTGCACTTCACTGATGGAACAAGCTGGGAATAAGGCAGCCATTAAGCTGCAGAACCAGGCTGGTGTTTGCTGAAGTAGCCTAGTAATCAACAAAGGAGTGGTGAAAAATCCTTCATTGACAGAAGCATCAGTTCTTAACGTAACTCACCCTAACAATGGTTTAGAAAATGCAGGCTCTGTGTGTCATGGAGCAGAGAGCACATCTACTTGTTGCTTGCTGAAGAGAAAAGTGAACTCTGAACGAATGTGTTGTGCCCTTTACATACCTAAGAATAAAGTACTGATGTAGTTTTGATGCGCTACATGGAGAAGCAAATCTGAGAAGTAGTGAGGCTACCAACACCTACTGGGACACACGTTAAGCTGGTGGCTAAACTTAGCATAGCCTAGTAGCACAGGAGAAACAGCACTAGTAGCAAGTTGCCAAGCATGAATTGAAGCAGCAGTGTTAACGATCATGGAATTAGATGTAGCAGTAACATAATAGCAACCATGATTAGCTGTTGTAATATTCTAATTAGTAAAAGCAGTAACAACAGTAAAACTGTATCTGTTGGAAGCATGCAGGGCCAACCGCAGGCGAGGCAGCCATCGGTGCATCCAGGAGAAGTAGGGCTGCAAGTTGAAAAGCTGCAGGACCAGGCTTGTGCTGGTTGAAGCCTGAACAGAGAGCATGAGAATGAGTGAGACAAGGAAGGAGGAGGAGTCCTTTTAAAGGGACAGTCATCAGCTCAGCTGATCTGATTGGAGCAGGACTAATGAGGTGATGTGAGGAAATACATTCGTTCAGACTCTCTGTTGAACTGTCGTTAATAAAAAACTCCTATTTACAAATGTTCGCTTTATATATATTCAAAGATTTGCACAAATTTTCACGATTTTTCTAAAATAGCAGATCTACAAGCTCATAGCGCGGCACTCAGTGCCGCGCTATGAGCTTGTAGATCTGCTTAAAGTGGTTAAGGTTAAAGTGGCGAAAGATTATTATGATGCTATAACACATTTTACTGCGGACCCCCTGGAACCCCCCCAAGGACCCCAGGGGGTCCCCGGACCCCACTTGCCCTAGCCTACTGTTTCCCCGGGACCCAAGGTTTAAGTGGTTAAATGTGAAGAAAAAAAAACAATTCTGTCTCAGCAGATATCTACAGCAGGGGTCTTCAACATGGGGTCCGGGACCCCTAGTGGGTCCTCAGAGTTACTACAGGGTGGACACCAAATATTTCTGTTGTAGGAACTGTTTTCTTTTTTTCTTTACATTAACCACTTGAACCCTAGCATCCCTTTTTCTGAGGGGAACATTAGCCGAAAATAGCAGATCTACAAGCTCACCACGCAAAATATTTGTATACATTATATACATTTGAAAACGTGTGAAATGGGACATTCTGCATAATGAGTACTTTTACTTTCATACTTTAAGTACATTTTGATACCAATACTTTCGTACTTTTACTCAAGTACATTTTTTATTCCGGACTTTTACTTATAACAGAGTATTTCCTACATTGCATTATTGATACTTTTACTTAAGTAAACAATTTGAGTACTTTTTCCACCACTGCAAACCACTATGATCATGTGGGGTGTAGTACAGCATCACAGCCTCTAGCCGGGCTTACCACATCTTGGCCTTATAAGGGCCTGTGTTGTGAGCGTGTGTGTGTGTGTGTGTGTGTGTGTGTGTGTGTGTGTGTGTGTGTGTGTGTGTGTGTGTGTGTGTGTGTGTGTGTGTGTGTGTGTGTGTGTGTGTGTGTGTGTGTGTGTGTGTGTGTGTGTGTGTGTGTGGTGGGGGGTTGCATGTCAATGTCTTCCTCTCTGACTTTCCGTTTCTCTCAATCCTTTTTCTCTTTTCTTCTCTCTCTTCCTGTCGTTTTCACACATTCTCTCTATTGTCAGCACATTCTGCAGAACATGATGCAACATGTCTCTGTATGACTGAGTGACAATGAAACCATCTTGAATATGGTCTAAGTCAGTGTTGCCATGTCCGCTTATTATAAGCGACTTTGTGCTTGTAAATATATGGTAGTTGTGGGCTGTGGTTTTTTGGGCTTGTTTCTAAAGTGTAGTTGTTTATTTGGTCTTGTTTCTAAAGTGTAGTTGTTTATTTGGGCTTGTTTCTAAAGTTTAGTTGTTTATTGGTTAGTGGTTCTCAAACATTTCCATGTCAAGGATCCCAAATTAATATGTAATTGTCTGTGTATCCACATCGGAAAACATTTTATCCCAGGGACCCCCATACCAGATTTGTGTTGTTAAAATGTTTTTAAAAATATTACAATTTCAAAACTTTTTTCCCAAGATTTTTTTGGAAAATATCATATCATATCACAGCTATGTTCAAATATCCGATGCATATTAAGTTTAAAGTGCTCATGTGTTTCTTTTGGGCTTGCTTTCATTGATCAAGTTGCTTATTTCTCTTGCAAAATCTGGCAACACTGGTCTAAGTCTTTGTCCTCGGCCTGTTTAGTATTTGGACGACCGTCATAGATGAGGTAAACACTTCTACTCCACTACATGTCAGTGTGAAAATATTGTACTTTTACTCCACTACAATTATTTGAAAACTTTAGTTACTAGTTACTTTGCAGATTACCCACACCAACATACATTACCCAACTCAGCCCTATACTATATACATTTCGGCCATTTGAAAATAGCAATCGCGATGCATTGTGAGCTTGTAGATCTGCTATTTTCAAAAGATCTTTATACATTTTAGACATAATATGACTTATGAAACAGGACATTCTGCATAATGAGTACTTCTACTTTTGGTACTTTAAGTACATGTTTTTTACCAATACTTTTGTACTTTTACTCAAGTACATGTTTAATTCACTTACTTGTAACAAAGTGTTTTTACATTGCAGTATTGATGCTTTTACTTAAGTACAAAATGTGAGTACTTTTTCCACCACTGCTCAGAACTAGTTTTTTGTAGTTTAGCAATTTTCAGTTCATTTTGATCATGTGGGGTTTAAGCAGAGCAGAACAGCCTCTAACTGGGCTTTTAATCTGTTAGTCTTGGAAATCTATTTATTCAGCATTATTGCATGACTATCTCACCTTTTATCACTTCCATCCAGCTCTCTGGTGACTCTCCACGGCCAGAGATGTTACACTTGTAGAATCCTTCATCAGACTTGATAACATGGTGGATGGTCATCTGTCCTGTAGACTCTGTTTTGATGAGGGATCCGTTTAGATAGAAACCAGCTGGGAGGTCAGAGGATGGTTTACCAGATGTCTTGTATTTGTACAGGCAGCGGAGTGTGACATCACTTCCCTCTGGCACAGGAAGTACAGGACTCTGTAGGATCACATCTAGAACCAACATGTTGAGTTATGAACATCTATAGAACCAACATGTTGAGTTATGAACATCTATAGAACCAACATGTTGAGTTATGAACATTATAGATGTTCATAACTCAACATGTTGGTTCTATAGACCATTGGTTCTCAAAGTGGGGTCCTTTGGGGGGTTTCCAGGGGGTCCCCAGCAAAATGTGTTATAAGCATCACAATATTTTAAACTTTCATACTTTGGCTATTCAAAAATAGCAGATCTACAAGCTCATAGCGTGGCACCGAGTGCCGCGCTATGAGCTTGTAGATCTGCTATTTTTGAGAAATCTTCAAAATGTGTTAACATCTATATCGTTTATATGTAGATGTTCATTTTTAATACATTGTTGGATGTGTCCACACAAATGCACTAATGCAGGTTTTTAATACATAAATGTACACTTAAATATATAATTAGAATATACATAACAAGGAGGATCTTTATCAAGGAGGAAATGGCATGGTGGCACCAGGACTTTAATGCATTTATTATATTAAAGTCTACAAACTACTTTCAATCTGTGATCCCTATTATCTGCATGTTATTTATAGGTGACAATTTTCATAGATTTCCAAACAACTCAAAAACATTTAAATGTTTTCAACACAAAAATACAAAAATAGCTGATCTACAAGCGATTTATCAGCTATTTTCACTCTTTGTCACATGATAAGATATAATGGGATGAAGTTGTTTAAGTGTTGATCAAACACTATTATTATCTTTGACTTTGTGAATAAATAAGTAAATAATGATTGCCTGTCAAATCAGCCATGTCTGAGGTTATATAACCTGGGAGAGATAATCCATGTTTCAAACTTAAAACGTTATTGTTTATGAAGAGAACTGACGTAGGTTAACACAATAATGAATGAAAATGAACCTATATCTGTGTTAAGAATGATAGAATGTGAATGTTGTCTGTCTACCTTCTACAATGTATAGATAACATTGATGTAATTATGTTGAATGTACCAGAGATGGTGATGTTGATGGAGCGGCTGACTCCTCCTGATGTGGACTGACACCAGTAAACTCCACTATCATGACGAAACGGGGTGTTTAAGGTACAGGATGCTCCTACACAGAATCACAATGAAAAGAAAAAGTGATATCAGTTAAAAGTTCTGTCTGTCTGTCTGTCTGTCTGTCTGTTTGTCGCACATACGCATATACATACGTACATACATACATACCTTTAATTTCCCCCCATTCACTGCCACAAGTTCCTTTCCTCCTATTCAGTCTTCTCACAGTCCACTCCTTCACAGCGTTTCCATCTTCCTCACAGCTCAGGGAGATGGACTCATGTTGAAAGAACTGACATCTGTCAGGACTGACTCTGAGAGACACTGGAACAGAAGGGGAGGGGGGCACAGGAATGAGGGAGAGATACAGTACATTCTACATGTAAACATCTGTTCATCAGATCTATGGTGCTATCTGACACTGTAAATAACAACATTGATATTCAGAGGTGGGTATAGTTACAGTACAAAGGCCAAATCGTGTATTAGCCTGTTATAAGGTCACCATGAGGCCAATTTAAAAAATCTAGGGTGACATTTCCTCCTTGGCGTAGCCATACGGTATAGGGAATGTGCGTGTGACGTTTTACGGCAATCGGACGCATCGGAGAGCGAATGCTTGAAATTATCTCACCATCTGGTTGAGCAGGTCCACAGCAGATGATGAGATACACCACTATAGAGAGAGAGAGAGAGTTAATGAGAGATCTATGTGGCGTATACACGAATCCACGGAGCGCTGCCCTAGGCGCAGCCATTGCTGCGGTGTCAATGCTCCGCGGATGCGACACCGCAGCAATGGCCGCCTACAAGCAGCTACAGGCAGCGCGTCTGTGGATTCGTCTATAGACCTCTGCTACTGCCGTTTCCTCTGTGGTAAGGTTCTCTGACACACACACACACACACACACACACACACACACACACACACACACACACACACACACACACACACACACACACACACACACACACACACACACACACACACACACACAGGCACGCAGGTAGGCAGACAGAGTCGAATAATAATATTATTAATTATTATTTAGCTGTAATAATCAGCTGTTTTCTCTTTTTTTTCACTGAGCCCATTCTAATTAATTATTAATCTCTCTCAAAATAATACTTATTATAGTACTTATAAAGCATTAAAGGAGAATTTTAGACTAAGGTTTTCTTACCTTTTCTATGATGTTATGATATCTTAGGATGAATGGTACAGTAGAAACATGTCATAACTCCATCCCGGTTGCATAGTGTTCTGTCACTATGAACGTCAGATCTCACAAAAACAGGGAAAAAAAGCTATTAAAATACGTGATATAACGCAAGGCCTATTCGCGCACGTTTTAAGCTGTGGCAGACAGCCACGACTGCGCGCGCGGCTAGATCTGGACCTTGGACCGACGGCGGAACGACGACCTCCACGGCAGGATCCAGGGAGGGGGTCGTCCACGGGGGGACAAAGACAACTGCGCCCACGGCTGGATCTGGACCTCGGACCGACGGCGGAACGACGACGGAGGGGGTCGATCACGGGGGGACCAAGACCCCTGAAGCTGGATCCTGGGAGTGGATCTACGGGAGAACTGTCTGCCCGCCTGAGCCTCACCGAAGACCGTGGCATTTTGAGAGACAATAACTACTACTAAACGGACGACTATTACTACTACTACTACTACTACAATGGACGACTTATACTACTGACTACACTACTGACTATACTGCTGCTATCTATTGACGACTATTTGGATGACTATGAATGACTATACTATACTTACTGACCAACAAAAATACTATACTATACTACTGACTATAGTACTGACTATACTGCTGCTATCTATTTACGACTATACTTACTAAAGACTATACTTACTGACCAACAACAACTCAACTCTCCTCACCTCACCTCTTTCTCAACTCAACTGGATAACTGGACGACTTTCTCAACTGGACGACTTTCTCATGCGACTGGCTGCTTGCTTAGATGATCTCTCAAAATGCGATAACAGGTAATGTTCCCGCCTGCTTTTATACCCAAAGCTTCTGTTTTGATTGGTGTCCTTTGATCGGCGTTGTTTATCATTGGTTTTCTGTGATCGGGTCGCTTGTTTTGGTTCACAGAGAGTCCAGAGAAGCCCAAACTATTGAAACTAAGGTACATGGTGAGAAATAGCGCCATTGTTTTCATGGGGTGAGGTCGGGTAGCCCCGAACAGCTGTTGTTTGATCACGTGGTTGGCGGCTTTCCTCAGATCTGCCTTTGTTTTGATCGTGCACGTTTAGGGTCACCTGACGGTCAACCTACATGTTTAGGAATATTAGCTCCATTGTGGTTGATGTGGTGATTTTGGCTTTCCTTTGATGAGCATTTGTTTTGATGAAGTGGTTGATCACGTGATTTCTCGCTTGGATTTTTTCACAGGACCGCCAAACTCAGTCAGGAGTTGGGAAAGGGTCCCATATAGCATATACACCAATTTTTTTTTAAAGTCGTTTTAGTCGTTCCAGGCAGTCAGGGCTTATGGGACAAAAGTCGTATTAGTCGTTCTAGGCAGTGAATGAGTTAACTGATTACTAAAGGGGTTGTCTTTATACACACACACACACACACACACACACACACACACACACACACACACACACACACACACACACACACACACACACACACACACACACACACACACACACACACACACACACACACATTCACCCAAGCCCATATCACTGACTTCTTGGAACTGTGTATACGTATGTGTGTACATGTGTGATGTGTGTGTCTATGTGTAGAGGTGGTGCATTGTTGTGGTTTTTCTGTGTATCTGCTTCATGGATCACGTGACATTCAGACCCTCGTACTAAAAGCAGAGTTCAGTGGTTTTACTCTGCACGATGGAGGATGTTTTTTATCACACTTCTGACTAGAGCATACTAGAGCTATAAGAGACAGGATAATAATAATAATAATAATAATAATAATAATAATAATAATAATAATAAAACCCCAAACCTTTAACAATCTATATTATTTGATGAAGGAGAAGTATAAATGTCCTGTAAAATAAGACTTGTGTTTACCACTTAGCACTGAGCTTGTGTTGACAGTGCAACTTCTCTCTTTGGGCTCGCAGAGCAACGTGTACCATTTATTTCACACACTGCACTCATACTGACAACACAACACACACACCTGTTCCTTGTTGTCTCTAATCAAACCCCCCCCCCCCCACACTCTCTTAAAGAGCCCATGGTGAATTATTCCCTAACACAGTCACTACACAGCCCCCCCCCCCTCTTAAAGAGCCCATGGTGAATTATTCCCTAACACAGTCACTACACAGCCCCCCCCCCTCTTAAAGAGCCCATGGTGAATTATTCCCTAACACAGTCACTACACAGCCCCCCCCCCCTCTTAAAGAGCCCATGGTGAATTATGCCCTAACACAGTCACTACACAGCCCCCCCCCCCCTCTTAAAGAGCCCATGGTGAATTATTCCCTAACACAGTCACTACACAGCCCCCCCCCCCCCTCTTAAAGAGCCCATGGTGAATTATTCCCTAACACAGTCACTACACAGCCCCCCCCCCCCTCTTAAAGAGCCCATGGTGAATTATTCCCTAACACAGTCACTACACAGCCCCCCCCCCTCTTAAAGAGCCCATGGTGAATTATTCCCTAACACAGTCACTACACAGCCCCCCCCCCCCTCTTAAAGAGCCCATGGTGAATTATTCCCTAACACAGTCACTACACAGCCCCCCCCCCTCTTAAAGAGCCCATGGTGAATTATTCCCTAACACAGTCACTACACAGCCCCCCCCCTCTTAAAGAGCCCATGGTGAATTATTCCCTAACACAGTCACTACACAGCCCCCCCCCTCTTAAAGAGCCCATGGTGAATTATTCCCTAACACAGTCACTACACAGCCCCCCCCCCCCTCTTAAAGAGCCCATGGTGAATGATTCCCTAACACAGTCACTACACAGCCCCCCCCCCTCTTAAAGAGCCCATGGTGAATTATTCCCTAACACAGTCACTACACAGCCCCCCCTCTCTTAAAGAGCCCATGGTGAATTATTCCCTAACACAGTCACTACACAGCCCCCCCCCCCCCTCTCTTAAAGAACCCATGGTGAATTATGCCCTAAGACAGTCACTACACAGCCCCCCCCCCCCCCTCTCTTAAAGAACCCATGGTGAATTATGCCCTAAGACAGTCACTACACAGCCCCCCCCCCCCCTCTCTTAAAGAGCCCATGGTGAATTATTCCCTAACACAGTCACTACACAGCCCCCCCCCCCCTCTCTTAAAGAACCCATGGTGAATTATGCCCTAAGACAGTCACTACACAGCCCCCCCCCCCTCTCTTAAAGAACCCATGGTGAATTATTCCCTAACACAGTCACTACACAGCCCCCCCCCCTCTTAAAGAGCCCATGGTGAATTATTCCCTAACACAGTCACTACACAGCCCCCCCCCCCCTCTCTTAAAGAGCCCATGGTGAATTATTCCCTAACACAGTCACTACACAGCCCCCCCCCCCCTCTCTTAAAGAACCCATGGTGAATTATGCCCTAAGACAGTCACTACACAGCCCCCCCCCCCCCTCTCTTAAAGAACCCATGGTGAATTATGCCCTAAGACAGTCACTACACAGCCCCCCCCCCCCTCTCTTAAAGAACCCATGGTGAATTATGCCCTAAGACAGTCACTACACAGCCCCCCCCCCCCCCTCTCTTAAAGAACCCATGGTGAATTATGCCCTAAGACAGTCACTACACAGCCCCCCCCCCCCTCTCTTAAAGAACCCATGGTGAATTATGCCCTAAGACAGTCACTACAATATCCTATATGTACGTATATAGTAGTGAGTCATATTGTGGCTCTGGTTTCACTGCAGCCAAGCCCTGAAACTAACGAACACCACGTGGTTACACCCTCTCACCAGTCTGCTGTGTGTGTGTGTGTGTGTGTGTGTGTGTGTGTGTGTGTGTGTGTGTGTGTGTGTGTGTGTGTGTGTGTGTGTGTGTGTGTGTGTTGTGTTTGAAGTTGCTGCTGTGCGCTGTAGACAAACAGTATTGTCTCAACAGGACAAGAAATTCACATAGCCGGAGTCCCCCAGTTTGACCTTCTGACCCTCAAAACATCATCTGTCCATGAGGCCCCCTGTACAGTACAGTACAGTACTGTACTGTACTGTACTGTACTGTACTGTACTGTACGTACAGTACAGTACAGTACAGTACAGTACAGTACAGTACAGTACAGTACAGTACTGTACGAGGGGCCCAAACTGTTTTAAACAACGCTGTGTTTTGTTGATAATGTGAATGTTTAACTCTACATCCATCCATCTACACATGATTCCACTGACTCTGTTTAGTCCAGGGATGTGATCTTTAAAAAAAAATCATTTCACTTATAGTTTTATTAAACACTGCCAGTAGCAGAAGCAGAGTGTGGCAAACACACGCTGAAGATACTGTTCAGTCCCTTGGAATAATTAATTAAGTCCAAACTAAGGATATTACAATGACAAAATCTTAGTGATACCTTATTTGTACACAAGTGATGTTAGTGGTTTAAAGGGGCTGGTGATACTAGGAGGTTATGTAATATTAAACATGAGAATACATTGTTAGAGCTGTACTAAATGTTAAGCAGTGTCTGATTTACCTAAAGGTTTGAACATTGACCCTAACAGTTTTACCAAGCTTCTTTTTTTAATGTTCATCAAACCTTAGCTGAGAGTCCAAAACAATTTCATGATACTTTCTTGTAGTCTAGACTCTGTTACTAGTTATAGAGTAGACCCTCATTATGAACTCAAGTGATGTGATAGATAATTATAATTCTCCTTGTACATTCAATTAATGTCTTTCATAGACAGAAGCAGGATGCTTTCAAATCTTTATTAGAATGCACTTAACATCATAAAAGGAATAGAACAATTAAAATAGTTTATAATGATTAATATTTCCAGATGTACAGACGTAAAAATTAAAGAATTGAAAATAGAAGGAAAATTAAAACTTTTAAGATTGCCTGTACAGCTTTACACACACGCACGCACGCACGCTTCAGGGTGGGCTAACAGACAAAACAATAAACAAAAATAAACCAAATATGAACAACCTAAACTTACCTAATCAAAAATAAAAATAAAATCAAGAAAACACCTGACCTGTAGACATGTTATTATCGTACATAGAGGTTACACCCTAAGTGAACAGAGGCATGCACATTAAACCAGAAGTGAAAACCATAGATCTGACACACACACACACACACACACACACTCACACAGTCAGTGATATGGGCTTGGTGTGTGTGTGTGTGTGTGTGTGTGTGTGTGTGTGTGTGTGTGTGTGTGTGTGTGTGTGTGTGTGTGTGTGTGTGTGTGTGTGTGTGTGTGTGTGTGTGTGTGTGTGTGTGTGTGTGTGTGTGTGTGTGTGTGTCCTCAACTGCCCTGTAAGCCTATCAGACATCATAATGTGTCCTGTTGACTTCTTTGATGTTTTGATCTTCCTTCATTGTGTTTTATAACTGCTGATATGATTGTGTATTATTTATTACTACTACTTTACTATAGACAATTCATTGTTTTGTTCATTTGCATTTACAGTAATGTACTTAACCTCATGCAGAGTTACATTTACAGTAATGTACTCAACCTCATGCAAAGTTAGAACAAATGAGAAGACTATCAGGAATAATTAGTTCAGAAGCTAAATGATTTGATATGACACACATGTAGGCAAACATCAAATACAATATTTATTTGCCTAACATTTGTCATCATATATAAAAGAATATCTTTTAAACAATCTATTGCTTGGATGCATATTATAGACGATGGTTTGGTTGTTAGAATGCCATTTCTACAGTAAAGCTCTGAATAACCTATGATGATGCACTATATGATTACTTTTTTTAGCTTGAAATAAAATATCAACTTTGAATATAACTATGGAAACTAGTCTTGCAAGATTGTCAATAGTCACAAATGTCCAATGTACTTATTTAATTTATGTTAAATTAATACGGTATATAAAGTCAGTCACTAAAGAACATCATGGTGTTCTTTAGTGTTTTTGATATTTAGGTCTAAGTACATAATACTGATATATTATTGATATAAGCAATTCCATATATTTACAATTCCAAACATACAAACATGACCCGCTTTAATTACATCAGTCTATATTAGTAGCTTAAAGTTGTACAATGCAGATTCACAAATAACGATTTTTAGCAACCTCTGCTGGTCACTACCGTCACTGCATACAATTTCCGTAGTCCTCGATTACCCAGAATTCCATTTGTTTTCACCGGAAGCCGGAAGCGTTTCAAAAAGCGTTATTTTAATTGTTTTATACTATCTGCGGATCGTTTCTCTTAGCCAGTGGAGCATTAGTTACCATGAGCTGTGCTTTCTTTTTCTGTTATTTTTCGATCTTCCAATCCTACATTCTCTTAAAATCAGCGTGAGGTTCCTTTTTGTTATTAGCGCGGTAGTTCCTGGCCAAACAGGAAACCGTTGTGGTAGTTCCTGGCCAAACAGGAAACCAGTGCATTTCCGCCTCCGTTTTCCGTCCAGATGACGTCATTTTCCCGGGAAAGTCCCCCCCGACAGCGTTCAATATGCGTTCAGTCTGGCTTTAAAACCCGGCATAGTACCGAGTCCGCCCTAGTAAGGGTATTTAATGACATCCTCCTAGCTAATGATGCGGGCGACTATGTCATTCTCGTCCTGTTGGACCTGACGGCTGCATTCGACACAGTGGACCACAACGTCCTGCTCTGGCGTTTGCAGCACCTAGTGGGTATCTGTGGCACTGCGCTAGGGTGGTTCAGGTCCTACCTGACAGGCAGAACCATGTCTGTCAGCGCCGCTGGCTCAGAATCCTCCCCGGCTCCGTTGTCCTATGGTGTTCCACAGGGCTCAATTTTAGCTCCGGTGCTCTTCTCTTTATATCTCCTGCCGCTAGGGTCCATCCTCAGGAAACATGGCATTTCATTTCATTTTTATGCCGATGACAGCCAGATCTACGTCCCCCTGAAGAAGAAAGACGCTGCTCCTAAAGCTCTTCTCTCTTGCCTGGACGACATTAAAGCCTGGATGGCCCTAAGCTTTCTAAGCTTTAACGAAAAGAAAACTGAGGTGGTGGTGTTTGCCCCAAATGGTTCTTGTAACCCCCCTCCATTTGATCTAGGCCCCCTGGCTCAGTTTGTGAAGCCAACAGTCTCCAACCTGGGTTTTAAAATGGACAACGAGTTTAAGTTAGATCGCCAAATTAGTTCAGTGGTGAAGTCTAGCTTTTTTCACTTGAGACAGCTGGCCAAAGTAAAATCCTTTTTAACCACACAGCACTTTGAGACAGTAATCCATGCATTTATTACTTCTCGGCTGGATTACTGTAACGCCCTCTATCTTGGAGCCAGTCAATCTTCCCTTGCACGCCTCCAGTTAATACAGAATGCTGCTGCCCGTCTTCTAACTGGCACGCGCAAGAGAGAGCATATAACTCCCATCCTCGCCTCTCTCCACTGGCTGCCCGTGCACTTTAGAGTCCAGTTCAAGGTTCTGCTTTTAACCTTTAAATCATTAAGTGGTCTCGCCCCTCCATACCTCTCTGAGCTCCTCCACCCCTACTCTCCTGCCCGCTCCCTCAGGTCAGCTGACCAGATGCTGCTGGAGGTTCCGAGGGCGAAGCGGAAGCTTAGAGGGGACAGAGCTTTTTCGGTCGCGGCCCCCAAGCTCTGGAACGACCTTCCCCTGCAGATTAGGCAAGCCCCTTCTCTGGCCATTTTTAAAACCTCTCTTAAAACGCACTTTTATTCTTTGGCTTTTAACATAGCATGAGACCTCTGACCCTGTGCTGCCCCCCCCTCAGTTTCTCTTGTTTTGTGTGTTGTCATTGTATACTGTGTTTTTAGCTACTGTTTTACTTATTACCTATGCACTGTACAGCACTTTGTGGCAGCTGTGGTTGTTTGAAATGTGCTTTATAAATAAAGTTGAGTTGAGTTGAGTGAGAATAGAAAATATATAAATAAAAGGCTTCCGGGGGTGAAATTCATGGAGTGGGTGTTTTGCCACTCACAAAAGATATACAATTTAACTTTAGTTTTGTTGAAAAGGTTACCTAGTATTACTTTAATGACTAGTTTTACAAGTATTTTTCATGTCCAATGTATTTGTATTTAAGGTCATAAAGTTAACATAAGTATAACTAAATGCATTTGAAATTAAATAAAAATGTTACTTTTCAGGATTCCAATTAAAAAATAGCAGATCTACAAGCTCAAAACGCGTCGCACTGCGACAAGTTTTGAGCTTGTAGATTGGCTATTTTTGCTACTTTTGTTGTGACATAGAATGACAAAGTAGGGCATGAATTTAGGAAAAAAGTTAAAATACGGAGATAAGAGGTGTCTGCCCGACAATATGCAATGTGTCCCTCTGGAGTGAGTGTGGAAATATAGTGGCCCTCATCAGTTGCCCACCCCTGCTTTAAAGGGATATTTAACTTTAAAAAAAAAATTGGGTCATTTTATCGTTTACTCAGGCTTGTGTGAGCCCCCCAGACAGTTTCTAAGCTGCTTGATTCAGTATTTAGTTATTTGATATTCATTTTATCGGACACGCCCCCTTCCTATACAAATCCATTGTAACTTCAAACTCCATTTTTAACATATTTGAACTGGGGACCCCCCAAAATAATCATATTTGAACCAGGGACCCCCCAAAAGACCCCCCCCCCCACCCTGAGAAGCACAGGAATTGTAGGAGTTGAGGCATTACATTTAGTTTGACTTGGTTCCACTGATAAATATTGTGAAAATCAGTCCACTATGTCATTGTCATTCGAATTTGTCACCACAAGAGAGGTTAGCTTTGAAAGACCTATCCAGTGACCAATCTATTGTCATCCGTAGAGCGGATAAAAGGGGTGATATTGTTCTGCAAGACAGAGAGTCATATATTGTGGAAATAAATAGACAATTGAGCAACACTGAGTATTATAGTATGTTATCCTGTGATCCCACTATTCGTTTCTCTAAAGAAATTAAGAGTAGCCTACACTAGACAAAGCTTTGTCTGACCAAATCATTTCCAAGGATGAATACAAATATATGTTCAGAGAACACCCAGTACGCCCTATTCTATATACTTTGCCTAAAATACATAAGAGCTGTGAACCTCCGGTCCCTGGGCGCCCTATAGTGGCAGGTACAGGCTCTTTGACCGAACCTATTTCACAGTACATTGATTATCACATCAAAGATTTAGTGTTTAATTTGCCTTCCTATCTAAAAGACACGACTGACTTTTTAAACAAGTGAGATATCTCAGATTCAGAGTTTATATGCACCATGGACGTAACCAGCCTTTATACAAATGTACCAAGAAGGTTTAGAAGCCATCAAATATTATATGGAGTCAAGAGTGACTCAGTCACCTCCTACAGACCTTATCATGAACTTGGCCAATGTGGTCCTTACAAAAAATTATTTCAATTTCGACAATAAGTTCTATCTCCAAAAACAAGGTGTTTCAATGGGTAGCCCATTCGCCCCAAATTATGCGAATTTGTTTATGGGTAAATTTGAAGAAGACTATGTGTATAAAGACAACCCCTTTAGTAATCAGTTAACTCATTCACTGCCTAGAACGACTAAGACGACTTTTGTCCCATAAGCCCTGACTGCCTAGAACGACTAAAACGACTTTTTTTAATTTATTTTTTTATTGGTGTATATGCTATATGGGACCCTTTCCCAACTCCTGACTGAGTTTGGCGGTCCTGTGAAAAAATAAGAGCGAGAAATCACGTGATCAACCACTTCATCAAAACAAATGCTCATCAAAGGAAAGCCAAAATCACCACATCAACCACAATGGAGCTAATATTCCTAAACATGTAGGTTGACCGTCAGGTGACCCTAAACGTGCACGATCAAAACAAAGGCAGATCTGAGGAAAGCCGCCAACCACGTGATCAAACAACAGCTGTTCGGGGCTACCCGACCTCACCCCATGAAAACAATGGCGCTATTTCTCACCATGTACCTTAGTTTCAATAGTTTGGGCCTCTCTGGACTCTCTGTGAACCAAAACAAGCGACCCGATCACAGAAAACCAATGATAAACAACGCCGATCAAAGGACACCAATCAAAACAGAAGCTTTGGGTATAAAAGCAGGCGGGGAACATTACCTGATATCGCATTTTGAGAGATCATCTAAGCAAGCAGCCAGTCGCATGAGAAAGTCGTCCAGTTGAGAAAGTCGTCCAGTTATCCAGTTGAGTTGAGAAAGAGGTGAGGTGAGGTGAGGAGAGTTGAGTTGTTGTTGGTCAGTAAGTATAGTCTTTAGTAAGTATAGTCGTAAATAGATAGCAGCAGTATAGTCAGTACTATAGTCAGTAGTATAGTATAGTATTTTTGTTGGTCAGTAAGTATAGTATCATTCATAGTCATCCAAATAGTCGTCAATAGATAGCAGCAGTATAGTCAGTAGTGTAGTCAGTAGTATAAGTCGTCCATTGTAGTAGTAGTAGTAGTAGTAATAGTCGTCCGTTTAGTAGTAGTTATTGTCTCTCAAAATGCCACGGTCTTCGGTGAGGCTCAGGCGGGCAGACAGTTCTCCCGTAGATCCACTCCCAGGATCCAGCTACAGGGGTCTTGGTACCCCCGTGATCGACCCCCTCCGTCGTCGTTCCGCCGTCGGTCCGAGGTCCAGATCCAGCCGTGGGCGCAGTTGTCTTTGTCCCCCCGTGGACGACCCCCTCCCTGGATCCTGCCGTGGAGGTCGTCGTTCCGCCGTCGGTCCAAGGTCCAGATCTAGCCGCGCGCGCAGTCGTGGCTGTCTGCCACAGCTTAAAACGTGCGTGGATAGGCCTTGCGTTATATCACGTATTTTAATAGCTTTTTTTCCCTGTTTTTGTGAGATCTGACGTTCATAGTGACAGAACACTATGCAACCGGGATGGAGTTATGACATGTTTCTACTGTACCATTCATCCTAAGATATCATAACATCATAGAAAAGGTAAGAAAACCTTAGTCTAAAATTCTCCTTTAATGCTTTATAAGTACTATAATAAGTATTATTTTGAGAGAGATTAATAATTAATTAGAATGGGCTCAGTGAAAAAAAAAGAGAAAACAGCTGATTATTACAGCTAAATAATAATTAATAATATTATTATTCGACTCTGTCTGCCTACCTGCGTGCCTGTGTGTGTGTGTGTGTGTGTGTGTGTGTGTGTGTGTGTGTGTGTGTGTGTGTGTCAGAGAACCTTACCACAGAGGAAACGGCAGTAGCAGAGGTCTATAGACGAATCCACAGACGCGCTGCCTGTAGCTGCTTGTAGGCGGCCATTGCTGCAGTGTCGCATCCGCGGAGCATTGACACCGCAGCAATGGCTGCGCCCAGGGCAGCGCTCCGTGCGCCAACATATATAATATCATGTAAGTACTTATTTCAGTTCACTTTGACTATTACACTTTATTTAACCGAGGCAGAGCATCAGAGAACTTTGCTTTGCATTCATTTTCATTTAAATGTATTTAATGACACACAAATCAGTTATTTATTTATGTATTTGTTCATTCACTCACTCACTCACTCACTCGGGGTAGTTATGCTTTTGTTAAAGTGCTGGAGTGAGTGTGGAGCAAAGCCCAGGCTGATGTTCTGAGGTAGATTAATTAACTTTATTTAACCAGAGATTCTCAAACTTCTCTTTATGAGGAGTTTATGTTCCAGTTACATAAAATGTGTTTTAAGTGTGGAGGTCTGTGGTCTGTATGATGGAGCAGTGGTTCTCAAAGTGGGGTCCACGGACCCCCAGGGGTCCTTGAGGGGGTCCCCATGCAGCTAAATTAGCTAATATAGCATCAAAATAAGTTTAACCACTTTAACCCTATTTTATACTCCAGCTAGTTTACAATATTTTTTAAGTTTTGAAACATTTAAACATCAAATATTCTCTCATGTGGTCCCTGGCACAAAAGCTTTTCTGAAGGGGTCCGTGGCCAAATACTGCTGTATCAATTTGCTGTCCTTGACATGAAATAGTTTGAGAAGTAGTCTGTCATAGAAGGTCCTCTCATCCTGCTGGGGAGAGATCACATTTATACCAGTCTGTCAGGACAGGAGTTTAAAGGTTGACGTAATCGAGGGTTAATAACATTAGGATATATATTGATGGACAGATTATAGATAAAATAAGATAAGATAAAATATGTCTGGTTTTCGCCACATAGATCTCTCATTAACTCTCTCTCTCTCTCTATAGTGGTGTATCTCATCATCTGCTGTGGACCTGCTCAACCAGATGGTGAGATAATTTCAAGCATTCGCTCTCCGATGCGTCCGATTGCCGTAAAACGTCACACGCACATTCCCTATACCGTATGGCTACGCCAAGGAGGAAATGTCACCCTAGATTTTTTTTTATTGGCCTCATGGTGACCTTATAACAGGCCAATACACGATTTGGCCTTTGTACTGTAACTATACCTACCTCTGAATGTTAATGTTGATATTTACAGTGTCAGATAGCACCATAGATCTGATGAACAGATGTTTACATGTAGAATGTACTGTATCTCTCCCTCATTCCTGTGCCGCCCTCCCCTTCTGTTCCAGTGTCTCTCAGAGTCAGTCCTGACAGATGTCAGTTCTTTCAACGTGAGTCCATCTCCCTGAGCTGTGAGGAAGATGGAAACGCTGTGAAGGAGTGGACTGTGAGAAGACTGACTAGTGAGAGGAAAGGACCCTGTGTCAAAGAATGGGGAACAATGAAAGGTATGTATGTATGTACGTATGTATATGCGTATGTGCGACAAACAGACAGACAGACAGAACTTTTAACTGATATCACTTTTTCTTTTCATTGTGATTCTGTGTAGGAGCATCCTGTACCTTAAAAACCCTGTTTCATCATGATAGTGGAGTTTACTGGTGTCAGTCCCCATCAGGAGGAGTCAGCCGCTCCATCAACATCACCATCTCTGGTACATTCAACATAATTACATCAATGTTATCTATACATTATAGAAGGTAGACAGACAACATTCACATTCTATCATTCTTAACACAGATAAAGGTTCATTTTCATTCATTATTGTGTTAACCTACGTCAGTTCTCTTGATAAACAATAACGTTTTAAGTTTGAAATATGGATTATCTCTCCCAGGTTATCTAACCTCAGACATGGCTGATATATGACAGGCAATCATTATTTACTTATTTATTCACAAAGTCAAAGATAATAATAGTGTTTGATCAACACTTAAACAACTTCATCCCATTATATATTATCATGTGACAAAGAGTGAAAATAGCTGATCAATCGCTTGTAGATCAGCTATTTTTGTCTTTTTGTGTTGAAAACATTTACATGTCTTTGAATTGTTTGGAAATATTTGAAAATTGTCACCTATAAATAACATGCAGATAATAGGGATCACAGATTGAAAGTAGTTTGTAGACTTTAATATAATAAATGCATTAAAGTCCTGGTGCCACCATGCCATTTCCTCCTTGATAAAGATCCTCCTTGTTATGTATATTCTAATTATATATTTAAGTGTACATTTATGTATTAAAAACCTGCATTAGTGCATTTCTGTGAACACATCCAACAATGTATTAAAAATGAACATCTACATATAAACGATATAGATGTTAACACATTTTGAAGATTTCTCAAAAATAGCAGATCTACAAGCTCATAGTTTCCAGGACCCCCTGGAAACCCCCCAAAGGACCCCACTTTGAGAACCAATGGTCTATAGAACCAACATGTTGAGTTATGAACATCTATAATGTTCATAACTCAACATGTTGGTTCTATAGATGTTCATAACTCAACATGTTGGTTCTATAGATGTTCATAACTCAACATGTTGGTTCTAGATGTGATCCTACAGAGTCCTGTACTTCCTGTGCCAGAGGGAGGTAACGCCACATTCCGCTGCCTGTCTATAGACCAGACAACTGGTAATCCATCCTCTGACCTCCCAGCTGGTTTCTATCTAAACGGATTCCTCATCAGCACAGAGTCTACAGGACAGATGACCATCCACCATGTTATCAAGTCTGATGAAGGATTCTACAAGTGTCACATCTCTGACCTTGGAGAGTCACCAGAGAGCTGGATGGAAGTGATAAGAGGTGAGATAGTCGTGCAATAATGCTGAATAAATAAATAGATTTCCAAGACTAACAGATTAAAAGCCCAGTTAGAGGCTGTTCTGCTCTGCTTAAACCACACATGATCAAAATTAACTGAAAATTGCTAAACTACAAAAAACTAGTTCTGAGCAGTGGTGGAAAAAGTACTCACATTTTGTACTTAAGTAAAAGCATCAATACTGCAATGTAAAAATACTTTGTTACAAGTAAGTGAATTAAACATGTACTTGAGTAAAAGTACAAAAGTATTGGTAAAAAACATGTACCTAAAGTACCAAAAGTAGAAGTACTCATTATGCAGAATGTCCTGTTTCATAAGTTATCATATTATGTCTAAAATGTATAAAGATCTTTTGAAAATAGCAGATACAAGCTCACAATGCATCGCGATTGCTATTTTCAAATGGCCGAAATGTATATAGTATAGGGCTGAGTTGGGTAATGTATGTTGGTGTGGGTAATCTGCAAAGTAACTAGTAACTAAAGTTTTCAAATAATTGTAGTGGAGTAAAAGTACAATATTTTCACACTGAGATGTAATGGAGTAGAAGTGTTTACCTCATCTATGACGGTCGTCCAAATACTAAACAGGCCGAGGACAAAGACTTAGACCAGTGTTGCCAGATTTTGCAAGAGAAATAAGCAACTTCATCAGCAAGCCCAAAAGAAACACATGAGCACTTTAAACTTAATGTAACACAGCGAGAAATAGACTACGCCACCCTTTAGTTAGGCTGAGTTAAAGGGAACTCAATAAACACCATATAAGGTTTCCCCAGTCAGGCTGTCAAATGAATGACAAACACAGTGTATAAAATCATAGTACAATAGTACTGATCTTTATTTAGAAAAGCTATGAGGTTAAAAGAGCAATAGATAAAATAGCAAGACAATTATTGAGCAACAATAGGAACCTGGGCAGTCCAGCGAACCCTTTATAAAGTTTATACACAGAACTCAGTTGGGTCACAGCAAGCTGCACATAGTAGTATACATAGACTACTGATGTAATATAACTGAATGCTCTGCCTGATGAAACTGTGCTCAGATGGGAAGTAGCCAGAATAAACAATATACAAAAATATCAAACAAACACAAAACCATATAAACTAAAAGGGACAATAAACCATAGGGCAGCGGCAGACAACGCCTCGGCAATCTACTACTATGGTCCACTGATCATAACCACAGCAGCTCAGCTCACAGCCTTTGCCAAGTCCACAGTTCCTCCCCAGCTCAGCGTGACGGCAGGTGATTTCGACACTCATTACCGCCCCGCTCAGCTCCCTACCCAATACCTTTATACTAATCATTAGGCATTGGTTGCAGCTGTGAACTGACGCCGCTGGGAGGTCCCACAGGCTACATTACACCCCCTCCAAGTGCATCGGCGACCCGACGATGGACTGAAAAAGAAAAAGAAATCATATTTAAAACAACTGCACTTAACCCAGTATTACACATAGCTCACCTCCTAACTCATCTCCTGTACTGGTGCCTCTTGAGGCATTATGGGCTGGGGTAGATTGTGTGGATTACTGTGTTGTCCCGCCGTCTTCCTTGAAGATCTTCAGAGCCCCCTATTTTCCGGGGACTCACATTCCTCTGCTTCCTCCATGGCATCAAAGGCTACATCCACTTCTGGGGCATCCACTCCTACCCCACTGGAGGCCTCATCTTCACTTCCATCCGTCTCCAAAAGGAGCAGCTCTGGATCCTCCTCCTCCAGCTCCTCACTACTGTCATGGTTTGGGCCTGGTTGATCTTGGGTTCCCTCCTCACCTGGAATCCCCCTCAGCTCCGTCCGATACACCCGGCGTACCGGTCCATCATGGCTGGCCGGAACAATGGAATAAACCGCCCCCTGATGGTCTGGCTGTTGCACTACCCGATATGGAGTAGAGTCCCAGGTGTCCTGAATCTTGTTTCGCCCCTTCACCGAATGATTTCTGGTGTAGACCAGTTGGCCTTCTTTCAACCCTGGGTCATGCACTTGGCTCCTATACCTCTGGTCACGCTGCCTCCTCCTCGTCGCTAGGCGCTGCTGTACCTGGTCATAAGCCGTCTCCAGGGATTCACGGTGGCCTTGCACCCATTCATCTATGGTGTCTTCTGCCATCTCCTCACCACCTATACCTAACAAGAAGTCAACAGGTAAGCGGGGTTCTTGCCCAAACATCAGAAAGTAGGGGCTCTTACCAGTGGACTGATGGACTGTAGTATTGTAGGCATAGGTTACCTGAGAGAGGTGACGCGGCCAGCGTCTCTTCTGATCTGGGGGCAAGTAAAATAAAATAGCACATATGTGAATGTTTGCCTACCACAGTTCCTCCCCAGCTCAGCGTGACGGCAGGTGATTTCGACACTCATTACCGCCCCGCTCAGCTCCCTACCCAATACCTTTATACTAATCATTAGGCATTGGTTGCAGCTGTGAACTGACGCCGCTGGGAGGTCCCACAGGCTACATTAATATGCATCGGATATTTGACAATAGCTGTGATATGATATGATATTTTCCCAAAAAATCTTGGGAAAAAACATTTTAACAACACAAATCTGGTATGGGGGTCCCTGGGATAAAATGTTTTCCGATGTGGATACACAGACAATTACATATTAATTTGGGATCCTTGACATGGAAATGTTTGAGAACCACTAACCAATTAGACTGCCCCAACGCTCCTGATTTCGTGTATAGAGGGGCGGGTGTAAAGAGCCGGCGAGAGACTGCGGCTGATCCCATTGGTTCACCGATCTGTCCGTCAACCCCCGCCCCGTTAACACAACATTACGAGCGACGCCCACTGCACTCTGGTTGGTTGGGAAGTGAAACACTTCCTTATACCGAGTACACCGACGCGCTGGGCCAGGCTTTTATTTTTTAGCAACACTAAACAATAAAAGCCTGGAGATCGAGGCTACTAACCAATAAACAACTAAACTTTAGAAACAAGCCCAAATAAACAACTACACTTTAGAAACAAGCCCAAATAAACAACTACACTTTAGAAACAAGACCAAATAAACAACTACACTTTAGAAACAAGCCCAAATAAACAACTACACTTTAGAAACAAGACCAAATAAACAACTACACTTTAGAAACAAGACCAAATAAACAACTACACTTTAGAAACAAGACCAAATAAACAACTACACTTTAGAAACAAGACCAAATAAACAACTACACTTTAGAAACAAGACCAAATAAACAACTACACTTTAGAAACAAGACCAAATAAACAACTACACTTTAGAAACAAGACCAAATAAACAACTACACTTTAGAAACAAGACCAAATAAACAACTACACTTTAGAAACAAGACCAAATAAACAACTACACTTTAGAAACAAGACCAAATAAACAACTACACTTTAGAAACAAGACCAAATAAACAACTACACTTTAGAAACAAGACCAAATAAACAACTTCACTTTAGAAACAAGACCAAATAAACAACTACACTTTAGAAACAAGCCCAAATAAACAACTACACTTTAGAAACAAGACCAAATAAACAACTACACTTTAGAAACAAGACCAAATAAACAACTACACTTTAGAAACAAGACCAAATAAACAACTACACTTTAGAAACAAGACCAAATAAACAACTACACTTTAGAAACAAGACCAAATAAACAACTACACTTTAGAAACAAGCCAAATAAACAACTACACTTTAGAAACAAGACCAAATAAACAACTACACTTTAGAAACAAGACCAAATAAACAACTACACTTTAGAAACAAGACCAAATAAACAACTACACTTTAGAAACAAGCCCAAATAAACAACTACACTCTAGAAACAAGACCAAATAAATAACTACACTTTAGAAACAAGACCAAATAAACAACTACACTTTAGAAACAAGACCAAATAAACAACTACACTTTAGAAACAAGACCAAATAAACAACTACACTTTAGAAACAAGCCCAAATAAACAACTACACTTTAGAAACAAGCCCAAATAAACAACTACACTTTAGAAACAAGCCCAAAAAACCACAACCCACAACTACCATATATTTACAAGCACAAAGTCGCTTATAATAAGCGGACATGGCAACACTGACTTAGATCACATTCAAGATGGTTTCATTGTCACTCAGTCATACAGAGACATGTTGCATCATGCTCTGCAGAATGTGCTGACAATAGAGAGAATGTGTGAAAACGACAGGAAGAGAGAGAAGAAAAGAGAAAAAGGATTGAGAGAAACGGAAAGACAGAGAGGAAGACATTGACATGCAACCCACCACACACACACACACACACACACACACACACACACACACACACACACACACACACACACACACACACACACACGCTCACAACACAGGCCCTTATAGGGCCAAGATGTGGTAAGCCCGGCTAGAGGCTGTGATGCTACACCCCACATGATCATAGTGGTTTGCAGTGGTGGAAAAAGTACTCAAATTGTTTACTTAAGTAAAGTATCAATAATGCAATGTAGGAAATACTCTGTTACAAGTAAAAGTCCGGAATAAAAAATGTACTTGAGTAAAAGTACAAAAGTATTGGTATCAAAATGTACTTAAAGTACGAAAGTAAAAGTACTCATTATGCAGAATGTCCCATTTCACAAGTTTTCAAATGTATATAATGTATACAAATCGTTTGCGTTGTGAGCTTGTAGATCTGCTATTTTCAGCTAATGTTCCTCTCAGAAAAAGGGATGCTAGGGTTCAAGTGGTTAATGTGAAAAAGAAAAAAAAAAAAACAGTTCCTATAACACACATATTTGGTGTCCACCCTGTAGTAACTCTGAGGGCCCCCTAGGGGTCCCGGACCCCCTGTTGAAGACCCCTGCTGTAGATATCTGCTGAGACAGAATTGATTTTTTTTCCGTTCACATTTAACCACTTAAACCTTGGGTCCCGGGGAAACAGTAGGCTAGGGCAAGTGGATCACAATAATCTTTCGCCACTTTAACCTTTTATACTTTGGCTATTCAAAAATAGCAGATCTACAAGCTCATAGCGCGGCATAGCGCGAGTGCCGCGCTATGAGCTTGTAGATCTGCTATTTTAGAAAAAGAGTGAAGATGTGAGCAAACCTTTGAATATACATATATTTTTAAAGCGAACATTTGTAACTAAAATCTTTGCTTCATGGGGGTCCCTGGAACAACATATTTTGAGATGGGGTCCCTGGCCAAATACATATAATTGTGGGGGTCCTTGACATGAAAAAGTTTGAGAACCACTGCACTATAGGGTTCATGTGGTTAACAGAGATTCACTGGCCCTCATTTATCAACGCAGCGTATAAACCGGCGTATATTTTTCCATATATTCGGCCGTACACCAACGTCGAAGTCACATTTATCAACGAATCCTACACAGCTGATCCGAGCCTACATTTGGTCCCAGGCTTGATAAATGTCACGGCTGGAACCTAGCGTCATTTAAATAACACGCCCTTAAATATTCTCAAAACGCCCCGATTTTACGACATGAAGAAGGACCAGAATACGACCAAAGACATCAAAAGCCAATGAGAAAGAGTTTCCCCCGCCTGCCTCGCCACACACGCACACGCACACGCTCTCTCTCTCTCTCTCTCTCTCTCTCTCTCACACACACACACACACACACACACACGCCCGCCCAGCTGTGTTTTTCATGTATTGTAATCCGTACCGTAGCGGTACAATCTTTGTCACGTAGGCTTGTAGCCTACATGAATGACATATTATGATACCAATCACATCGCCATGAATGGAATACGTTTGTATATTAATGTATTTAACCCATACCGAGCAGTGCACAAGCAGTCATGTAGGATATTCCCCGTGAGACTCGGACGGGCGGCAGTGGTTTCGGTCCGTCCCGTTAATAAGAGATTGGAGCGTCGGGTTTATATCCTTAACCCAGCCAGGTTGTAGTCTTCAAAACTCTCTATGACATAACTCCATAACATAGGACAAGCTACTGTAAGTTTGTACACCTCACTGTCCATGAAAAGATCGTCGGCAGTCCCGACCGCGGGACTCCCGAGTCCCGACGCAAAAGCGCTCGTATATTTTGAAAATAGCAGATCTACAAGCTCACAACGCGTCACGATGCGACCCGTTTTTGAGCTTGCAGATCTGCTATTTTAAAATAGCCAATGCAACTGAATGACTGTTAAAGCAGTTTGTTTAAATTACTTTATAAAATGTTATATTTTCACAGGGATTAATTATTAGTGTGTAGATATACATTTAGGAGTGGATTATGTGTCCAGATGCCTGTCAGACAGTCAGACAATGCTGCTCCGCAGGTCTAGAATGGAATAAACGGGTGCAGCCAACGTCAACAACTGGTCTCGACCAGACGTGAGATCTCAGCGTATGGTAGGATGAAGCCCACGCCCCAGGATATATTGATAAATGCCGAAAGGTGCGGTGATCTCGCCCTACGCCCATTATTTGGGCTGCACCGCGTTGATAAATGAGGGCCACTGTGCTTAAAATGTGTAATTAAGAGGAATCTGTGTCTCTTTCTGTTTCTGTCTCTCCAGCCTCCAAAGACAACGACCAACCGGACCCTCTGCCGGACCCTCTGCCTCCATATGTCTACCCTGTGTGTGCTGGAGGAGTCTGCATCTTTCTGATCATTCTGGCTCTGAGTCTCTGGAGGAAATGCAGAGGTACGTCAATAATGATCCAGTCTCGTGGACGTGGCCAGACTGTTGCGCCTGGCCACGTCTGCGACTCAGAAGCTCTGATCATGATTACAATATAAAGCGGATGTGAAGTCTCCTCCCCACTTCCGTTTCCTCTTTACAGTCGTGCAAATGTATCCTGAAATAAATCTAAATTATCTCAGCATTTATAGCTTGATACTAAGCAGAAATGGAAATTAGAAAATAAAATGTAAATATATTTTAAAATATATGTTTGTGAAGTGCCAGTTTCCTCTCTCGGATTTGGGGAGGTGTAGTTCCAGACTCTATATAACATTCAGGAGGTGTAGTTCCAGACTCTATATAACATTCAGGAGGTGTAGTTCCAGACTCTATATAACATTCAGGAGGTGTAGTTCCAGACTCTATATAACATTCAGGAGGTGTAGTTCCAGACTCTATATAACATTCAGGAGGTGTAGTTCAGACTCTATATAACATTCAGGAGGTGTAGTTCCAGACTCTATATAACATTCAGGAGGTGTAGTTCCAGACTCTATATAACATTCAGGAGGTGTAGTTTCAGACTCTATATAACATTCAGGAGGTGTAGTTCCAGACTCTATATAACATTCAGGAGGTGTAGTTCAGACTCTATATAACATTCAGGAGGTGTAGTTCCAGACTCTATATAACATTCAGGAGGTGTAGTTCCAGACTCTATATAACATTCAGGAGGTGTAGTTCCAGACTCTATATAACATTCAGGAGGTGTAGTTCCAGACTCTATATAACATTCAGGAGGTGTAGTTCAGACTCTATATAACATTCAGGAGGTGTAGTTCCAGACTCTATATAACATTCAGGAGGTGTAGTTCCAGACTCTATATAACATTCAGGAGGTGTAGTTCCAGACTCTATATAACATTCAGGAGGTGTAGTTCCAGACTCTATATAACATTCAGGAGGTGTAGTTCAGACTCTATATAACATTCAGGAGGTGTAGTTCCAGACTCTATAACATTCAGGAGGTGTAGTTCCAGACTCTATATAACATTCAGGAGGTGTAGTTCCAGACTCTATATAACATTCAGGAGGTGTAGTTCAGACTCTATATAACATTCAGGAGGTGTAGTTCCAGACTCTATATAACATTCAGGAGGTGTAGTTCAGACTCTATATAACATTCAGGAGGTGTAGTTCCAGACTCTATATAACATTCAGGAGGTGTAGTTCCAGACTCTATATAGATTGTGGAATAGTTGTCTGGCTACGCAGACTAATAATGTTCAGACATTCAGAGAAGCTGTCAGGTTCTACAGGACATGAGGGAACTGTTCCTTGTGGTGTTTAGAACAAGAACGTTTGTAGAAAGTCGTCCTTGAGGGTTTAGTTCTTGTAGTCTGTAGGTCTGAAGTCTGTCCTTTGTATCATTACAAGTAGCGTTCATACCTTTAAGAAGAGACTGAACAAACACCTCCTCAGCATGTGACAGGAAGCTTAAAGGGATAGTTCACCCCAAAATGACTTAGTTTCTATGTATTAGTCACCTCATGGAGACTCATGGATATGTTTTAGTTTTTGTCTCATTTCTAAGACAATAATGTGATGACCAGCGGTTCCGGTAGGAGACACAAAGTAGACTCTTTGTGTCTCCTACCGGAACCGCTGCCTACCGGTGCGCTGGCCAAATTATTGGCCAAAAAGTATCCATGAATTCAAGTCTCCATGGGGGTGACTCATCAATAAAAACAAAGTCATGTTTGGGTGAGAGGTTCTTTGAATGTTGTTTATAAAACCTGTATCTGCCCAAGCTTGTAAAAAAAAAAAAAGTAGGTCCAACATGACATATAACCACATCTATAGAAGGTTCTAAAAACCCTAAAATCACAAGCGCTGCTTCATCCTATAAGAGACTATTGATTACCTTGTTGTCTCCGCCAGGCCGAAAGGCATGGCGAGACTATTGATTACCCTGCATTACTGTGCCTTGTTTTAAATGAGGTGACTTTAGGCTGTAGACATAATACATCATGTTTGAAACCAGTGTATGTAAGTTAAAATAAGAGTATTGTTCTATTCTCTGCCTTTGTTTGTTAAAAGTCTATCAGCAGTGTTTTTATGAGCCTATAACACATGTTTAACACAATGAGTGCCGTAAACGGTCCGGACCGTTTTTGACCCAACTTTATTTTTATACGTGGGGCCCACGTGGGGCGCTCTAACGAAACTTTGGGATCATCCAAGGAGTTTCTGAGAAGGAGAGGCCGGATGTGGCTCCATGTCAAAAATCCTTCCGGTCGGCCGCTCCAATGTTAACTCCTTGACTAAAAGCTTAATATCTCCATTTATTTTTAACGTGGTGGAAACGAGCCGTTTTCGATCGGCGGTCACTCTGCAATGGAGGATCGCGTTGGAAATATTATTGTTCCAGGCGTTAGTCGGGACCCTCCGCCGTCTCGCACGCACGCTTTGTTTACATGCACTTCTGCGTCGGGGCTTCTACAGCACGAAACATATCAACGTAAGTGGATGGAAGAAATGCAGGCACTGAACGTATAATATTTTAATAAACCTCTGGCACCCGATGTGTTAAACACTATACAGTACCTGTGTATCTACATTCTACAGTGTAATATTACATGATGAATGTATTTTATCCATCACAGCACCGGACCAGAGGACCAATCAACGTGTCTCTCCTGATGATGTGTACCTCCCACTGCAGCACCGTCAGTATTTGAACCAACTTTATTTGTATATCACCTTTCATGACATGACATGCAGCTCAAAGTGCTTTACAGAGCAACAATACAATTACAGAAAAAGTACAATTTAACAATAAAGCAAAAAAGAAAGAAAAGCAAAAGCATAAAACAACATAGCAAAAAGGCAGTGAATCAGACAATACAGTGAGGACATGGATAACAACACAGAGATTTAAAAATCAACCAAAAGCGAGAGTGAAGAACTAGGTGTTGAGCTGAGCTTTAAAGCTATCCACAGAGGCTGCCTGTCAAAACAACATGAAAATAGCAAAAACTTATACTTCGTTAATGTATCTTTTTCTTTCAAGACCGCAAGTCCAGTCTTACTGTTCCACGCTCAAACATAAAAGCACTAAGGCTTCACGTTTAGGACACTTCTGTCAAGTTCTTCTGAGAAAGACAACTGCTTCTAATCTGAATCTAATTTAATTCATAATTTCAAAGGAAATATTAATCTGCATTCATTTAAAATGTCCTTTTTGAATATTAAAGTCTGTCAGTCAGTTTTGCCTAATTAGCAGAATAATGAACTAAATGATTGTTTGAAATAACAAAGTTAAGTCGATATTAATGTTTTTTTTCTTTTAGGCACCACAAGTGTCTATGGTGTGATCAGGCACTCTGATGACTATGAGAATGGTACAGTACAGTATATACATATTTTAAACGTCCAATCAAATGATTTTAATATCAGTTCATTTTTTATTATTTTTTATTGTGGACTATTAATTCAGATGACTGTATGATTTTATTTGTTAGAACTGTTTTAGTGCCCCCTGCTGGTCACAGTAACTTCTCAGCACATTGTCAACTGCTCCGTTCACAGACGGGAAGGTTATTGTTTACTGTGTGCGTAGCGCCACCACCTGGTTCAAAAGCTTTCTCGCAAAGAAGAAACTGCTTGAAAGATTAGGCCTGTAAGTTTTTATTTGGTTCAATGACTTATGGTACAACTTATTCTCTTTTTAATTTACAGATCCTCGTTGTGCCAGGTAAGTACTGTATTTATCTCTGTCAACATGACTGCAGTAAATTACAGCTTATTTATACTTCAGCTTTGATAAATATATATTATAATTTATTTATCTCTGTCAACATGACTGCAGTAAAATACAGCTTATTTATACTTCAGCTTTGATAAATATATATTATAATTTATTTATCTCTGTCAACATGACTGCAGTAAAATACAGCTTATTTATACTTCAGCTTTGATAAATATATATTATAATTTATTTATCTCTGTCAACATGACTGCAGTAAAATACAGCTTATTTATACTTCAGCTTTGATAAATATATATTATAATTTATTTATCTCTGTCAACATGACTGCAGTAAAATACAGCTTATTTATACTTCAGCTTTGATAAATATATATTATAATTTATTTATCTCTGTCAACATGACTGCAGTAAAATACAGCTTATTTATACTTCAGCTTTGATAAATATATATTATAATTTATTTATCTCTGTCAACATGACTGCAGTAAAATACAGCTTATTTATACTTCAGCTTTGATAAATATATATTATAATTTATTTATCTCTGTCAACATGACTGCAGTAAAATACAGCTTATTTATACTTCAGCTTTGATAAATATATATTTTAATTTATTTATCTCTGTCAACATGACTGCAGTAAAATACAGCTTATTTATACTTCAGCTTTGATAAATATATATTATAATGTATTTATCTCTGTCAACATGACTGCAGTAAAATACAGCTTATTTATACTTCAGCTTTGATAAATATATATTATAATTTATTTATCTCTGTCAACATGACTGCAGTAAAATACAGCTTATTTATACTTCAGCTTTGATAAATATATATTTTAATTTATTTATCTCTGTCAACATGACTGCAGTAAAATACAGCTTATTTATACTTCAGCTTTGATAAATATATATTATAATTTATTTATCTCTGTCAACATGACTGCAGTAAAATACAGCTTATTTATACTTCAGCTTTGATAAATACATATTTTAATTTATTTATCTCTGTCAACATGACTGCAGTAAAATACAGCTTATTTATACTTCAGCTTTGATAAATATATATTATAATTTATTTATCTCTGTCAACATGACTGCAGTAAAATACAGCTTATTTATACTTCAGCTTTGATAAATATATATTTTAATTTATTTATCTCTGTCAACATGACTGCAGTAAAATACAGCTTATTTATACTTCAGCTTTGATAAATACATATTTTAATTTATTTATCTCTGTCAACATGACTGCAGTAAAATACAGCTTATTTATACTTCAGCTTTGATAAATATATATTATAATTTATTTATCTCTGTCAACATGACTGCAGTAAAATACAGCTTATTTATACTTCAGCTTTGATAAATATATATTATAATTTATTTATCTCTGTCAACATGACTGCAGTAAAATACAGCTTATTTATACTTCAGCTTTGATAAATATATATTTTAATTTATTTATCTCTGTCAACATGACTGCAGTAAAATACAGCTTATTTATACTTCAGCTTTGATAAATATATATTATAATTTATTTATCTCTGTCAACATGACTGCAGTAAATTACAGCTTATTCATACTTCAGCTTTGATAAATATATATTATAATTTCAGACCCGTTCAGGCTCATGGACCCAATCAGGTGTCAGCTGCAGAGCAGAGGACCAATCACAGTGAGGCTCCTGATCACGTGTCCATCCCACTGCAGCATGGTCAGTCTTTACAGACAGACAGACAGACAGACAGACAGACAGACAGACAGACAGACAGTAAGACAGACAGACAGACAGACAGACAGACAGACAGACAGACAGACAGACAGACAGACAGACAGACAGACAGACAGACAGACATGATATTGACCAGTGGTGGAAAAAGTACTAAAATGTTTTACTTAAGTAAAAGTATCAATACTGTAATGTAAAAGTCCGGAATTCAAAATGTACTTGAGTAAAAGTACAAAAGTATTGGTATCAAAATGTAAAATAGTCAAATGTAAAATAGCAGATCTACAAGCTCACAACGCGTTGCGATGCGACACGTTGTGAGCTTGTAGATCTGCTATTTTAGCAAATAGCCTAGGTCTAAAATGGGGCTAAAGTGGTTGATGCGTGTTTTATAATGTAATCATTTACATCTGCAAAGTAACTAGTAACTAAAGTTTTCAAATAATTGTAGTGGAGTAAAAGTACAACATTTGCCTCAGAGATGTAGTGGAGTAGAAGTAAAAGTATTGAAAATTACAGCACTTAAGACTTAAGTGGTGTAAAGTAACTAAGTGCATTTACTTAAGTCTTAAGTAAATGTACTTAGTTACTTTACACCACTGATATTGACCATGATATCACAATAACCAGGTTGTACATGTGAATGTTTATTTGTTTACCTGTTTGATTGTTCTCATGTCATAGCGTTGTCCAGAGGTATTTATACTCTGAGGTACAACAAGTAGTTGTTGAGTAAATGTCCAGTAAGCAGAGATATCTGTTATTTAATAAACCAGTGATTTGTTGTTCATCAAACTGTTCATATATGACCCACATCCTGTAAAGCCTCTTATTGACTTTAAACTCATGTTTCACAGAATCATTCAGACCTTCATGTGCTGTTGATCCAATCTATGCAAACCATCAATAAGTCTACAACATGGACGTGGAGGTAATGCTTTGTGCATCGTCAATCATGTTTTATCTCTTTATTATGCTGCATATTCCACAGTTATTAAGTGTTTATGACATGTTTAATGCCAGTCTATCCTGTAAATGTTTACTGTATCTTTGTTTCAGGTCCTTAGATAGAGAAACAAACTGATTCGACTACTTCTCGGCCTGGGACCCATGACCCACCTTTTTCCCTCACATTTCCCCAGCCTAGGCTGGCTCAGGCTAGAAGACAGGGTTAAACAACTAAAAATGTGATTGGTCTTCAAAATTGTCAATGCCAATTTTCCCGATATGCCCTCTATACCCGCATATCTGTCTAAATACCTCCAAAAAGTTAGCGACACCCACAGTCACAATACTAGAGGGAGCATAAACAACGATCTGGTACCACCCACCCATAAAACAAACATGTGTAAATTCTCCTTCTACAGCACTGCCACCCAGGTGTGGAATAGTCTGACCCCATCCCTCAAAAAAAAGGCAGATCGCTGGATTCCTTCAAAACAGCCCTGAGAATTCAACTTTCAGGAGGCTAAAGGGTGGTACCACTTCTCCCTTAGACAGACGACCCCCCCGCCCTCTCCTTTGACTCTCACCCCAAGCCCACCCCCCCCTCCCCCGTTGTTTTTCCAACTCTGTACATATAGTATTTTTTTCAATTTTTTTGTGATGATATTGAACTGTTGGTGCCACTTTATATGTTTATGAATTGAATACCAAGGACCTCAATGGAAACAAGACCGCAAGGACTTTTCTGGACGGACCTTTTAGACAAAGTGTTTTAACTGAACTTCTGCTGTTTTACATTTATGCCTGATAACATATTCAATCAATAAATCAATCTGACAGATGTGTAGGACAACCAAACACGACAGATGGAGGAACATGTCTAATCACCACCAAACATATAGAGTAACTAATCCTCTGTTTACTATATCACCAGAACTAGTTTCTACCAGAAAATGTAATGAGTTTCCATTATTTTTAATGACAAGATTCAAGGCATCAGACATGTTCTAACTCCTTAATAGCTTTCATTTTTTATGTTTTAATTATTCTATAATCATTTTCATGTATTTTTTTTATGTAAATGTGGGTGTATCTGCTTATGCCCTTTCATCATTTGTTTTTGTACAGCTGCACTTTTTAATGTACATTTTTACTATACTGTATTTGTATTAATGTGTGAAGCCCTTTGGAATACCCTGGGGCCAGTTATACCACCTCACACTAAGTTCACACTTAGCCTAGTTATAGCTTAAATGGCTTTTAAAAAGACATTTAGACCAGGACAGTATCTGTGTCATTTTTTGATTTATTTGGCTATTCAAAAATAGCAGATCTACAAGCTCATAGCGCGATAGAGTGGTCATGTGTGCAAATCTTTAAAAATATATTTTTTTAAGCGAACATTTGTAAAATATTTTTGCACACATTTTCACGATTTTTCTAAAATAGCAGATCTACAAGCTCGTAGCGCGGCACTCGGCTAAGGCTAAGTTTGAACTTAGTGTGAGGTGGTGCAACTGGCTCCTGGTGTATAAAGGCCTTGTCTTATGATATGTGCTTGGGCCAGAACATTGGATATAAAAGTCACATTATGTAACAGTGGGTCTACTGGGAAGTCAAAAGAATAACAACATTTTATTGTATTAGACTTTCTCTCAATGCAACAGACAAGACTTATTGATTGGAAAGTGAGTCAATTGCAATTGCTTCAATAAATGGATTTTAGGTTTCAAGTGAAGCTGTAGCTGTTCTGTTTGAGACTTTGTTTGTCCCACTATGTCCTGCTTCTTACTGAGCCCTGCTTCCCTGTGATGAGACTTCTATCTGGGTAGTTTAATAATCAGAGGTGTGTTATGTTTGGTTATACAGCTGTTTGTTTTACAGTGTGTTAATGTGTGTAATGTGTTCATTGTTAGACACTGACTGTTTGTTTTACAGTGTGTTAATGTGTGTAATGTGTTCATTGTTACACACTGACTGTTTGTTTTACAGTGTGTTAATGTGTGTAATGTGTTCATTGTTACACACTGACTGTTTGTTTTACAGTGTGTTAATTTGTGTAATGTGTTCATTGTTATGTTTTACAGTGTGTTAATGTGTGTAATGTGTTCATTGTTACACACTGACTGTTTGTTTTACAGTGTGTTAATGTGTGTAATGTGTTCATTGTTACACACTGACTGTTTGTTTTACAGTGTGTTAATGTGTGTAATGTGTTCATTGTTAGACACTGACTGTTTGTTTTACAGTGTGTTAATTTGTGTAATGTGTTCATTGTTATGTTTTACAGTGTGTTAATGTGTGTAATGTGTTCATTGTTACACACTGACTGTTTGTTTTACAGTGTGTTCATGTGTGTAATGTGTTAATTGTTACACACTGACTGTTTGTTTTACAGTGTGTTAATGTGTGTAATGTGTTCATTGTTAGACACTGACTGCGTTTGAGTTTTGTTGACAGTTTGATGTCAGTTCTTTCAGCCATTTGTTAAACTTTAGTATCAGGTGTTTTTTGTTGGTGTAATAATTATGTTTGCCCTTCATGATGTTTAGTGTATTCCCCCAAGAAGCATATCTCTGCTGTGCGGCAGGAACCAGCTAACTCCAAAATGTTCATTTTTCAGGAAATGAAACAAAAAGTGGAGTTAGGAGGTTTTGTTCATCATTGATAAGAACAGCTGAATGGACCTCCAAGCTCATAATGAGGTTGGAGGTCAAAAGGGGGTGGAGCCTGGAGTCAGCTAAACCAGCTAACTCCACCCCCCTTTGGTGGAGTTAGCTGGTTTAGCAGAAAGTTTGAGGATCCAATGGAGTTAGCTGCTTTAGTCAGAAGCACTTTTTAAAGCTTTTCATTGGTTCAATATTTGTTTTACCAACACACAGACGTAAAGGGTGTTTAATGGCCCTGATTTATGGAAAAAAATGCAAAAGCGTCAACATGGAGTTAGCTGGTTTCTGCCGGACAGCAACGATATTATAAAGTGCCACGGTACTGTACTGTACTGTACTGTACTGTACTGTACTGTATGGTATGTTTTGATGGTGTGAAGATGAACCTGTCCTGTGTTTGTGTGTGAGTGCTGCAGGATTGGTGGAGAGCTTCGTTCAGACGGTGGAGAGACGAATAGGTTCAGGCCGTAATAATTTGGTATCCTCTGCAAACATGTTTGGTTGCATTTTAACGTCTACTCAGGCTTTAGTGTTTGACCCCATACAGTTTTTAAGTTGCTTGATTCAATATTCAGATATTTGATATTAATTTTGTCGTACACACCGCTTTCCTATACAAACCAATTGTAACTTCAAACTCCATTTTAATCATGTTAGATTCAATGAGAACACCCGTCCTTGGTTCTGGTGACTGATATTGTCCTATCTAGTTTTATTTTATAATTTTTTTACAATTATTCTGTAAAATGATTTTTTTTAAAACACGGTCTCCTCACGTATTAGAAGGAATATATCAGTCACCAGAACCAAGGACGGGTGTTAATCTGATGAATCTATCATGGTTAAAATGGAGTTTGAAGTATATATTATATTTATATAGGAAGGGGGCGTGTCTGATAAAATGAATATCAAATATCTAAATACCGAATCAAGCAACTTGTAGACTGTCTGGAGTGAAACACTAAAGCCTGAATAGATGTTAAAATGACTCAACCATGTTAATAATCTAATATCCCTTTAACCATTTGCATGTGTTTTCTGTTCAATTCATTACCTGTTGGCCTACGTTCCCTTCTGGTCTGGCTCCAGCCAATCCTCTAGCGCTCTCTTGTGGTCAAACAGCTTCTTTACTTTTATATGGTTTTAAACAGTTCTTTGTAATAAAGTGCTTTTAACTGATTCATTGATGCTTTAATAAAACATTGTAATCTTGGGGTCAAATCCTGGTCTCAGTCCATCATTTAAGGATCTGTTGAGCTCCTCGGGCCTTGTACTTTGACTGTATTTCTCAGCCTGTGGACCTTTTCTGCCCTTATAAGGTCATGGGCTTATTAGGACTATTCTGTTGTATCGTTCCTATTATGTTCTCTTACTCTGTTGTTGCCTTTGCCCTGCTTTTTCTTCCTTTATTTTGTAGTGTTGTCGTGGTGTTTCCTGTCTGCCCTAGTTGTTGCATGTCTTGTCTCACCAGTATGTCTTTGCAATTGTAGTTCACCTGTGTCTTGTTCTGTTCCAGCCAATCATGTGTTAATTGTCCTTGGTTCTCACCTGTGCCTAGTTAGTCCCTGTCTATTTATATGCCCCTCTATGTTCAGTCTGCATTGCTTTGTTAATGTTGTTACTGTGTTCAGTCAGTTACCTAGTGTTGTCTTTGTATTCCCTGTTTAATTAAAAAACTCCCTTGCATCTCAATCGTTGGGTCTCCGCTTCACTGTCTGCGCTTGGGTCCTACACTTCCTCTGTGACAGGTTGACTGTAACTTCATGTTTCTAAAGCAAACCCCGGGCCTTTCCAGTGTGCTGACTCACATATTTACATGCTCTCCCTGTAAGAGAATATCATTATGTATATTTAACTTGGTTTCCTGTAAATATGTATTATTGTGTTTATTTAATTCAATGTTATACTTATTTTTCTAATTGTTTTATTTTCACATTTTCTAAAGTAGAATCCTGCCAACAACAGCACACTGTTTCTTGGAGAAGTTGATCACTTTTTTTCGATTTTCTTTTTTTACTTAACTTTTAATTTATTCCTACATTGAAATGGGAACAGTAATATAGTAACACTAGTCCATACCCGTAGGGGGATATGCACACATGATCTGGCAACCAGGGAGCCAGCGAACACAAAAACGCTAATGAACAGCTGACGTTTTGGTGAAATTGAAAAACAGGCTTCGCTGTTGTGTGTGTGTGTGTGTGTGTGTGCGTGTGTGTGTGTGTGTGTGTGTGTGTAAAACACATGGTAATGGTCAATGGCTGTGTGCAAATTCAGATCAATTGCTCCAGGCACTGAGGAGAACCGGGCAGAAGAGATGTTGGGCTCACCATCCTCACAGAGCTTTGTAGAATAATAGGAGGATAGTCATCCCTCTTTTAATAAACTGGGTTCTGACTCTTTTCATTTCTTTTGGGACATTTAGATGGGGTCAAAGGTCATGTCTCACCTAGACACAGGATCTGACACGGATTTTGATCATCAGGTCAAGATTCAATTTCTCCCCTGAGCAAGCAGGCCGGGGGCCTGTTCCTCAAAAGGTGAATTAAAAAAGCCTGGCCTTAAGCCAAATCCAGGCTTGACAAAGTCGGGTCCGAAAAGCCTCGTTTATTCCGTTCCTCAGACGCCAAGCCAGGCTGAAAAGGAGCAACTTTGTTGAGCTAGGCTATGTCAAGCCAGGCTGTGTCCAGCCAGGATAATGAAGCCAGGCTGAATGGGCGGCGATTCGCCGGCGACGTATTTCTATAAAAGACCATGAACTCGAGCACAGATTCCTTGAACTTGACCAATCACGGAGTCCAAAACCAGAGCAGCGTTCTTCTCTGTGGCTGAATAGCAGCACTGCAGCAGCTCATGAAATCATACAAGGAAGTAAAATGTATTTGAGCAAGAAAGGAAACGCGACCGCAATAAATAGATCCAGGGAGAAAGCATGGCAAAGTATTGCAAGCACACACTGTGGCCCTCACTTATCAACGCAGCGTATAAACCGGCTTATATTTTTCCATATATTCGGCCGTACACCAACGTCGAAGTCACATTTATCAACGAATCCTACACAGCTGATCCGAGCCTACATTTGGTCCCAGGCTTGATAAATGTCACGGCTGGAACCTAGCGTCATTTAAATAACACGCCCTTAAATATTCTCAAAACGCCCCGATTTTACGACATGAAGAAGGACCAGAATACGACCAAAGACATCAAAAGCCAATGAGAAAGAGTTTCCCCCGACTGCCTCGCCGCACACGCACACGCCCCCCTCTCTCTCTCTCTCTCTCTCACACACACACACACACACACACACACACACACACACACACACACGCCCGCCCAGCTGTGTTTTTCATGTATTGTAATCCGTACCGTAGCGGTACAATCTTTGTCACGTAGGCTTGTAGCCTACATGAATGACATATTATGATACCAATCACATCGCCATGAATGGAATACGTTTGTATATTAATTTATTTAACCCATACCGAGCAGTGTGCAAGCAGTCATGTAGGATATTCCCCGTGAGACTCGGACGGGCGGCAGTGGTTTCGGTCCGTCCCGTTAATAAGAGATTGGAGCGTCGGGTTTATATCCTTAACCCATCCAGGTTGTAGTCTTCAAAACTCTCTATGACATAACTCCATAACATAGGACAAGCTACTGTAAGTTTGTACACCTCACTGTCCATGTAAAGATCGTCGGCAGTCCCGACCGCGGGACTCCCGAGTCCCGACGCAAAAGCGCTCGTATATTTTGAAAATAGCAGATCTACAAGCTCACAACGTGTCGCGATGCGACCCGTTTTTGAGCTTGCAGATCTGCTATTTTAAAATAGCCAATGCAACTGAATGACTGTTAAAGCAGTTTGTTTAAATTACTTTATAAAATGTTATATTTTCACAGGGATTATTTATTAGTGTGTAGATATACATTTAGGAGTGGATTATGTGTCCAGCCTGTCAGACAGTCAGACAATGCTGCTCCGCAGGTCTAGAATGGAATAAACGGGCGCAGCCAACGTCAACAACTGGTCTCGACCAGACGTGAGATCTCAGCCTAGGCTACGGTAGGATGAAAACCACGTCAGGATATATTGATAAATGCCGAAAGGTGGTGATCTCGCCCTACGCCCATTATTTGGGCTGCACCGCGTTGATAAATGAGGGCCAGTGTGTGTGTGTGTGTGTGTGTGTGTTTGAGACGGACGGGCAACGGGACGAACGGGAACGGGACGGGACGGGGGGGGGGGGGGGGGGGTGTACTACGACGGGGGCCACAACGGGACAGGGCGGGGGGGGACGGGACGGGGGACGGGGGGGGGGGGGGGTTGACCGCGACAGGGAGCCGTGACGGGATGAGCGGGGGGGACGGGACGAGACGAGACACGCAATAAATAACCCCACATTTGCAAGACCACTTTGGTAGAGGTTTGGGTTGTGTAGTTACCTTGCCATCATGATGTAACTCCAAAGGTGGACAAGAAATACAAAATAATTTCTCCATTGACTAGAAATTGATAATTTTAAATATGCTCCTCATTGACTTACAAAGAGGCTCCTTTAAACCCATAACTAATAATTTATATATATGTAACCGCTGTATACCCGTCCCGCCAAGAACACACACAGAGGCACTGGGTTGGATGATGTGGTACTTTAGTGAAGCTGCAATGGGTTGGGTCAAGACACAAACATGTGATTAGCACCTCCACTGGTTCTGACTTCACAGCAGAGTGCAGGTACAACTGCTATCATACATATCATCTTATACATTCTCATAGTTTTTACATTCTCATGAAATGCATTACAAGATGTGACTTTAAACAATGTGTTTACAGTGGTTTTAACAATATCTCTTTTTAACATGTGATCGTATAGTGGTTTTAACTGGGTTTTAACAATAATGCTTTTACAATGAATTCAATACAATCTGTTTTTAACTTGTTTTTAGCCTGCATCATCCTTTTTATCGTTTTTATAATGAATGAAATAAGAAAATACAAAAACTCAGACGTCAACCAAAATAGATAATAAAATGGCAAAACGGCGCCCTCTGGCGGTAACCAGAAAATACAGCATGTCACAACGTGGCTGCTTTGTAATGGCGGTTGATACAAACAAACATTTAGTCTTGTGAACGTCTGACTTAATACATACAAAACATTTAGTGCAACAACAAGTACCTGCAATGGGTTGGGTCAAGACACAAACATGTGATTAGCACCTCCACTGGTTCTGACTTCTACAGGAAGAAATAACATTGATTTCAGTATCAAATACATAGTGCATCTAACGTGAGTTACAGCAACAAAACGAAAACACACAGAAACAACATATCAACTGCTGTTACAGGACAGTGTATCTTACAGTAAATCTCACGTTAGCTTTAGTGCAATTTATAATACTTTTTCAGAGCAGCATCAGACGTGACTTACCACAGCAGAGTGCAGGTACAACTGCTATGATAGTCACATGACCCGGTCACCTTTATAGACTTTCCAGCTACCAGTAGATGGCGCTAGCTAACCACTCATTGCAGGACAAACTATACATACATACATACTTTAGCAGGCATTTCACAATAAAAGACTAAGTCTTTCTTCTACCTGTTACATACACCCCCCTGAAATCCTGCTAAACATGGGAAGTGCAACTCTTGAGACAAAAACAAACAAAACCATAGGCAAAAAGAGCGTATACTGAGGTAAAAGAAAAAACTGTGCATCACAAGGAACAAAACTTAAGTACATGTCAGTTCAAAAACTCTCCCAACAAGGAGTGCGAAAAGAAAGGAGACGATCAAACTCCTGACTAAACACAGACACAGAGATGCCTGTTACACCTCTGAAATGTAAAATATTGTTCCTGTAGCTTCAAGTACTACTTAGACACACTTCTGGTTAAATACTCTCATAACCCTGTCACTCAAACTGAAAGTGCATCTCTAAAGAACCGAAACAAGGAACTAACTGACACTGTGGACATAGAATCCTCTCCTACTACTTGGTCATTCATCTCACAAACAAGACGTCTGGGAGGCTTAATGGACCTACGATCCCTGAGACTATGACGGCTAGGCTGCGTGCAAATCACCTGAGGTAGAGGGCCTGGAACGTCAAAGTCAGGGCAGTCACTGTCTGGAATGGCTGTCTCAGGGGCGTTAGCGTCTGGGGAGTCAATGTCCGGGGAGGCAATGTCAGGAGGGCTACTGTCAGGACGGGCTATGTCCATGGGGATATTGCCAGGAGGGGACATGTCCGGGTGGACAGGTTCGAGGGAAGGGACTGCATTGGTAGTGACAGGTTCAGTTCCATCAGGTGTATCGGCCAATCCATCAGGCAGGGAATCACTTCCTGAAGCTATGGATAGAACTTCATCCACATCACTCCCATCAACAGGGTCCTCAATCTCAGGAGTATTCATGAGCCAGTCCATTGTCTGGACATTGCGATCCACACCGCCAACTGCCACTGACTCCGGGCCACTTCCATCAGCCACAACACTGAGATCTGATCCCACAAGAGAGACTGGAGCCTCATCCTCATCCAAGTTTAGGAAGTCGACTGGGAGAAGAAGGTTCCTGTGCACAACTTTCTCCTTGCCAGTTTGGATGTCTTTTATCCTGTACACGTGAATGTCGGGCCTCACTGACACAACGTCATAAGGAGCCGAGTCCCATCTGTCAGAGAGCTTCCTCTTGCCTTTCTCACCACGAGTGGCCAGCAACACTCGATCGCCCACAGCCAACGAAGAGCCTTTGACTCGACGGTTGTAGAGTCTGGCGTGACGTGCTTGCTCTTGGAGGCTGTGTCTTCGAGCAATCTCTGCAGCCGCACACAAGTCTTGCCTCAAGCGAGTAACAAACTCATTACGGCTGACCACCTTGTCATTCTGGCGGACATGTTGGAACATGATGTCAATGGGGAGACGCGGGACTCGCCCAAACATCAAAAAGAAGGGGGCAAAGCCAGTGGTCTCGTGCACTGTACAGTTGTAGCAGAAGGTCAATGTCTGTAGCATCTGTGGCCATCTGGCTTTTGCAGTAGGGGCCAGGACTCTCAACATGTTCCCCAGTGTCCTGTTGAAACGTTCTACAACACCATTACCCATTGGATGGTATGGGGTGGTGCGTGACTTGTGAACTCCCGCCATCTCCAGAAGTTCTTTCATGAGCCTGCTCCCGAAGTTGGCACCTTGGTCTGAGTGTAATCTTTGGGGAAATCCATAAATACAAAAGAAGTCATCCCACAACCGCCGGGCAACTTGTTTCGCAGACTGATTTCGACAGGGAAAGGCATGCGCCATTTTGGAGAAGTGGTCCGTTACTACCAAGACATCGACTGTCTTCTTGTCACTCAGTTCGGCCGACCAGAAATCGATACACACCAATTCCATTGGAGCAGATGTCCGAATGTTCTCCAGGGGTGCACGGGCCTCAGGTTCAGGTGTTTTGCCAACAACACATCTCTCACATCGGCGTACATGGTTGGCCATGTCATTTTCCATTCCGATCCAGAAGAACCGTTCCCTGGCAAGGGAGAGGGTTCGTGCACGGCCCTGATGACCAGCATTATCATGGACGCCAAGGAGAACTTGATGTTTAAGGCTATCCGGTACAATGAACTGGAAGAGTTTCTTGTCGAGTCTAGGGTCTTTTTTCACCCTGTACAGGATTCCATCTTGTACCCGTAGCTTCTTCCAGTGTCTGAGGAGCTTGTTGACACAGCCAGGTTCAGACACTGTTTCCCGCCTGGTAGCTCTCTTATGCCGCTGCACATAGAACATGACTCGGCTTATTGTGGCATCCTGCTCCTGAAGACTCAAGATCTGGCTCTGGGGAATAACAGTGGAAGGGTCTTCTCCAGGTAACTGGGGCAACGGTGGACTAGCACTGGGCAGACTGGTCATTCCACTGTCACTATGGGCAATCAGTACCGCTGACACCTCTTCGGGGCTGATGGAGCTCTCCACAGATTGAGAGACAGCTCCAGCATCGGAATCAGATGATCCTGGTTCCACTTCTCGAACAGCTTGACAGTTGTTTGTCACCCGGAAGGTATCCTGTACTGTACCCCTGACAACACCATTGACTTCATCCAACAGTGCAATGTAAGGCTCTTTCATCAGACGGTGGCTGACACATGACTTAACAAATGGCTCACGGCTGAGCGCATCGGGGACAATGTTCTTAACACCTGGCACATACTTCAGATCAAAGTCGAATGCTGCAAGCTTAGCCACCCATCTTTGTTCACATGCATCCAAGCGAGGCTTCGTTAGGATGTAAGACAGCGGGTTGTTATCCGTCCAGGCAGTAAAGTGTCTGCCCTTCAGCCAGTGGCTAAACTTGTCACAAATGGCCCACTTCAATGCCAGGAATTCCAGCCTGTGCGCTGGGTAGTTCATCTGTGACCGGGACAGTGTCTTGCTAGCGAAGGCGACAGGTCGAGCGATCTTTTCACCTGGTGACACTTGAGACAGGACGGCGCCAATGCCATCGAATGACGCATCAACACCAAGAATGAAGGGGGCATTGAAATCTGGGTGGGCTAGAGTGACACTTATCATGAGGTCGTTTTTCAGAGTCTCGAACGCGTTCTGGCACGCGTCGGTCCAATCAGCAGGCGACAACTTGACTTGACCTCCTTTCTTGACAGGTTTGCGACCTCTCTTGTGTTTGCGCTGTTCAGCTGTGAGCCTGAACAACGGTTTTGCCTTCGCAGAACATGCCTCGATGAAACCTTGATAGTACATCACCATTCCTAGATACGATCTGATTTTACTAGGGCAAGGTGTTCTCCCATCAGACTCCATGAGGTCGGTGACTTGGACGTCATTTATGGCTCTCACTTTCTCGTGGTCTGTCCGAACTCCATCTTCACTGATGACATGCCCAAGAAACTTCACAGTCCTTCTGAGGAAGAAGCACTTCTTGGGTGCGAGCTTAAGGTTGTGTTCCTTGAGGCGGGCGAACACCATCTGCAGGCGTCGGAGCGCAGCTTCCTCTGTAGGTGCAAATACCATCAGGTCGTCTAGGTAACACAACAGGCTTGTGAAATTCTCGTCACCGAATATGGACATCATCATCCTCATGAACGTAGCGGGACTGTTGCATAGGCCTTGAGGGAGACGGTTGTATTCATGAAGTCCAAAGGGCGACGAGAACGCTGTATACTTCTTGTCATCAGGGTGCAAGGGGACGTTATAAAAGCCTGATGTCAGGTCCATTGTGGAGAAGAAAGCATTCCCACCGAGTGCGGCTAGAGCATCAGCTTGATGTGGCAGTGGGTAGGCATCCTTCACGGTTCTTGCGTTAAGCCATCTGAAGTCAGTGCAGACTCTGAGTTCTCCATTCCGCTTCCAAATGAGAACGAGTGCAGATGCATATTCGCTGTGCGACTTCCGAATAATGCCTTTCTCTTCCATCTCATTCAGAGTCGTCCTCAGTTTTTCATACTGGCTTGGTGGTATGCGTCTGTAAGGTAGACGGAACGGCTTGTCGTCGACAAGATGGATGCGATGCACAAACTCCTTAGCTTCTCCACAGTCCATCTTGTGTCGGGAGAAGATTGACTCATACTCTTCGACGATGTGAAGGAGCTTGTCTTTCCACTGCAGCGACACTTCACATGACTTCAGATCAAGGTCTTGCAGTCCCAGAGTTTCCAGTGCACGCACCATGTCCTCTTCTGACCTTGGCCGTACATCTTCACTCTGCACATTGCACTTGACTTAGTCTGCTTTGGGCAAGTCCTCTACTGCGATACAGGGGGACACATCTGCAATTTTGGCGTTCCTTCTCAGCACCACAGTTTTGTCGGTAGGATTAATGACTTTAACAGGCACCCATCGGTCTCCCCATAGAGGAGTAACAACTCTTCCAACGAGGATGTGTCTGGGTCTGGCCTTTGACTGTGTTGGCTCGACGACCACTGTACTGCCTGCTGACATCACGGCTGACTCAGGTAACTTGCCCCAGACAAGGTGCTCGCTCTGCGGTTTCAGTGTCACACAACTCTTGACCTTCACCGTGCCCACCTTATCTGGAATGCAGTCACCTCTCCATCTCTCTGTGTTAGAAAGCAGTGACAGGAATTGGCAGTGGTCATCGGTCTGACCATTGTTGGGCGAGGAAACTAGTCTCCAGTAGCTGTCAGTGCTCTTCAGTTGAGTTAGAATGTGCTTGATGGCATTGCTGCCAAGGATCATTTGTTCTGTCTGGCCTGGAACAACCATCGCTGGGACGATTATTCTGCATCCGTAAACGGTGACATCAAGGTCATACATATCTTTGGGGGAAACGCGGTGTCCACCACAGCCTATTATGACATAATCATCAGCTGTGTTTCTTATCATGTCAGGGCATTGCTGCAGCAGGGACTCAACAGCAGACTCACTTATTGTACAGGCCATCGACCCGCTGTCCAACAGAGCTTTGAGAGTGGGACCATTCTTCACAGGCACAGGCGTGTAGAACAGGCTGTTAGTCTCTGCTATTCTCTGGGATCCCTGAAAGATCAATTTCTTGGATGAGGGTATCGTACTGCTATACAGCTCATAGAGGGACTCATTATCTTGCATGTCGGGTTTCTCATTACTGTTGGGAGGCTTATTGGGTTGATCTGCACTGTCCTCTGTTGTGTGCAGACCAGTCAGTTTCCCTGTTGCTCCGGGACAGTCCTTTTTTCTGGACAGTCACGGCGTGAATGGCCTGGGACGTGGCACTGGAAACAAAGCCTCTTCTCCCGGCAATGAGAGAATGCACTGTGATCATCATCTTTGCAAATAATGCATGGCTTGTCAGTGAAGCCGTCAATTCGGTCTGCAGGTCGCCTGGGTGGAGCTCGCCTCCTCATTTGTGACTGGTCAGAGGCTCCACGCAGCAGGACCTTCTCCAACATGCTCATGACCTCTGCTAGGGGGACATACTGTGGGCCTTGTGTCTGAGGCAACTCTTGACTGCTGTGGGTAAGGACTAGGCTATGGGTAGGGGCGGGGCTGTGGGTGGGGGCTGGGCTGTGGTATGGGACAGGGCTGTGGATAGGGGCTGGGCTGTGGGCAGGGGCTGGGCTGTGGTATGGGACCGGGCTGTGGATAGGGGCTGAGCTGTGGTATGGGACAGGGCTGTGGTATGGAGCTGGGTTGTGGGTAGGGGCTGGACTGTGGTATGGGACCGGGCTGTGGTATGGGGCTGGGTTGTGGGTAGGGGCTGGGCTGTGGTATGGGACCGGGCCGTGGCTCACCTCAGCTTTGTGTACGGCAATGTCCATCCTCTTCACAGGGTGCAATGGGGAAGTTGCTTTGCAGCTCATCTCGGCGTGGTATTCATTCAGCACTTCCAGTACTTCACATGCCGACCACCTGTCAATTATTTTGGATCTGAAGGTGAGGGCTAGGTCTTTGCTGGGACAGTTCCTAATAAACATGCGAGTCACCTCCATTTCAGGGTTGTCAAGAGTTTTGCCCTGTTCTCTCAGGCAGTCAGTGGCGAGGTCAGCTGCTCTGTTTAGTCTCAGCCAGTAGTCATAGGGGTTTTCCTGGTCTTTGGGCAAAGTCGAGTAAAAGTCAGCTAAGGGGACAGCAGAGTACCTAGTACAGCTAAAGTGCTTTCTGAGGAGACCATAAATCATGTCAGGGTGAGCATAAACATCAATGTTGCTGTTTCTAATGCCAAACTTCACTACATCCTTAGCCTTTCCTCTCAAATGCATAAGGATTTCCTCAGCCTGTTCCTCAACCCTCACATTAGTCTTCTTAATGAACGTTCTCATCAGATCTTCCCATTCATATACTGTGATCGAGTCTGAGCCACCCCCTACAAAAGATGGTGGTTCCTTAACCTTTCTCTGTGTAACCAAATGGACCTGGGATGCATCCATCTGACTGGGCTGACTCAAAGTGCTCGCTACATTTTGTGTGACAGTGGACCTGGGAGATACTGTGTTGTGTGGCTGTATGCGTGACATGATGCTGTCAGCTAACTGATGTCCTATCTCCTGAATGACAGTCCTCATCTGGTCAGCTACACACTCAGAATTGTCACTAGTAGGATTTGGTGTAGATGTGACCTGAGGCATAGGTGGGCTGGTGTGATGGTCAGCTACATTACGGACCCTAGCACTAGGAACCTCCTCCAATGAGGGAATACTAACACCTGGAGTGGGACTATCAACTGATAAAAGGATGGGAGCATGCATAGCTCTGCCCCTGCCAACACTAATGGGTGTGCTAAACCGTGACATCTTTCCCAAAACAGTATAGTCCACCCCAATAATGTGGATATCAACAGTAGAAAAATAGCAAATAAATCAAAATGACAAAAATAATCTGTAGGTTGTGTGACACGTCACTGGTATGGCACACACAATTATCTGTGTCACTGTGACCCCCTGTACTGTGCACAGCAATGCGCTTCACTGCTATGATACCATGTAAACTGTACCCACAAATACTGTGTACTGATGGCCTCATGAAGTGATGTGGTAGGCAGGGCGGTCACCGGTCCGACGAGAAGTCACGGGTCATGGCACCAATGTAACCGCTGTATACCCGTCCCGCAAAGAACACACACAGAGGCACTGGGTTGGATGATGTGGTACTTTAGTGAAGCTGCAATGGGTTGGGTCAAGACACAAACATGTGATTAGCACCTCCACTGGTTCTGACTTCACAGCAGAGTGCAGGTACAACTGCTATCATACATATCATCTTATACATTCTCATAGTTTTTACATTCTCATGAAATGCATTACAAGATGTGACTTTAAACAATGTGTTTACAGTGGTTTTAACAATATCTCTTTTTAACATGTGATCGTATAGTGGTTTTAACTGGGTTTTAACAATAATGCTTTTACAATGAATTCAATACAATCTGTTTTTAACTTGTTTTTAGCCTGCATCATCCTTTTTATCGTTTTTATAATGAATGAAATAAGAAAATACAAAAACTCAGACGTCAACCAAAATAGATAATAAAATGGCAAAACGGCGCCCTCTGGCGGTAACCAGAAAATACAGCATGTCACAACGTGGCTGCTTTGTAATGGCGGTTGATACAAACAAACATTTAGTCTTGTGAACGTCTGACTTAATACATACAAAACATTTAGTGCAACAACAAGTACCTGCAATGGGTTGGGTCAAGACACAAACATGTGATTAGCACCTCCACTGGTTCTGACTTCTACAGGAAGAAATAACATTGATTTCAGTATCAAATACATAGTGCATCTAACGTGAGTTACAGCAACAAAACGAAAACACACAGAAACAACATATCAACTGCTGTTACAGGACAGTGTATCTTACAGTAAATCTCACGTTAGCTTTAGTGCAATTTATAATACTTTTTCAGAGCAGCATCAGACGTGACTTACCACAGCAGAGTGCAGGTACAACTGCTATGATAGTCACATGACCCGGTCACCTTTATAGACTTTCCAGCTACCAGTAGATGGCGCTAGCTAACCACTCATTGCAGGACAAACTATACATACATACTTTAGCAGGCATTTCACAATAAAAGACTAAGTCTTTCTTCTACCTGTTACATATATATATATATATATATATATATATATATATATATATATATATATATATATATATATATATATATATATAAATGATTAGTTACGGGTATATGTGTGTATATGTATGTGTCAGACATTTTTTATAATAAAAAAAATGTAATATATTATCAAACATCTAACAACAAGATGAACTATAGTGTTAACTATAACAGAGTGACAATTACATATCACATGAGTCATTGTGAAACAATTATGATTATGATTCATGGTCACACACTATTTCAGTAATTAATTTGATTATATCTTATTGTATTTATTTCATTTTATTTGAATGCAGGGTCATTAAAATTAGTCCATATACAAACACATGTTTTGAATTAACTGTGGAAAAACTTGAAGAACAACACTAGATTAAGTAAGCTTGGCTGTTAGCCTGCTCCTGACCAGGCTAACTTCACAGCAAAATTGCCATGGTAACTAAGCTAGGCTTGCTTCAATTCTCTTTTGAGGAATCGGATAAGGCTAAACTTAGCCAGGGTGAACTGGCTAAACTAATCTTCAAGATAATTCACCTTTTGAGGAACCGACTCAGCTCTAACCCTGGCTAAATTAAGCCAGGATAGGTGGAAAAGCCAGGCTTTAGCTCTAATTCACCTTTTGAGGAACAGGCCCCGGCTCTATTAGCTCAATGGTAAACATTTACTCAAGCAGAGAACCAGGTTCAAACCCGGGGTAGAAGAGGAAAGTTACGTAGTGCTGCTTTAAGCCATAACACTAAAGTGACTATAACAAGTCAATATGGTAAGAATATTTAAACAACATGAAACATAGAGCTCCTTATTGTATATCATACTGAATGACATTACACACATAACTTAACAGCTTCATTATAAACATGTTCATCTTCATGGTGAAAACAAAGGCCATCCTCCAAATAGACTGCTATTGGTTGTTTTTTAATTGACACCTGGCTCCCTCTAGTGTCCTTTATGTGTCATAATTAGTGCCAAAGTAGTTCAGAATACAGCAACACAACAGATAGCATTTTATAGTGCATATAAAGACAGTTTTACTGTAATGTACTGTACTGATTGGGGGAAAGAGGGTTATTTATGGTTAAAGCAGATTTATTTTGGTGGGTTAGATTTTTTTAATTAAAAACTATATATAATTCACGTCATTATTTATTTATACACACAATATTCTGTCACAGAAGCAAAGTTAATAAAATGGATTAAAAAAGGATTTACTTCAGGTGTGGTTTTGTGTGTGTGTGCGTGCGTGCGTGCGTGAGTGTCAGATCTATGGTTTTCACTTCTGGTTTAATATGCATGCGTCTGTTCACTTATAGGGTGTAACCTGTATGTACGTACGTATGTGTGTGTGTGTGTGTGTGTGTGTGTGTGTGTGTGTGTGTGTGTGTGTGTGTGTGTGTGTGTGTGTGTGTGTGTGTGTGTGTGTGTGTGTGTGTGTGTGTGTGTGTGTGTCAGAGAACCTTACCACAGAGGAAACGGCAGTAGCAGAGGTCTATACACCACACAGCTCTGCTCTCACTCAGTCACTGTCAGCCAGTCAGTTTCACAAGATGAAATCTGCACCAACATATATAATATCATGTAAGTACTTTATTTATCTTATTTCAGTTCACTTTGACTATTACACTTTATTTAACCGAGGCAGAGCATCAGAGAACTTTGCTTTGCATTCATTTTCATTTAAATGTATTTAATGACACACAAATCAGTTATTTATTTATGTATTTGTTCATTCACTCACTCACTCACTCACTCGGGGTAGTTATGCTTTTGTTAAAGTGCTGGAGTGAGTGTGGAGCAAAGCCCAGGCTGATGTTCTGAGGTAGATTAATTAACTTTATTTAACCAGAGATTCTCAAACTTCTCTTTATGAGGAGTTTATGTTCCAGTTACATAAAATGTGTTTTAAGTGTGGAGGTCTGTGGTCTGTATGATGGAGCAGTGGTTCTCAAAGTGGGGTCCACGGACCCCCAGGGGTCCTTGAGGGGGTCCCCATGCAGCTAAATTAGCTAATATAGCATCAAAATAAGTTTAACCACTTTAACCCTATTTTATACTCCAGCTAGTTTACAATATTTTTTAAGTTTTGAAACATTTAAACATCAAATATTCTCTCATGTGGTCCCTGGCACAAAAGCTTTTCTGAAGGGGTCCGTGGCCAAATACTGCTGTATCAATTTGCTGTCCTTGACATGAAATAGTTTGAGAAGTAGTCTGTCATAGAAGGTCCTCTCATCCTGCTGGGGAGAGATCACATTTATACCAGTCTGTCAGGACAGGAGTTTAAAGGTTGACGTAATCGAGGGTTAATAACATTAGGATATATATTGATGGACAGATTATAGATAAAATAAGATAAGATAAAATATGTCTGGTTTTCGCCACATAGATCTCTCATTAACTCTCTCTCTCTCTCTATAGTGGTGTATCTCATCATCTGCTGTGGACCTGCTCAACCAGATGGTGAGATAATTTCAAGCATTCGCTCTCCGATGCGTCCGATTGCCGTAAAACGTCACACGCACATTCCCTATACCGTATGGCTACGCCAAGGAGGAAATGTCACCCTAGATTTTTTTTTATTGGCCTCATGGTGACCTTATAACAGGCCAATACACGATTTGGCCTTTGTACTGTAACTATACCTACCTCTGAATGTTAATGTTGATATTTACAGTGTCAGATAGCACCATAGATCTGATGAACAGATGTTTACATGTAGAATGTACTGTATCTCTCCCTCATTCCTGTGCCGCCCTCCCCTTCTGTTCCAGTGTCTCTCAGAGTCAGTCCTGACAGATGTCAGTTCTTTCAACGTGAGTCCATCTCCCTGAGCTGTGAGGAAGATGGAAACGCTGTGAAGGAGTGGACTGTGAGAAGACTGACTAGTGAGAGGAAAGGACCCTGTGTCAAAGAATGGGGAACAATGAAAGGTATGTATGTATGTACGTATGTATATGCGTATGTGCGACAAACAGACAGACAGACAGAACTTTTAACTGATATCACTTTTTCTTTTCATTGTGATTCTGTGTAGGAGCATCCTGTACCTTAAAAACCCTGTTTCATCATGATAGTGGAGTTTACTGGTGTCAGTCCCCATCAGGAGGAGTCAGCCGCTCCATCAACATCACCATCTCTGGTACATTCAACATAATTACATCAATGTTATCTATAAATTGTAGAAGGTAGACAGACAACATTCACATTCTATCATTCTTAACACAGATAAAGGTTCATTTTCATTCATTATTGTGTTAATCTACGTCAGTTCTCTTGATAACAATAACGTTTTAAGTTTGAAATATGGATTATCTCTCCCAGGTTATCTAACCTCAGACATGGCTGATATATGACAGGCAATCATTATTTACTTATTTATTCACAAAGTCAAAGATAATAATAGTGTTTGATCAACACTTAAACAACTTCATCCCATTATATATTATCATGTGACAAAGAGTGAAAATAGCTGATAAATCGCTTGTAGATCAGCTATTTTTGTCTTTTTGTGTTGAAAACATTTAAATGTTTTTGAGTTGTTTGGAAATCTATGAAAATTGTCACCTATAAATAACATGCAGATAATATGGATCACAGATTGAAAGTAGTTTGTAGACTTTAATATAATAAATGCATTAAAGTCCTGGTGCCACCATGCCATTTCCTCCTTGATAAAGATCCTCCTTGTTATGTATATTCTAATTATATATTTAAGTGTACATTTATGTATTAAAAACCTGCATTTCTGTGAACATATCCAACAATGTATTAAAAATGATCATCTACATACAAACGATATAGATGTTCACACATTTTCAAGATTTTTCAAAAATAGCAGATCTACAAGCTCATAGTGCGGCACTTGGTGCCGCACTATGAGCTTGTAGATCTGCTATTTTTGAATAGCCAAAGTATAAAAGGTTAAAATATTGTGATGCTATATTAACACATTTTGCTGGGGACCCCCTGGAAACCCCCCAAGGACCCCTGGGGGTCCCCGGACCCCACTTTGAGAACCAATGGTCTATAGAACCAACATGTTGAGTTATGAACACCTATAGACTATAGATATTCATAACTCAACATGTTGGTTCTATAGATATTCATAACTCAACATGTTGGTTCTATAGATGTTCATAACTCAACATGTTGGTTCTAGATGTGATCCTACAGAGTCCTGTACTTCCTGTGCCAGAGGGAGGTAACGCCACATTCCGCTGCCTGTCTATAGACCAGACAACTGGTAATCCATCCTCTGACCTCCCAGCTGGTTTCTATCTAAACGGATTCCTCATCAGCACAGAGTCTACAGGACAGATGACCATCCACCATGTTATCAAGTCTGATGAAGGATTCTACAAGTGTCACATCTCTGACCTTGGAGAGTCACCAGAGAGCTGGATGGAAGTGACAAGTGAGTCATGCAATAATGATGACTAAACAGAGTTTAAAAGCAGTGGTGGACAAAGTACTCAACTAACTCCAGCTCCTGAGTATAGATACTCCTGGTCAAATATTACTACACTACAAGTGAAAGTTGCATGTTTACATTTGAACTTGAATGTAGTTTGTACTTGAGTACCTGCTTTTTTTTTAAATATTCAAATGTTCATACATTCCAAAAATAATCATACATTTTCTAAATAATAAAAAGAAAACAGCAGATCTGCAAGCTCACAACGTGTTGTGTTGGACAATAGGTTCACCACTGTGGTGGAAAGCCTGGTGACCCCACCACTATTTAAAAATCCCTTTTTGTGCCCCCTAGAGGCTGTTTTGCTCTGTTACACCTCACATGATCAGCTCTTATAATGTGTTTAAAATGAATCTGTGTGTCATTGTGCTTCAGATTCTTCAACCAACAACAACAACAACAACCAATCAGACGCTGCCTCTTCCTCTCCATATATCTACCTTCTGGTGGGGGCTGGAGTCTGTTTCCTTCTACTGATCCTGGGTCTGTGTCTGTGGAAGAAATACATAGGTATATGTGTGCGCGCGCGCACACACACACACACACACACACACACACACACACACACACACACACACACACACACACACACACACACACACACACACACACACACACACACACACACACACACACACACACACACGTGTAGGATTATACCTGAAAGGAGTTAAACAGCTGAAACTTAACCACTTAAACCCTACATGTATATCCTTAATTGAAAATGATTGTACCTGACTGGATAATTAACATATTTCCAGTGTTTCACAAAAGTTGCCTGATCTGTCACTAAGATAAAGTCAAACTAAACAACAGAAATCCATGATGCATTATTCTACACATGAGGAACCAAGTAACACTCAATGACCTGTGGAGGTTGACAATGAATCAATGTTGTGACCAGTTAATGAGTTTTATCATGAGCCCATGATATAACCTGTTTAAGTATTGTGGTGTTATGTTAATCTGATCGGAACATTTGTGCATTTTTGTGAAATGCCACACCCCCTTTTTCTCAATCGGTCTGAACAATGTATCATTGCTTCTTTAGCTAAAGACCAACCTTTAGTTTACACTGTAAAGGTTGGTCTTTAGCCTTTAGCCCATCATAAGGTTAAATATGGTCCCATGATAAGATAATGATAAACTTTATCATAAGGTTTATCATTGTCTCATGATAAACCTTATCAGGTTTATCATGAGACCATGGAGAACTGGTTTAGTTATGAAAACAGACAGACTAATAATTAGTACTATAAGCTGATGATGTTGAGTGTTTGTGTTCCAGGCTGTAGGACAGACACACAGAATGGAGGTGATGTAACGTATGCTGATGTGAGAATAAAACAGTCAGCTCAACCCAGGAAGAGGAGAGGTACAGTTACTATACACTCACACTTATACATCTATACATCTATACATCTATACATCTTCACTCTACACTCACACTTAAATACATCTTCATCTAAATAGTAAGGACATATCTACTCTGTCACTGTGTTGGATTTAAGACCAGCTCAGGGTTGGTCTGAGTGCAATAGCTTTTTGACTAGCAGTCAATATTTAATCACAAGATTATATCCTTGGGTTTGTATTTATATTTTGATATACGTTCACTACCACCATAGGAGTTGAACCCCCCCCCCCCCCAAAGCAGTTGCACCCTGCATTAGAGATCAGCACCATAGATTGTATAAATCAGGCCCTCTGGTTGTTTTGTGTTTTCCAGACCAGAGCTCTGCAGGGCAAGACATCTACTCCAAGATCAACACAGGTCAGTTACTGTGTTCAGTTCAAAGTGCTCTAACATGGAGAGGTAATGTCTGGTTCACCACCACTCAGGTCTCTCATTTTCTGCACCACAGAACACCACAGAACAGATCACTGAAACACTGTCCCACATCTTGAATGGCTGCTATGCATACGGGATGTGTTACATGTACTGGATGTACCGTGTTACAGATAACATGCACTTTTGACCTTAGCCTAGAGGAGGCCTTTATGACCAAGGTCATTAAATACCAAATACCAACCACTCCTACATCCCATCTCAGAGCTGGGCTATAGGTGCAGACTATGTGTTTTTATATGTGTCAGCCATAGGACATTATACCCACAGACTGGTTGTTAGAGGGTTTCAACAACTTGCATGCCCCAGAAAGGAGGCAAAAAGGCTGGCAAAGTATTGTGCTGTCTCTTGATATAATTGGCAGTCGCAATATATGTCAGAGACGTTGTTACTTTAGAGTACTGAGTGACATGCTTATTGAATCATGAAGACATATGCAATTATTTTGTGAATGTAACCTTACTGCACCTTTAAAGGGCAAGACCACTTTGGTAGAGGTTTGGACTGTGTAGTTACCTTGCCATGATGTAACTCCAAAGGTGAACAAGAAATCAAAAATAAATGCTCCATTGATTAGAAATTGATAATTCAAAATATGCTCCTCATTGACTTGACTCAAATTCACTCTTTTAGCCCGTAAACGAACACAAACAAAGCTGATTCAGACAATATAGAACATCACCAAACCCAGTACTTTTTTTGTATATATGAAAATGTTAACTTCCTGTTGAGTTTACTATTTGAAGATCTGGATTCGGATCCACAGATCCAGTCCGGGTTTTCTTCCTAATAAAAATCAACAGGAAGTTAACATTTTTATTAAAAAAAAGAAAATCAGTACTGGATTTAGTGATGTTCTATATTGTCTGAATCGACTTTGTTTGCGTTTGTTTATGTGCTAAAAGAGTGACTTTGAGAGCTGTTTCACCGTACAATGTAAGTCAATGAGGAGCATATTTTCAAGATTTCTTGTCAGCCTTTGGAGTTACATCATGGCAAAGTAACCACACAACCAAAACCTCTAAAAAATGTGGTCTTGCCCTTTAATATTTGTGTCCTTGTATGCTCTCCTTCATGTGGACATAAATAAATGGTTTGTGTGTGTGTGTGTGTGTGTGTGTGTGTGTGTGTGTGTGTGTGTGTGTGTGTGTGTGTGTGTGTGTGTGTGTGTGTGTGTGTGTGTGTGTGTGTGTGTGTCAGGCTCTAGACCAGACAGACAGAATGGAGATGTAACGTATGCTGCTGTGACTGTGAAGCAGACAGCTCAACACAAGAAGAGGAGAGGTAATACACATATTATTATTATATTATCATCATCATCAGTAGTAGTAGTAGTAGTAGTAGTAGTATACAGTATTATACAACTCTACACCACACTGAGCTCACTCACATAAACAATGATAATGTGATCACACACGTATTGAGTTGTTTAGTTAGTGTAGGAGCCAAATGGGGTTTATATTTGTATTAGTGCACTGGATTGGATAATTGACATGTGATAGGTGGGAGTGTCTCTGTGGGTGGGAGTGTCTCTGTGGGTGGGAGTGTCTCTGTGGGTGGGAGTGTCTGTGGTAATGGTCCTCACCTTAAGACTGGTTTGACCGTGGGGGTAGGGTGAGCTGGGAGAGAACATTTTTGTTGACCGCATTTTGCTCACCGTTTAATTTATTTATTAGCACACATTTATTACATATTTATTGTAAATTGTTTTGTAATATTTGATGACATTGAAGTAAAGCATTTTAAAACTTTAAACTTTTAAGCTTTCCTTTGGACGTGAGTCCCAATCTCCCAGGCTTAGCCTGCAGGCTGATCAATTTATTGGGGCTTGCTATCAGACAGAACAGTTAGCGTTAGGGTCTTTCTGTGTGTATTTATGTCATTGTTTGAACTTGTTTCTTATGTTTATTTCAGATCAGACTCCTGCAGATCAAGCCATCTACTCCATGGTGAAGATCAACCCAGGTCAGTTACTATGTAGATAAACTCACTGATCAGCCTGGTTTAATATCATATAAATAATAAAACCATAAAGTAAGTAATGTATTTAACAAGTAGTCAGTGCAGAGAGCTCAGTGTAGGGTAAATATATAGTCGTGATCCTCAGATCATCAATCAGTGTAGCTCTGTGTGTGTGTGTGTGGGGGGGGGGGGGGGGGGGGTGCACAAGACACCTGCCACCTTATTATACACACTTTAAAGCTATGCTCCTGTAATATGTCACCATCTCATCCCAAAATGTAAGAATGTGACACATGACAGGAGGCTCCAGTGGTCACGTTAGCTTTGTGAAACACACAGTTGTTACAGGGTTCCTGCACCATTTTGAAAGTAAAATTTAAGACTTTTTAAGACCCTTTTAAGACCTCAACAAATGACAAGACCCAAATAACTGTTGCAACAATGTTTTCCTATTGAAATGCTAATGGGAGTGCGGGCTAGCGGGTGGTAAAACCTCGATTAACCCATTAAGACCGGGAACGCATCTGTGTGTCATTTTAAGATTTCTTTGGCTATTAAAAAATAGCAGATATACAAGCTCATAGCGCCGCGCTGTGGGCTTGTAGATCTGCTATTTTGGAAAAATCGTGAAAATGTTTGCAAATCTTTGAACATATATTTTTTAAAGCGAACATCTTTAACTCTGTTACAACTTCTGGGGGTCCCTGGAACAAAGTATTTTGAGATGGGGGTCCACGGCCAAATACATATAATTTTTGAGAACCACTGATATTATAGCAACATAAGTTTTCTCAAAAAACTGCTAGGATTTAGAATACAGGTAGAATCCCCAGAAACAAAGATTTTAGTTAAAATATATATACATATTCAAAGACCCACGATTTTTCCCCAAAAAATGCAGATCTACAAGCTCATAGCGCGGCTATGGGCATATATATATATTTTTTTAAATCAAAGGCTGTGAGTGTGTTGTTTACTGTATAAGCCTATTACAGATTGATTCTCATCTTATCTCTGGCTGGTAATATAAAATAAATGATCACCCTTTTTAAAATAGACATTTGTATTTTTCTAGATCAGGACTTTAAAAATCAATGAAATTAGTGTGTCTCAAGCATTAGGGTGCTTGAGTGTGTGCGTGTGTGTGTGTGTGTGTGTGTGTGTGTGTGTGTGTGTGTGTGTGTGTGTGTGTGTGTCCTACACCAGTGATTTTCAAACTTTTTCATGTCAAGGACCCCCAAATTCACACTTATTAGCCCGCAGACCCCCATTTGAAAAGATAAGCCAAGGACCCCCATAAGAGAAGATTTTTACAGCTCTAGCAGTGACTCAACTATTTTAATTTCAAGGACCCCCAGCTTGACATGCACAAGGCTACAGACCCCTAATGGCATTTATAGCGCTGGGACCCCAATTTATATTGTAAAATCAATGTAAATTTAATTCAGAGTGTACAAATGGTTACACTTTAGAGTTACAGACCCATAAGGGTCCATTTGGTTCCTAACTATCTTTCATTCCGCTGGGGACCCCCTGGAACTCCCTCAAGGACCCCTGGGGGTCCACTATGAGAACCACTGCTGTGTGTGTGTGTGTGTGTGTGTGTGTGTGTGTGTGTGTGTGTGTGTGTGTGTGTGTGTGTGTGTGTGTGTGTGTGTGTGTGTGTGTGTGTGCACAACCACATCCAAGTTGATTTACTTCTGACCAGTCAACAATGTTTCCTATCACTTGAAACTGTTGTCTGATGACAGCTGAGGGGGAAGCGTCCCTCGTTTTTATTCCAAATTGTAACCTGTGACATCCATTCTATAGCATACATTTGTTGTTAGCACTTAGGCACTTAGCACTCATTAGCATGCTCTGTAGCAACAAGTACTGCCAAACAGCGCTCAACTACTGCTATCTTTGTCAAACAAAACGGTCGCGGAGGCTATGTTTTTGCCCAATGCCCACTTAAATGAGCTTCTGAGTTTAGACAGACACCTGGAGAAAATGAATTAACGAGCGATATCCAGCAGAGCAGACCATAGATATAGAAACAAGTAAGACGCGCGAACGCGGTAAGCGAACGCCAAAAAATTAAAAAAAATAATGAAATAAAATATTTTAAAAAAAAGTAACCAATAAAAAAAAAAAATAATAATCAAAAAAAAATCTGCGTTAAAAGGAGCATCTTAGAAAAATACAAATTCCCAAAAAAAAAACTTTTAATGTTTTTGAACAATTCAACAAAGTGTTTGAAGTGCCTGTTTCACCCACTTCCGGGGGGCGGAGCCAAGATCCGAGCCCGAAGTATTTGTTCGTAGACCCCCACTTAGGGGGGGTAGAAAAAGTTTCGGAGCGATTCGGGCACTTTTCATTTAACATGGGGTTTCAATGGGGAGTTTTTAGGAGCCTTCTCCGGGGCGTGGCTTCCGGGGGAAGGGGCGGGCTTAAACGCAACCTTGACAGGTGTGTTCAGTTTTCAAAGACCTTTCATTTGATGTATGGTACGTCTAAATTGGACATTTACTTATCTCAGAGGAGCTGCACACAGGCAGTGCACACAGAGATACAGACAGACAGAGACACAACCCAAGCAGAGTTACATAGTAAGCTCCACTTGGTCCGCGTTCGCAACTATGGAGCAGACGGCCAGGCAACGACACACGCTCGTCAGCTACAGCTGGGTGAATGAGTGACGGAGAAGAGAGAGAGGGGAGGGCGGGGCTATAGCCTATGGAACACAGTGTGTGCGTCTCTCTCAACCGCTCTCAACACAATGGGAGAGATGGAGGAGCGTACCGATCATTAGCTCCATAAAGAACCTCTCACTCCGCTATACAGCTCCGAGATGAGGTTCTATGTTGTTCTCATCCAGAATCGGGTGAACGTCCGCCAAGGCTCCGCTGTTTACCCTTTTGTATACGTCGTATCCCAAAACTAATGGTAGATTCCAAACCACACGGATGTTTAAGGTTTGGTTCGGAGCATAATATTTTAGGTCCGGAGCGAAACTACCCGTTTAAATCTCTCATTCAGTCAGCCTGTGGCCATGTTTCCCATTGTAGCCAAACCGGGAGCAGTACTGGCAGCGGACGTAGGGGGGTTTTCCGGGTTGAATGGGGAACATGGCCACAGGCTGACTAAATAAGCGATTTAAACGGATAGTTTCGCTCCGGACCTAAAATATTATGCTCCGGACCAAACCTTAAACATCCGTGTGGTTTGGAATCTACCATTAGTTTTGGATACGATGTATACAAAAGGGTAAACAGCGGAGCTTGGCGGACGTTCGCCCGATCCTGGATGAGAACGACATAGAACCTCATCTCGGAGCTGTATAGCGGAGTGAGAGGTTCTTTATGGAGCTAACCGATCATATATCTTAATGGAAAACTCAACACTAGAATACGCACAGATGTGCATGGCTTTCATTTTCCCATGAGCCTTAAAAACATCATCTTCAAATGTAATACCTACGGTCAAATTTAAGACAAATTAAGACCTTAAATTCCCAATATTTTTTTTAAGACAATTTGACTTTTTAAGGACCCGCGGGAACCCTGTGTTACGAAAGAGACAAATATATTTTGTTCCTGATGAAATAGCGTTTTATCTTCCCATTGTTCGTGGAAGAGGTACAGTATGTCTTTAGTCTCGTGGCTTCACTTGAACTCACTTGGTTAGCAGTGGTTTAAAAGTAGCATACTTAACAGGACACACACTAACAGGACCGTCTATATACCATGAAGACAATAGAACACAGACTTCCACCAAAATCACAGTTTATCCATAAGATGTTGCAGGTTTTTTTTTTTTTTTTGGCCAATAGAATGTAATGATGCATTCATTGTCCTACACATAACTTATGATACTCAGTGGCCTCTGGAAGGTGATAATAAAACAGTTTGATCGATTGAGCCAATGATAAACGTGTGTTATTACAGTATGTTGATGTGTTTTGTGACAGCTCAGTGACATTATGTTGATGTGTTGTTATTACAGTATGTTGATGTGTTATGACAGGTCAGAGCCACAGTCAAGATGTAACATATGCTGCTGTGACTGTGAAGCAGACACCTCAACACAGGACGAGGAGAGGTACACATCATTATTATTATTGTTACTATAGTAACTCTACACTAAATGAGTGTGTAGTTATTCCAGTCATCTGTCAACATTTATAAAAGGAAAGAGTTGCTCTCAGAAAAAAAGTCAATGTCCTTAATTTAATAATCCATAATATGACATTTGCTACAAGTATAATGTCAAATTGTCCATTCAGTGTTTTGTGTGAAAAGCCATGTATGGATTATTTTACAAAATAACTCAACATTCACATAAACAATGATACTGTGATCACACACTTATTGTGTTTAGTTGTTTACATTATGTCACTGTAGTAACACTTGATGTTTGTTATGTTTATTACAGATCAGACTCCAGCAGATCAAGCCATCTACTCCATGGTGAAGATACACTCAGGTCAGTTACTATGTGCACAACCACACACACACACACACACACACACACACACACACACACACACACACACACACACACACACACACACACACACACACACACACACACACACACACACACACACACACACACACAACGGGCCTCATGCACTCTAGAATGTAACCAAAAACACTCTGTGTTGCTGGTTATGTGACAAAGAGAATTACAGAAAGGAATACTACTTTAAATGAAGCTGTCTATGTCTCGGATCCACTTAAAACAAGTTTGGGGATTTGCACTTTCCTTTGCTGCTGCTGTGTGGTGACTCCAAGCTTGGATACACACACATTTTGTACTTATGTGTAAATACACATGTTTCCACAAAGAGTCTGATTCATCATAATGTTTTTATGTCAGTGGATTATGGTGAACACTGAAACTCACGTACTTACAGTATATGCCCCAAACCATGCGTTTCTGTTATTTTATTCTTCATGCTAAATCAATTACAATAGTGGTAAACCTCAAATAAAATATTTATGTGCCCAACATTTGTCATCACATAGAAAAGAAAAAAAAACTGCGTCTGTTAAACAATCTATTTCATGGATGCATATTATAGACATGATGCAAATACAAACTGATTTGTATTTATTGTTCAGTAAGCTGAATTAGTAGGAACCTCAACGTCTGACGTTTCTGCAAGTCTGGCCACAATGTCACATATTTATACTATCAAGCCTCATGTCTCAGGAGGCAACAGATGAACCTCCTTATTTACGTCAATACATGAAACTGTGGCCAAACTGGCAACCACACTGAGACCTAATTCAGCTCTATGTGTGTAACTGAAAATAAATACAAATCAGTTTGTATTTTCATCATGTCTACAATATGCATCCATGAAATAGATTGTTTAACATCTTTTTCATTTTATTTTATATGTGATGACACATGTTGGGCGCATCAAATATTTTATTTGAGGTTTGCCACTATTGTAATAGATTTTTCATGAAGAATAAGGCATTCTAATAACAGATATGTATGGTTTGAGGCATATTATGCTGTAAGTCTGCCTCCGAGCAGACGTGAGTTTGAGTACGTCTGCCAAAACCCACAGACAAAAATAAGTAAAGAGAATCAGGCCCATTGTACATACTATAACTATAGCCTACTGTTACTGTATGCTTTAATAAAGATTCAGGGCTCACTCATCAGCCAGGTTTACATAAAGGAGAACAGTGTGTTCAGCTTAATGCTTTAAAAACTAATAATAAAAGCTTACATTTAGTAGATTTAACAGATAGTCAGTGCAGAGAGGTCAGAGGTCAGAATAGAGGAAACATGCTTTCTGTTCATAGCATCAGTCAGTCTATCAGCTGCTTTATGAACTAACTGCTGCTGTCCATGTGTACAGTTAAATAACTGTGTGTGTGTGTGTGTGTGTGTGTGTGTGTGTGTGTGTGTGTGTGTGTGTGTGTGTGTGTGTGTGTGTGTGTGTGTTTGTGCGTGTGTGCAGAGCCGTCTGGGAGAAATGCGAGGTCCGCTGAAGCTGAAGATTCTTTATTATTATTTTTGCCCTCAAAACATGAAGTCGGGTGTCATGTTAACCCCATTTAAATTCTGCTGGTTTAGCTCTTCTTAAGAAAACAAAAATAAACTCCCAATGAATTAAATTGTAAGCTACCATGAATTTCACGTTGTATTTTTAAACAAAATATAACACAAATATACTTTTTAAATGTTTTATCCCCTTTTAACAACCTGGTCTGGGATGGACTCTTAATAAACGTGGTTCTGTTCACTTTTATATATCTATAAAAAAAATACACTGCACCGTTCGACCGCACCGTTCGCACTACTGCGGCGGCTCTGTGTGTGTGTGTGTGTGTGTGTGTAGCTTACGCTCTCTGTTTTACAGTTTCAACGTTAGACTCTAGTCTAAACTTGTCTGAAGCAGCAGAACTTACAGTTAGACGACAGCATCAATGTGTTGATATTCATGTCATTTCTAATACAAACATATGATTGTAGGCACACAATTAATGTCAAAATAAACTATAAATGTCGTTTTTGAAACACAGTGGCTCTTCTAACCGTGTCAGAGTAAACTTATTTTCCCTGACAAGGACATATACACCGCCCCCCCCTCCCCCCCTAGAAGTACAACATCTATTTTCTATATAAGGAAACTAAATGTTGACCACAGATCTGTTTTCTGAGAACAAGGTCTCACTGCCAGTAAGTTGCCTGGTCTCTACCTATGTGTTGCATTGTGGGTCTCTGCTGCACGTCTCACCATGTTAACTGTTTGATGTCTGGAAGTACATACAGGACATAATGAAAGACCTTTCATTATGAGAGAGAGAGAGAGAGAGAGAGAGAGAGAGAGAGAGAGAGAGAGAGAGAGAGAGAGAGAGAGAGAGAGAGAGACTCTTAATAAACGTGGTACTGTTCACTTTTATATATTTACAAAAAAATAAAACAAATAGAAATAAAAACCCTGCCTGGCGCGAGGCCCCCCAAGTGCGAGGCCCTGTGCGACCGCAACGTTCGCACTACCCTAGCGGCGGCTCTGTGTGTGTGTGTGTGTGTGTGTGTGTCTGCCTGATGGTGTGTGTGTGTGTAGTTTAGGCTTTCTTTTCTACAGTTTCAACGTCTAAACTTGTCTGAAGCAGCAGAACTTACAGTTAGACGACAGCATCAATGTGTTGATATTATATGAGGTTATGATAAATACCATGCATATAGTATCTGTATAGAGGATATAAATACCATGCATATCAGAGTATCTGTATAGAGGATATAAATACCATGCATATCAGAGTATCTGTATAGAGGATATAAATACCATGCATATCAGAGTATCTGTATAGAGGATATAAATACCATGCATATCAGAGTATCTGTATAGAGGATATAAATACCATGCATATCAGAGTATCTGTATAGAGGATATAAATACCATGCATATCAGAGAAGCTATAGAGGTTATTTCTCTGTAAACCACAGTGAGTTAAGTAAACAGTGGTTTGTGTAGGAGTTGTATTTTATAAAAGGATGAGTTGAGGTTTCAGTGATAAACCTCCCTCTGTTCTCTGCTGCATTAAAGTGAGGAGTTAACTGCTTTAGCTCATTTTGGGCGGGAACCCCTATTTGTAACTATGCATTTCAGGACGGGAACCCGTTTTGGGGTTGTTGTTGTTATGTACAGTATATACTGTAGCAACATAATTGTTTTTGTAATTTTTGAATAAATATTTGAAGTTTTTCAGAAAACTTATGTCAGGATTTAGAAGGTGTTTTTAGAATCGGCCTCAGATCTAAATGTGTTAAAGTGAACACTCACCATGAGTTAACTGTTTGATGTCTGTAAGCACACAGTATACACATAACTATAAGAGACCATATTATGACACACACACACACACACACACACACACACACACACACACACACACACACACACACACACACACACACACACACACACACACACACACACACACACACACACACACACACACACACACACACACACACACACACACAATCATATTAGTGTGTATGTTTCAATGTACATATTATTGATTTTTTTAATATTCTACTGTTTAGACTGATGATTTTCTTGGTTCTTGTTTTACCTATGATCCTAGATGACTATTTCTATGTATTAGATGTATTACCTCATGTTTACCTGCTGACTGAATCACTCTGGATTAAGAGCTCCTGATAAATGACTACATTGTAAATAATCTATTATCTGTGCATCTAGTTTCTCACGGACCCCCTCCCCCTCATGTGCGTGTCAGAACAAACAGTAGTTCTGTGTTTGTTTCTATAGTGATGACAACAAAGTGTTAACCACAGCACTTCTAAGAAAACAACTGCCAACCAAATGTCCTGCAGCCAATCAGATCACTGCTCTGTGTGTAGATGTTGTGTTGCATGCACATGCACACACACACACACACACACACACACACACTGTGTGTAAATGTAGTGTTGCGCGCACACACACACACACACACACACACACACACACACACACACACACACACACACACACACACACACACACACACACACACACACACACACACACACCGGGCCTCATGCACTCTAGAATGTAACCAAAAACACTCTGTGTTGCTGGTTATGTGACAAAGAGAATTACAGAAAGGAATACTACTTTAAATGAAGCTGTCTATGTCTCGGATCCACTTAAAACAAGTTTGGGGATTTGCACTTTCCTAGTGTCTGGTTTCAGTTTGTGCATTCAATTGAGTTCTACACTTGCTGCTGCTGTGTGGTGACTCCAAGCTTGGATACACACACATTTTGTACTTATGTGTAAATACACATGTTTCCACAAAGAGTCTGATTCATCATATTGTTTTTATGTCAGTGGATTATGGTGAACACTGAAACTCACGTACTTACAGTATATGCCCCAAACCATGCGTTTCTGTTATTTTATTCTTCATGCTAAATCAATTACAATAGTGGTAAACCTCAAATAAAATATTTATGTGCCCAACATTTGTCATCACATAGAAAAGAAAAAAAAACTGCGTCTGTTAAACAATCTATTTCATGGATGCATATTATAGACATGATGCAAATACAAACTGATTTGTATTTATTGTTCAGTAAGCTGAATTAGTAGGAACCTCAACGTCTGACGTTTCTGCAAGTCTGGCCACAATGTCACATATTTATACTATCAAGCCTCATGTCTCAGGAGGCAACAGATGAACCTCCTTATTTACGTCAATACATGAAACTGTGGCCAAACTGGCAACCACACTGAGACCTAATTCAGCTCTATGTGTGTAACTGAAAATAAATACAAATCAGTTTGTATTTTCATCATGTCTACAATATGCATCCATGAAATAGATTGTTTAACATCTTTTTCATTTTATTTTATATGTGATGACACATGTTGGGCGCATCAAATATTTTATTTGAGGTTTGCCACTATTGTAATAGATTTTTCATGAAGAATAAGGCATTCTAATAACAGATATGTATGGTTTGAGGCATATTATGCTGTAAGTCTGCCTCCGAGCAGACGTGAGTTTGAGTACGTCTGCCAAAACCCACAGACAAAAATAAGTAAAGAGAATCAGGCCCATTGTACATACTATAACTATAGCCTACTGTTACTGTATGCTTTAATAAAGATTCAGGGCTCACTCATCAGCCAGGTTTACATAAAGGAGAACAGTGTGTTCAGCTTAATGCTTTAAAAACTAATAATAAAAGCTTACATTTAGTAGATTTAACAGATAGTCAGTGCAGAGAGGTCAGAGGTCAGAATAGAGGAAACATGCTTTCTGTTCATAGCATCAGTCAGTCTATCAGCTGCTTTATGAACTAACTGCTGCTGTCCATGTGTACAGTTAAATAACTGTGTGTGTGTGTGTGTGTGTGTGTGTGTGTGTGTGTGTGTGTGTGTGTGTGTGTGTGTGTGTTTGTGCGTGTGTGCAGAGCCGTCTGGGAGAAATGCGAGGTCCGCTGAAGCTGAAGATTCTTTATTATTATTTTTGCCCTCAAAACATGAAGTCGGGTGTCATGTTAACCCCATTTAAATTCTGCTGGTTTAGCTCTTCTTAAGAAAACAAAAATAAACTCCCAATGAATTAAATTGTAAGCTACCATGAATTTCACGTTGTATTTTTAAACAAAATATAACACAAATATACTTTTTAAATGTTTTATCCCCTTTTAACAACCTGGTCTGGGATGGACTCTTAATAAACGTGGTTCTGTTCACTTTTATATATCTATAAAAAAAATACACTGCACCGTTCGACCGCACCGTTCGCACTACTGCGGCGGCTCTGTGTGTGTGTGTGTGTGTGTGTGTAGCTTACGCTCTCTGTTTTACAGTTTCAACGTTAGACTCTAGTCTAAACTTGTCTGAAGCAGCAGAACTTACAGTTAGACGACAGCATCAATGTGTTGATATTCATGTCATTTCTAATACAAACATATGATTGTAGGCACACAATTAATGTCAAAATAAACTATAAATGTCGTTTTTGAAACACAGTGGCTCTTCTAACCGTGTCAGAGTAAACTTATTTTCCCTGACAAGGACATATACACCGCCCCCCCCTCCCCCCCTAGAAGTACAACATCTATTTTCTATATAAGGAAACTAAATGTTGACCACAGATCTGTTTTCTGAGAACAAGGTCTCACTGCCAGTAAGTTGCCTGGTCTCTACCTATGTGTTGCATTGTGGGTCTCTGCTGCACGTCTCACCATGTTAACTGTTTGATGTCTGGAAGTACATACAGGACATAATGAAAGACCTTTCATTATGAGAGAGAGAGAGAGAGAGAGAGAGAGAGAGAGAGAGAGAGAGAGAGAGAGAGAGAGAGAGAGAGAGAGACTCTTAATAAACGTGGTACTGTTCACTTTTATATATTTACAAAAAAATAAAACAAATAGAAATAAAAACCCTGCCTGGCGCGAGGCCCCCCAAGTGCGAGGCCCTGTGCGACCGCAACGTTCGCACTACCCTAGCGGCGGCTCTGTGTGTGTGTGTGTGTGTGTGTGTGTCTGCCTGATGGTGTGTGTGTGTGTAGTTTAGGCTTTCTTTTCTACAGTTTCAACGTCTAAACTTGTCTGAAGCAGCAGAACTTACAGTTAGACGACAGCATCAATGTGTTGATATTATATGAGGTTATGATAAATACCATGCATATAGTATCTGTATAGAGGATATAAATACCATGCATATCAGAGTATCTGTATAGAGGATATAAATACCATGCATATCAGAGTATCTGTATAGAGGATATAAATACCATGCATATCAGAGTATCTGTATAGAGGATATAAATACCATGCATATCAGAGTATCTGTATAGAGGATATAAATACCATGCATATCAGAGTATCTGTATAGAGGATATAAATACCATGCATATCAGAGAAGCTATAGAGGTTATTTCTCTGTAAACCACAGTGAGTTAAGTAAACAGTGGTTTGTGTAGGAGTTGTATTTTATAAAAGGATGAGTTGAGGTTTCAGTGATAAACCTCCCTCTGTTCTCTGCTGCATTAAAGTGAGGAGTTAACTGCTTTAGCCCATTTTGGGCGGGAACCCCTATTTGTAACTATGCATTTCAGGACGGGAACCCGTTTTGGGGTTGTTGTTGTTATGTACAGTATATACTGTAGCAACATAATTGTTTTTGTAATTTTTGAATAAATATTTGAAGTTTTTCAGAAAACTTATGTCAGGATTTAGAAGGTGTTTTTAGAATCGGCCTCAGATCTAAATGTGTTAAAGTGAACACTCACCATGAGTTAACTGTTTGATGTCTGTAAGCACACAGTATACACATAACTATAAGAGACCATATTATGACACACACACACACACACACACACACACACACACACACACACACACACACACACACACACACACACACACACACACACACACACACACACACACACACACACACAATCATATTAGTGTGTATGTTTCAATGTACATATTATTGATTTTTTTAATATTCTACTGTTTAGACTGATGATTTTCTTGGTTCTTGTTTTACCTATGATCCTAGATGACTATTTCTATGTATTAGATGTATTACCTCATGTTTACCTGCTGACTGAATCACTCTGGATTAAGAGCTCCTGATAAATGACTACATTGTAAATAATCTATTATCCGTGCATCTAGTTTCTCACGGACCCCCTCCCCCTCATGTGCGTGTCAGAACAAACAGTAGTTCTGTGTTTGTTTCTATAGTGATGACAACAAAGTGTTAACCACAGCACTTCTAAGAAAACAACTGCCAACCAAATGTCCTGCAGCCAATCAGATCACTGCTCTGTGTGTAGATGTTGTGTTGCATGCACATGCACACACACACACACACACACACACACACTGTGTGTAAATGTAGTGTTGCGCGAACACACACACACACACACACACACACACACACACACACACACACACACACACACACACACACACACACACACACACACACACACACACACACACCGGGCCTCATGCACTCTAGAATGTAACCAAAAACACTCTGTGTTGCTGGTTATGTGACAAAGAGAATTACAGAAAGGAATACTACTTTAAATGAAGCTGTCTATGTCTCGGATCCACTTAAAACAAGTTTGGGGATTTGCACTTTCCTAGTGTCTGGTTTCAGTTTGTGCATTCAATTGAGTTCTACACTTGCTGCTGCTGTGTGGTGACTCCAAGCTTGGATACACACACATTTTGTACTTATGTGTAAATACACATGTTTCCACAAAGAGTCTGATTCATCATATTGTTTTTATGTCAGTGGATTATGGTGAACACTGAAACTCACGTACTTACAGTATATGCCCCAAACCATGCGTTTCTGTTATTTTATTCTTCATGCTAAATCAATTACAATAGTGGTAAACCTCAAATAAAATATTTATGTGCCCAACATTTGTCATCACATAGAAAAGAAAAAAAAACTGCGTCTGTTAAACAATCTATTTCATGGATGTATATTATAGACATGATGCAAATACAAACTGATTTGTATTTATTGTTCAGTAAGCTGAATTAGTAGGAACCTCAACGTCTGACGTTTCTGCAAGTCTGGCCACAATGTCACATATTTATACTATCAAGCCTCATGTCTCAGGAGGCAACAGATGAACCTCCTTATTTACGTCAATACATGAAACTGTGGCCAAACTGGCAACCACACTGAGACCTAATTCAGCTCTATGTGTGTAACTGAAAATAAATACAAATCAGTTTGTATTTTCATCATGTCTACAATATGCATCCATGAAATAGATTGTTTAACATCTTTTTCATTTTATTTTATATGTGATGACACATGTTGGGCGCATCAAATATTTTATTTGAGGTTTGCCACTATTGTAATAGATTTTTCATGAAGAATAAGGCATTCTAATAACAGATATGTATGGTTTGAGGCATATTATGCTGTAAGTCTGCCTCCGAGCAGACGTGAGTTTGAGTACGTCTGCCAAAACCCACAGACAAAAATAAGTAAAGAGAATCAGGCCCATTGTACATACTATAACTATAGCCTACTGTTACTGTATGCTTTAATAAAGATTCAGGGCTCACTCATCAGCCAGGTTTACATAAAGGAGAACAGTGTGTTCAGCTTAATGCTTTAAAAACTAATAATAAAAGCTTACATTTAGTAGATTTAACAGATAGTCAGTGCAGAGAGGTCAGAGGTCAGAATAGAGGAAACATGCTTTCTGTTCATAGCATCAGTCAGTCTATCAGCTGCTTTATGAACTAACTGCTGCTGTCCATGTGTACAGTTAAATAACTGTGTGTGTGTGTGTGTGTGTGTGTGTGTGTGTGTGTGTGTGTGTGTGTGTGTGTGTGTGTGTGTGTGTGTGTGTGTGTGTGTGTGTGTGTGTGTTTGTGCGTGTGTGCAGAGCCGTCTGGGAGAAATGCGAGGTCCGCTGAAGCTGAAGATTCTTTATTATTATTTTTGCCCTCAAAACATGAAGTCGGGTGTCATGTTAACCCCATTTAAATTCTGCTGGTTTAGCTCTTCTTAAGAAAACAAAAATAAACTCCCAATGAATTAAATTGTAAGCTACCATGAATTTCACGTTGTATTTTTAAACAAAATATAACACAAATATACTTTTTAAATGTTTTATCCCCTTTTAACAACCTGGTCTGGGATGGACTCTTAATAAACGTGGTTCTGTTCACTTTTATATATCTATAAAAAAAATACACTGCACCGTTCGACCGCACCGTTCGCACTACTGCGGCGGCTCTGTGTGTGTGTGTGTGTGTGTGTGTAGCTTACGCTCTCTGTTTTACAGTTTCAACGTTAGACTCTAGTCTAAACTTGTCTGAAGCAGCAGAACTTACAGTTAGACGACAGCATCAATGTGTTGATATTCATGTCATTTCTAATACAAACATATGATTGTAGGCACACAATTAATGTCAAAATAAACTATAAATGTCGTTTTTGAAACACAGTGGCTCTTCTAACCGTGTCAGAGTAAACTTATTTTCCCTGACAAGGACATATACACCGCCCCCCCCTCCCCCCCTAGAAGTACAACATCTATTTTCTATATAAGGAAACTAAATGTTGACCACAGATCTGTTTTCTGAGAACAAGGTCTCACTGCCAGTAAGTTGCCTGGTCTCTACCTATGTGTTGCATTGTGGGTCTCTGCTGCACGTCTCACCATGTTAACTGTTTGATGTCTGGAAGTACATACAGGACATAATGAAAGACCTTTCATTATGAGAGAGAGAGAGAGAGAGAGAGAGAGAGAGAGAGAGAGAGAGACTCTTAATAAACGTGGTACTGTTCACTTTTATATATTTACAAAAAAATAAAACAAATAGAAATAAAAACCCTGCCTGGCGCGAGGCCCCCCAAGTGCGAGGCCCTGTGCGACCGCAACGTTCGCACTACCCTAGCGGCGGCTCTGTGTGTGTGTGTGTGTGTGTGTGTGTGTCTGCCTGATGGTGTGTGTGTGTGTAGTTTAGGCTTTCTTTTCTACAGTTTCAACGTCTAAACTTGTCTGAAGCAGCAGAACTTACAGTTAGACGACAGCATCAATGTGTTGATATTATATGAGGTTATGATAAATACCATGCATATAGTATCTGTATAGAGGATATAAATACCATGCATATCAGAGTATCTGTATAGAGGATATAAATACCATGCATATCAGAGTATCTGTATAGAGGATATAAATACCATGCATATCAGAGTATCTGTATAGAGGATATAAATACCATGCATATCAGAGAAGCTATAGAGGTTATTTCTCTGTAAACCACAGTGAGTTAAGTAAACAGTGGTTTGTGTAGGAGTTGTATTTTATAAAAGGATGAGTTGAGGTTTCAGTGATAAACCTCCCTCTGTTCTCTGCTGCATTAAAGTGAGGAGTTAACTGCTTTAGCCCATTTTGGGCGGGAACCCCTATTTGTAACTATGCATTTCAGGACGGGAACCCGTTTTGGGGTTGTTGTTGTTATGTACAGTATATACTGTAGCAACATAATTGTTTTTGTAATTTTTGAATAAATATTTGAAGTTTTTCAGAAAACTTATGTCAGGATTTAGAAGGTGTTTTTAGAATCGGCCTCAGATCTAAATGTGTTAAAGTGAACACTCACCATGAGTTAACTGTTTGATGTCTGTAAGCACACAGTATACACATAACTATAAGAGACCATATTATGACACACACACACACACACACACACACACACACACACACACACACACACACACACACACACACACACACAATCATATTAGTGTGTATGTTTCAATGTACATATTATTGATTTTTTAAATATTCTACTGTTTAGACTGATGATTTTCTTGGTTCTTGTTTTACCTATGATCCTAGATGACTATTTCTATGTATTAGATGTATTACCTCATGTTTACCTGCTGACTGAATCACTCTGGATTAAGAGCTCCTGATAAATGACTACATTGTAAATAATCTATTATCCGTGCATCTAGTTTCTCACGGACCCCCTCCCCCTCATGTGCGTGTCAGAACAAACAGTAGTTCTGTGTTTGTTTCTATAGTGATGACAACAAAGTGTTAACCACAGCACTTCTAAGAAAACAACTGCCAACCAAATGTCCTGCAGCCAATCAGATCACTGCTCTGTGTGTAGATGTTGTGTTGCATGCACATGCACACACACACACACACACACACACACACACACTGTGTGTAAATGTAGTGTTGCGCGCACACACACACACACACACACACACACACACACACACACACACACGCACACACACACACACACACACACAGTGTGTAGATGTTGTGTTGCATGCACACACACTGTGTGCTTCTCTGCTGTTTCTGTCCTCTGCTACAATCTGAGAACAGGGGTCAACATTATAAATGACCCGGATGTACTTTTTAAACCGTCAGGGCAAGCAGAACGCTCCAAGCACTTGCCCGGTGGGGCCAGTGAAAATAATGGCTTGAAAATAAAATTAAAACATTAACATCTAATAATTTCACATCACTTCCCAAATTCCCTGTACTACTGTGTTCTGTTAACATTTCTGTAAAATCGTCTCAGTAATTACCGTTAAAACATAGTTAAACTAGAAAAAGTGTTTCCGCCAGGTTAGGTAGGTTATTGTGGCCTCCTGGTGGCGCTATAATAGGCCAATGTGAAAAGGGTGCCATTTATTCTTAGGTCTTTCACGGCAATCAGACCTTGCATTCATGATTTGAGGCATTTTGTTCCAAAAATGTGTTTTGCTAAATTAGACCTGCTGGTGGCGCTAGAACAGGCCAATGTGAAAAGGCTGGCATTTCTTCCTCGGCCTAATGGGAATTTGTGTGTGAAATTGCACGGAAATCGCAAGCTGCGTTCATGATTTGAGGCATTTTGTTCAAAACGGACCAATCCTGCAAATTTTGGAAGCCAACCTTAGCCAATGAGGATGGAATATGGACAATCGGACAGATCCGTGTTGATCACATGACTATAGAGATACTGTGTACCAATTTGCATGACATTTGGATAAAATCTGTAGGAGTAAAAGGGTTTTGCACAAATCGGCCTCCTGGTGGCGCTATAACAGGCCCATGTGAAAAATGTGGGGCAGAGGTTCTGAATTGGCATCCAGGGAGTGTGTGTGCACAGTTTCACAGCGACCGGGCCAACGGTGCCAGAGATTAGCTGTTCACAGACAGATGGACGGACGGACGGACAAACAGACGGACGGACAGGGGGTAAAACATACTCTCTCGCCATGCCTTTCGGCCTGGCGGAGACAATAATATATTTGGATCAAAGACAGAGCGGTCTGCTGTGGCTCTGCCCCGGTCCTCAGTGCATCTCGCTGCAGGCAGGTCACTGCTCGCTCGCTCGCTCCCGCGATACGAGCACGTTCATGTACTCGAGCAGGGCAGGCTCACAGAAGAGCCTTTTCCTCATCCTTGGACCTTTTCATTCATTTTCAAGTTTTTACTTTACTTTACACGTTTTTAAACCCACCAGTATTCGGTCAAACACCAGGACAGGTAAAAACAAATACAGAAAAAAGAAGTTGCCACTGTGAAAAGCAGTATGAGACGAAAAAGAGGGAGAGAAAGTTTCAACCACTGGCGAGACCACTAGAATTTGCTTGTATAAGATAAGTTAAAAGCGAGCACGATAACTATTATATGCGTCGGTCCAACAATAATGTTATATGTAAACAGTGCATCAAACACACACTGTACAGTCCAGCTGTGTCAAACCTACATGGAGGGAGAGAGAGGGGGAGAGATCTCCAACTCCTTGGTTCTGAAACAGGATAATATGGATAATATTAATAATCCGTCTGATTATTAATTGTAAGGAGGTGAACCTACAGACAGTAATGCCAGCTAGCCTAAAAGCTAGCGTTAGCTATTCAAAATCATTCGTCTCCTCATTTACATTAATAGGCTAATATGCTAACACAACTTTCTGAGGATGAGTGACACTGCATTCCATAAGTCGTTCTGTGGCAGCGGTGGCCTAGTGGTTAGAGGGGCGGCCTTGATACCGGAAGGTCCCTAGTTCGATTCCCCAATTCATCACATCAATCATGAATCACCGCTGAATAGCCCTTGAGCAAGGCTTCCATGCAGGGCCTGGCTGTAAATAAGTGTTAACTTAGTCCAACACCCTGGGTAAACAACAAACTTTGCTTTGCTTTGCTTCTGATGTTTTTGAATGCCTGTGGGTGTTGGGCCGATCTAAAAGCTCACAACACGTCGCATTTGTGACATACTGTGAGCTTGTAGGTCTGCTTTTCACCGTTGTACCGCAGCAAATCATTAGCATACACAGCGTTGCCATGTCTGATTATTATAAGCGACTTTGGGCTTCTTTTTTTGTTTATTGCTTGTAAATATTGGGCTTTTTTGGGCCTGTTTCTAAAGTGTAGTTGCGTATTTGGGCTTGCTTCCACATGTTTTAATTATTATTTAAACCAACAGTGGTTCTCAAATATTTTCGTGTCATGGACCCCTTAGCTCTGGTCTAGTGTTAGAAGTAGTTCTCCAACTCCTTATAACGCTATGGACTAGAGCTAATGGACCCCAAAGATGCATCGGCTATTTTCAAATAGGCGATGCATATATGTTTAAAGTGCTGCTCATGTGGTCGCTTTTCATAGAACCGTTTTCATAGACCTGGTTGCTTATTTCTCACAAAAGCTGGCAACACTGATCATACACTTCAGGGTCTAAATCAGTGGTTCTCAACCTGTGGTCGGGATCCCCAGGGGGGTCCCCACATGCTTTTTGGGGGTCCCCAGATGACAGTAAAGTGACAGTTTAAGGACTTTTAAGACCTTTAAAAAAAAAGAAGGAAAAGAAAAAAGACCATTACTGCATCACAACAAGTAATCAACAAACTATACTATTTAAAACAAATAGCTGATCTACAAGCTTGTAGATCAGCTATTTTCACAATATTTATCTGTGGAACAGAGTAAAAAAAATGTTATGCCTTGCTCCTACAATTCCAAGAGGCTGTCCGGGTGGGGGGACCCCAGTTCAAATATGATCATTTTGGGGGGTAATGGCCTGAAAAGGTTGAGAACCACTGGTCTTAATCAGCCTGTGCTGTATAAATGATTAGCTGTAGCAGGAATGTAGCCTACACAGTATATGATGTACTATTTATGCCAGCATAAACCCCAATGTAGGGCTAACAGTACAGTAGCCAATGCAAATGCCCGGAGGGCCAGTGGCAAATTTCCCTTAATGTCTACCCCTGGAGAACATTCTACACTCAGGGCTCTATATTGCGGCGTCTTGTGCATTTTTTTATTATTTTGAAAAACATGTTAAAATTGTGAAAATATCCGATCTACAAGCTCACAACGTGTCGCTGTATCGGCTGTTCTTACTATTTTAAAATGTTTTTCAAAATAATACAAAATGTCTAATAAGATTATGACCACCGGAGAGACGGTTATGCATGAGGCATAAGACGCCACGCAAAATAGGGCCCAGTATGTAAAATACTACGTGTTAATGTTTGATGTCTGTACGATGTTACATTTCATTTATACTAAGATAACCTGATGAAGGTCTAACAGACCGAAACATTATATAAAATACATAAATAACATGATATAAAATACATGTAAAAACATTAAATATTTGTATTGCATTTGAAGTGTGCTGGAGTTTTATCTTTCAGTACGTTGGGGCCCTGGTCTGGTCTTCTCCTACACACCTGTTACCTTTGTAGCTTCTTTGTTGCAAAAGGCTTTTTATTTATACTACCACTATGAAACACACTGTTACACTCATTTTAAACCCACATGTTTTCTTATTTCTTTCAATTAAAAGTGACTTTTCTGTAACGTCATTTATATACATCTGTTTACAGGAATATTAAGTGTTATTTACAGATGAATATAATGGTTTGACTGCAGGTTCAAAGAAGACATTTCATTCAGAACACGTTGGTAGCTGTTGTATTAAACACACAATGTGTTTGTGTGAACGTTGTGTCACATTGTGTGTTGTGTTTTTATTGTTACATTATGTGTTTTGATTGTGTTTCATTGTTGTGTTATTGTGTAACATTGTGTGTTGTGTGTTTTTATTGTTACATTATGTGTTTTGATTGTGTTTGATTTAAGCAATATTACACGAGAGGGTGTGCTTTACCGTCATTATTGGCACGCCAGTGATGCGGTCAGGAACGAGGCGAAGCCAAGTTCCGCCAGCATCACAGAAGTGCCAATAATGTAGGTAAAGCACACCCTCTCGTGTAATATTGCGATTATACAACAGTTACCAACAAAACACATCCAAATGTATTCATATTGTGGGGCAATTCATAATAATAAAAATTCGCTATTACGATACGATACGATAATACTTTATTGTCAGTTCACACTGAAATTTGTCTTGCGACCCAGCAGCCATGTATGCAACAATAAACAGTACACACATTTGACATGACATAAGAAAACAAAACAAAATACATACATAAAGACATACAAAGACAAGAGCAATGTCCACCTCTCAGCCTACCCCAAGCCTACAACTCCTGATTAAGCCTCAATGTCGTCTGATGGACAAAGGACCTCTTCAGTTTGACCTTAGTGTATGTAGGAATACTGTATCTCCTTCCTGAAGGCAGCAGGATTATTATCCGTTTCCCTGTAAAGAGAAGAGTTTATTTGACTGAGACATTAAATAGTCCCTGTAGCAGCGCTCTGAGGCATCGTCTCATCAACACAGCTGATTCCAGTAGGCTATATGCTCCGTCGTACGACCATGTCACGTGGCCAAAATAACTGATCTACAAGCTGACAACGCATCGTGATGGCGACGCGTTGTGAACTTGTAGATCGTCTATTTTCGCCGTGCGATACCATTTTGCATAGCTTTGTTCGTTCTCCGGTGGCGGCGGTGGGTCAGGCTACTGTCTGTTTGTTTTCCTACCGTGGGACAGCGTGACGACACAGCACAGCTGTGTCATATGGTCTAATCAGGTGTGGACTGCAGTGCGGAGTGATTTATTAATGTGATTAGGCCCGTGATATGATGCTGGTTTGAATCACGGCTAGAAAGCTATTTCAACCAATCAGATTGCTTGGTCGGAACTACCTGTTGTATAATGTGTGTTGTTATTGTGTAACATTGTGTGTTGTGTGTGTGTTATTGTGTTCCAGAGTGATGTGTGAGTGATGAAGAGGGGAAGAATTCAACGTGACAACTACCAGGTTACTGCTTACAGACACATTATCTCTGTTGTCAGGCAGAAACCAGCTTTGTCCAAATGATTCACTTTTCAGGAAATGAAAAAAGAAAAACCTGTTTTTAAAACACACAGGGGTTGTAATGACTTAATGACATCCATTGTTAAATATTCATGGTATCCCCCATTCATAATAGTAATATATAATAGTATAATATATAATATAATAGTATTGTAAAGAACATTCAGGGCAGTTGCCAGTATTAACCATAGATGAATAACACCACAAGGTGGATCATGGCAGGAGGCCCAGAAACCTATATAAGGGGATGAATGACCCATTCAGTCCCGACCTTTAGTGACCCAGTTGATCCCAACCTTCCCATATATGGAGATCCCCATAGATGGAGACAATCAACCTCCCCAAGTCTGACATCATAGGATCTCTCCTAGACGGCTTTACATGGAGATACCTGGCATACCTAGCTCTGACATCAGAGAACCGCTCCCAGAACTCCCTATATGGAGATAACCGAGACGTCCAGGACTGACGTCATAGTCCCACATAACGGACATAGTCCGCTCCATATATGGAGATGTCTGACACTACCTGACATCACCGTAGTGACATTAGGGCCACAGCCAACGGTATAAAAAGGCTGGACACGCCTTGGTAGAGTTGAGTTCCATCAGCGACCCAGAGAGACATTAAAGGACGACTTCACCGATTTTCAACCTATATTCATATAATTGGTCCTCACTAATACTCATGACAAAATGGTAAAAAAAAAATCTACTTGGTCTGTGTCTCATAAGAGGGCTGTGGACAGTCCAGAAACCCGTCTACCAGTGACATCATCGTTAGGCATGATTTTTTTTCCAACAAGATTTCACATTTTCTATTTAGATTTTTATTAACACGAGAGCAATGGCTTCTTTTATTGCATCGCAACTTTCCAGGAATAGAAAGCCTGCAGTTTCTATTAGCTTGGATTCCCCATTGATGATGTCACTGGTAGACGGGACTCTGAACTGTCCACAGCCCTCCTCTGAGACACAGACCGAGTAGAAAAAAATGGTACCATTTTATCATGAGTATTAGTGAGGACCAATTATATGAAGATAGGTTGAAAATCGGTGAAGTCGTCCTTTAAGCATCAATACAATTCATCAATAGTTGGTTCCCACAGCCTGAAGCATATTCTCATAGTGTCTGTAGGATCTGGTTAACCAATCAGCCGATTATCAGTAAAACAAGTATAATAAATAATGTAATAATTATACATAATAGTATAATAATATAATAATTATATATAGTATAATATATAATATATACTGTATATATGTATACAAAAAAAGAAAAGAAAGGGGAAAAGAGTGGCATGATGTGGGAATGTAATATGGGCTGCTCAGTGCTCACACACAAAACGCATGCTGGGGCCCAAAGGTACAAATGTGCTCCTGGGCCTGAACGGCACTTATATTATCATCACTTTACCCAAATACAGCTCAAGTGGAGTTAGGAGGTTTTTGCTAGAACATAGAACACAACAGACTCTACACCAGACTTTACACCAGGAGGAGAGCCTGGTATTCATTCTAAGCTGAGCCGTGTGATCCGGTTAAAAAGAACAAAAAAAAAACAATGGTGTTCTAGTTGGCGTCACATAGTTTTTGTTCCTCATATTATGTGAATCAATGAGTTTAGTCTCACATTCTCTTTCTGTTAAAACCTGTAAACTATGTTTTCTGAATGTTTTAGGGTTGAAATGTTAAAGAGAAAATCTATAGATGCACTCATGCATGCTGTAGAGAAGGTCAAAGGGCACGGATAATTTGCTTACATTTTAATGTTGTCATCATAAGCCTGTATATAATATATAATATGTAATCATTGTGTTTTATAGAATGTCTGTTCAGTTGTAGTTATGATGGAACCAATAGGAGGGAGGGGTTGTGTGTGTGTGTGGGGGGGGGGGTAGTGAAGGGAGGGTAGCTCTGTGTACAACATAAAGTGTAATAAGTGACAGGACGTGTAGGTGTGTGATAGTGGATGTATACCTGCATGTGTTCTGCACACATGCAGGCAATACATATGTACAGTATGTCCTATTGTCCTTACACTGTTAATCTAATTGCTGAGAAAAATGGGTTGTGCTTGTAAAATGTAAAATGAACATTTAAACTAGGGGAATCATTTAGGAGACGCACGGCACCGGAGGTTCCGGTCTCCTGATGACGTAACGTTATTTCCATCCAGAGCGGATCATAAACCTGAGAATGGTTTTGATCCCAGACTATCAGCTGGTCAAGATGTGTCCGTCTTTTTGTTCATACAGTTCCAGTTCTTGCCCTGAGTTGGAGTTTGAACGACAGTTAGAGGATCCAATGGAGTTAGGAGGTTTAGTCACTTATTAGTTACGGTAGTTGGATCAGTTTTTAATGATACTGTAGATAAGCATTAGAATGTCTAAATGTACATTTAGCTCAATATTTTCTATTATTTTATTATGTGTTTCTGTAAAATATGCTTATTGTATGAAATAGTTTAATTATAGAGTTAAATAATACATGTAATACAATTGGATGTGATTTACTGTACATAGACCTACAACAGTTTTACCAAAAACATTTTGAATAAAGAAATGTCTGTGAATGAGGTTTGTGATCATTTAATCTCATAGATTTTTATTTCTTTAATTTACACAATCCAATGATTATTTTCCTATTTTCCTCCCAATGTCATTATGTCATTTGTCAATTCATAATTCCACACATTTATGTTCCACATCACATATGGGGGGGGGGGTGTAAACATGTAGCATAAACTCATAAATAGTTCCACTACGAATACGATGTGTCATGTGAGTCACATGCTGAAAACATCCAACCTACATCCAACCTACATCCAACCTACAGGCTGACAACACGTCACAATGTGACGCTTGTTGGAACCCAGGAGGGTTGAACTCAGTGGTGTAAAGTAACTAAGTACATTTACTCAAGTACTGTACTTAAGTACAATTTTGAGGTATATTTTACTTTACTGGAGTATTTCCAATTGTCAGTACTTTTACTTCTACTCCACTACATCTCAGAGGCAAATATTCCACTTCAATTATGTGAAAACTTTAGTTACTTGGTAGATTTAGATTATTATTACAAAACATACATTAACCACTTCAGCCCTATAGACATTTTGGCCATTTGAAAATAGCAGATCTATAAGCTCACAATGGCATTGTGAGCTTATAGATCTGCTATGTAACAGATTTGTCATACATTTTAAAACCGTGAAATGGGACATTCTGCATAATCAGCACTTTTACTTTTGTACTTTAAGTACATTCTGATACCAATACTTTTGTACTTTTACTTAAGTAAATTTTGAATTCCGTTCAGAAGTGTTTCCCTGACAGGCTGAGGCCTAGCAGAGTTTCCTCTCTGGGTTTCTTTGGCATGGTGCCAGTCTCTTTGGCATGATGCCAGTTTCCTTGGCATGGTGCCAGTGTTGGTGGAGAGGATGTTTAACTGTTTAACTGCCTCTTTCTCTGCTCTCTAACATCCTATGTGAGATGAACACACACTGGAACAGAGGTACAAAGTCTCGTGAGACTTGGGACGGGATTACAGTATGTGAATGTACGAGATCCAAGATGGCCGAATAATTACAGTGCTGAGACAAGACGGTTGTGTGTGCGTGCGTGCGTGCGTGATAGTGTGTGTCAGGTCTTTATTTAGTCTTTATATTCTATGACCTACAGTTTATTTAGTCTTTATTTATATTCTATGATCTACAGTTTTTACATGATTTATTTCCATGTCAAAAACATTAAATAAAACATTAAAATACTTGTCAGCTCTTCTAATACTAATAATTCTAATAATATGACTAATACTATCCTGTTAGGACTTGTTTCACACATTTTACTATTTAAATACACATTAAACACCAGTCTTGAGAAGCGGGACAAAACCTTTAGCTTTTTTATATATTCTTCAATTATGCCGGGAAAATATATTTTATAAGATCAAAGTGACTATTAAACCATGTAATGGACCAGCTCCATAACATGGCATATCTGACTGAAGTGACAAAATGCTATGTTTTTTTGTTCCACAGCACAGTAGTAGTGAGTTGACCATTTATTTTTCAAAGTTGCTTAGGTTCTATTAATGCTATAGAATTACACTTAATTTCTTCTTCTTTAATTTAGTTTGTATTTAGAAGGACAGACAGAGTTGACATGTTGACACACCAGATGTTATCAATACACATGGTTACTTTTTTAATTTATGATTTTAACAAATACATTAAACAAAGTTTGAAGTTGTGAATCCTTGTCTTAGAGTGTTTTCTGGCAGAGTGCAAGCAGACCACAATATTGTATGAATGTTATGTAATTCATATATAAATCATTTAATAATATTTTCAAACTTTTTTAAAAATTAGTGTTAATAAATAATGTGAAATGTTTTGGTAGAACATGATTTGTCCCAATTCTCAAGACTGGGTGATAGTTGTCGTCAGGCAGAAACCTCTGATCTACATATCTTAACTTTTTGTCCTACTTGTCACACAAAAGCATCAAAGGTAGCAGATCTACAAGCGACACATTGTGAGCTTGTAGATCTAGTTTAAAACATCTTGACAATATGTGGGGGGAAATTTGAATTACAAACATACATATATATACAAATCTTCTTAATAATAATAAAGTGTATTTGTAAAGCATCTTTCATGACATGAAATGCAGCTCAAAGTGCTTTACAGAGCAAGAATACAATTACAGAAAAAGTACAACTAATTTAACAATAAATCAAGGGGTCCCTGGCACAAAACATGTATGTTCAGATGGGGGTCCACGGCCAAATTGACATGAAAATGTTTGAAAACCACTGGCCTAAAGCGCCACCTAGTGGGCTCATCCAGTAAGACTCTCTGGACCACTTAGTATATTAAACTATCCTCAAGAACAAGGACCACCTGACCACCTGACCACACCCACCCACCCAAACACCCACCTACCTACAACAGGGCGGTAAGAAGGAATGTAGCCAACTACACCACATAGGGAATTGCACCCTAGGAAATGGTTCTAATGTAAATGTGGAAGTGCACCTGATTCCACAGAATTACTCTGATTCCACAGAATTACTCTGATTCCACAGAATTACTCTGATTACACAGAATTACTCTGATTACACAGAATCACTCTGATTACACAGAATGACTCCCATAAGGTTGGTTGTACATGTAAAGATCTGAGACAGAGGCGTGGCATAAAGTACACATTTACATGGTTTTATTTCACAGACAGGCAACAGTAAAAGCTAGTATGAACTCACATTTTAAACAGTTATTATGAGCTCTGACAGGGTGACAGGGTGACAGGGTGACCACAATGAACTGGAAATAACATATACTACATTAAATCATAATAGAACAGAACATGATACTAAACAAAACATACTAGACCTGGGTCAGGGGTTACCAGCGAGGGGACACACACAGGTGGGTTTACAGCACACAGCGACGAGGGCCACCATCACCACCAGGCAGCGCTGTACCCAGCCTGGGTTCACATCAAGTCCTAAACCAGAGTGTAAATATAATCAGAGTGAGACAGAACAACACAAACATAATTTCAGACCAATATGACCATGCAGGCCACAGATACAAAGCATTAAGACCAAGTAGTGTCTGTAGTATAGTGCTTGCCAACGTGTCGTTACCACGGGGGGCGTGGCATAGTAGCTGCAAACATACTTGGGGGGTGTGGGGGGGGGGCAATGTTACTGCTACCAAATGACACTTGTTGACGCCCCCTTCAGGATTTTTGGCACGCACTATAGGCCACAATGAGGGTTCTGGTTGGGTTAGCTCATGTTTCAGCCCAAACAGAGCAGCAGCGTCATCAGTCACTGGTCAGCCTGATCGCCAGAGAATTAGTATACATTGCACGGATCCAGTGCACGTCATTCCGTGCATAGTCGCCTAGAAACCCCGAAATTCCGTGCATATGTACAGCGAGTCCCACGGTGGGCGTAACCAGTCGCAACCCGGAAAAACCCGGAAGCAGAGCAGTCCCCACCACAAAATTTACGATTCTGTGCCTATCGGTACATAACTCAAACGGCGCTGAGTAGGCACAAGGGACGGCAACTCGCTCGCTTTAGCTCGCTCGGTGGCCCCTTACGTGGCGACAATTCCCTTGAGACTGCGCGCCTCCGAAATGGTTTTGTCACAAAGGGAGAGATGTACATATGCACGGAATTTCGGGGTTTCTAGGCGACTATGCACGGAATGACGTGCACTGGATCCGTGCAATGTATACTAATTCTCTGGCGATCGGGTTGCACTGGTACACACTGCACTGGTAGGTCACAACACAACCATGCAATGTACTGATTTACCTGATGCTACAAGGTGATCACTAACCATACAAGGGGCTCACTAACCACTCAGCTATGGCCGCCCCTACACCTGGAGGCTGAAACTAAACAAACTAAGTTCACAATGCGCACCATGATACAGCTCATGATAGCTGAAATAACACAAAGAAACAAACATACCTGCACTGATAACTGCTTAAAGCCAAAGCTTTGACAGAAGCCATGGAGATAAGTCAGTAGAGAAGCTCTCTCTGCTGTCTTCATACAGCTCTCAATAACACAGGTGTCAGATGTCTGTCATTATAGAGTGGGAGGAGACTATGAGGAGGTGGCAGAGGAGAGACTATGTCCACTCTGCTACACATATACACATACATACACATATATATATATACATAAATACATAGATATAGATATATATATATATAGTCTTTACTATGATGGTCAGATCTAGTGTTATATTTACTGTTACATCTGTCTTTTTGCTCATCATAATCTTCTTGGTCATGGAAGTGATAATAATATAAGTATCACAAGTAATGATTATTTAAAGTTATTGTCATAATACAGTATTGTGATTATTGGTCTATATCAGGGGTGATGCAACTTTGATGTAGAGGGCCACTATATATTTCACACTCACTCCAGAGGGACACATTACTTATACTGTCATAGAGCAGAAACCTCTTATCTCCGTATTTTTTCGCCATTCTATGTCTTTCAAAAGTAGCAAAAACAGCCGATCTACAAGCTCAAAACGCGTGTGTTTTGAGCTTGTAGCATTCAAAGATAGCAAAAAAACAAAATCAGGATTCCAATTTAAAAATAGCAAAAATAGCCGATCTACAAGCTCAAAAAGACGCGTTTTGGGCTTGGGATACATTCATATCTCCACCTGGGAAATGCATTGTTGGATCTGATCTCTAAATCTAATGAGTGGATTCTCCACTGAATATAATGCAAATCACTATATTTCATGTTTATCTAAGCTTAGGAGTCTTTTCACATTAAATACAATGAACACATTAACTCATTACTAATTACAATCCAATCATTTAATGGTTAAATGAACCATTCTGCATAAAGAGTACTTTTACATTTGATACTGCGAGTATACTTTTAATGATAGTTCAGATATCTTCAGTTGTCTAAAACATTGTCCTCAAACTTTTTCCCAAATTGATATATATTTGTCCACAGACCCCCATCTGAAGATATTTTGAGCCAGGGACCCCCAAAAGAGAAGATTTGTGTTGCAAATGCAAAATGTTCAAAAGAATTTCAAGATTTAAAAAAATAAAATCAAAAAAACTGCTTGTAGATCTGCTATTTTTGAATAGCCAACTTATAAATGGATAAAGTGGTTAACTACTTTTCCTCTGCTCCCACTTTGAGAACCAATGGTCTAAAAAGTCTATCAGTCTATGAAATGGTTTTCTGATGACACCTGCTGGTTATAATGAGCGACTGCAGCCTACAGGGAGTTTTATCATTTCTATTTCAAGGACCCATCAGTCCTCTGCAGAGATGGGAAAAGTACTGACATTCTGTACTCGAGCAGAAGTAAAATTACTACTTTGGTAAAAGTAGAAGTACTCATTCAAATAATTACTCAAGTAAAAGTAAAAAAGTACAGGCTCTGAAATTAAAAAAGTTATAATTAAAAAGTATTTTTACCGGATGTGCAAAGCCAACTGTAACCTCAAAAACACATAATGTGTAGTAATTAAACTATTGTCTCCTAAAGGAGATACAGTAAAGTGACGTATGGCTCTGCATTCTAGTCATAGAGAAACTTACTTCAAGCAGATAAAAGTGAACACTGCACAGTGAAGCTCAAACGTTCAACTTTAGTCCATGAACAAAAACATACTTCATGTGTAGTAAACTCCTCTCCTAAAAAGGAGATACAGTAAATAATAAAGTGCATTCTGTAAACAATAATAAAGTGCATTTTAAACGTTACCCCATCACCTTTCTTCCTCTTATTTTCTACCCATCTTGTCCTTCCCAATCCCTGTCCACCTCCTGTTTCTTCTGCCTATCTTCTCCTCTGCTCATCCATTTATCACCTTCAGGTTCTCTCCATCTCCACCAGCCCTTCTGCACCGTGCATCTCAACACTAACCAGTGATCAGTTTATTATTACAATGATTACTACAAACTTAGAGACTCGTAAAGTTGAGTTTGAGTCCATCTGAGAACTACAGCTTCCTGTTAACTTCAGGGTCCATTTCAAGGTCCTGGTGAGTCACCTATAGAGCTCTGCGTGGTCAGGCCCCAGAATATCTAACCGACCTGGTCCCACGTTATGTACCAGGGAGGGCCCTAAGGTCTGCTGAACAGGGTCTGGTAACAGTTCACACACTAATCTAAGAACTAAAGGAGACAGAGCCTTTCAGGCTGTAGCTCCCAGGCTTTAGAACGCTCTTCCACATGTCTGGAGAACTACAGCCTCTGTGGACATGTTTAAGAACAACCTTAAAACGCTGCTATTTCAACAAGCTTTTACACATGTTACATGATGTTATTTACATGTTTGTGTTATTTGCTGTCCTGATTGAGATGAATTGTACAGCTTCTTCTGTTCTACCTGCTTTAATACCTTGTTTTGTTTTGAATCTCTCTGTATGTGAAGCACTTTGTGAGTCCTCTCTGTGAGAAGTGCTATATAAATAAAATGTACTTACTTACAGTATCACATAACACAATGAGGTTACTCTAGAGCCATGCTAGCTGCTCAATGAAATAGTATTTATGCACTTTCTGAATTGAGGTAGAACTGTCCATAAGTTCCTCTGTGTGTCTTGAATTGAGGTAGAGCCAGGTGTCACACTGATGGTAAGATTAGAGGACGTTCATCAGTGGGGGAACAACTGAAAGCCGGGCCGGGAGGAACAGCGCAGTGATCAGGCCCCCCCTGCGCATGCACGCAAGTGGGTGCGGGTTTTCCGCGGATTCGGTCACTTTTTGGGGGGCTTTTTGTCACTTTATTTCGGTTTTAGGGTTAGGGTAGGGTTAGGTTAGGGTTATGTTGTTTAATTCTTATTTTTGCCTGATTTTACCGATTTATTATCTGACGGCCCGGGCCCTCCTGGGTCGCGGGCCCGGAGGCGGCCGCCTCCCTGGCCGCCTCCCTGGCCTCCCCGGACGCTCCGCCACTGACGTTCATGGTATCATCTGGACCGGTCAGGTAGGACTGCAGCTGCTTGTGTTTTCATGTGCATTATTTACCCTGCTTGATGGTGGAGAAGAAGTCATCCTCATCTGAAGACTGGGACCTGAATGCACCGTGGGTTGATCCTTCACATGGCTTTGGATGTAGTCGAGGCCTATGGAATAACAAAACCACAAAACCAAAGGATTTAAGCTTTTCCCCAAAAAACACTGTTTTAATACCTAGATAAAAACAATACATCATGGAATTAGACTAAGAGCTGGGACTTTATCTGATTCATTAATTACAGGGTTGGACTGAAGGGGTCTGTCTTATTTAATGTTTTTAAATCAATATGGACTAACTAAATTGTTGGTCGTGTTATGGCCTTTGAAGCAACAGGGTTTTGTTTGTGTTAGTCTGGTTTGTTCATACAGGTTATTGGACAATAAGGTCAATCAAGACATCTTTATTTCTCCTAATGGTCAGGGTTTCCACTGTTCTGGAATGTACTTGAAAGTATTGTGTATTACTTGTGCTTGGGTTTACAGAAGGTCCTTGAATTCATATAGTCTTCCTGAATCTCTGAATAGATTCCTATAATTGCTGCACTTTATGGTAAAACTTGCACTGATCTGTTGGTCTGTTTAGAACCACCTTGATAAAAAACTACTATATTTTGTTGCTTAAACTCATGTATTCACTCATTGATTCACTCATTTACTAAAATCTGTTTTAACTGAAAATAAATTGCTTCTCAGGTCAAATATTGATATTAAACATGCTATTAATTTTGATTAATTAATTACAAAGCCTCTAATTAATTAGATTATTATTTTTTTTTTATCAATCTATAATTAGACATTTTAATGCTATGTTTTGCTAAAGTACTTTTCATACACATGAGGATTAGTAAAGGTTGTCATTTAGTTTTCACAAGTAAACATGACTTACATTGACAGAAACAATATCTCAGTACATTATGGACACTTCAAATGACAAAATGTCCTCATCATCAATAAAGTAAAGAGCATCAGCAGCATTTACCATGTTATAGGATGTCTTCATCACGTGTCCAGCAGGTCCTGAACCTCTGGATCACCAAGCATCCAAAACACCTTTCCAGTCCTGCCTGAAGAGCATCTACCAAAGACCCACAGTATGCAGAGCTGCTGGAGCTTAGCCTTGATTGATTGATTGAATATTTTATTAGACATAAATACAAACATCACAGTACAGTCAAACACTTAGTCTAAAAGTTTCAATTCAATTCATCAACAGAGCATAAACAATAACACCAAAATACAACATAAAACGTGTGTGTGTGTGTGTGTGTGTGTGTGTGTGTGTGTGTGTGGTTAGTGGAAACATAGTAGAAAATAGTCCATTTTAATCTGTCCTTAATGGTAAATAAGACATGAATTGATGACTAATATCACCTCATGCAGTCAATCAGTTTAAAAACAGAGTGGTATATATATACTCACATAGAATGTTTAGAGCACACAGACTGTAATGGATCCTTCTCCTTGTTCTCTCAGGATCCTTACCATCCTCTCCACAGTGAAGAAAAGACGATACTTGCAGATCTACAAGCTCACAATGCGATGCGTTGTGAGCTTGTAGATCTGCTATTTTCAAGAGATTTGTATACATTTTAAAGACATAACTTGTGAAACTGCATAATAAGAGTACTTTTACTTTTGGTACTTTAAGTATATTTTGATGCCGATACTTTTGTACTTTTACTCAAGCATATTTTGATTACACAGACTTTTACTTGTAACAGAGTATTTCTACATACTTTAACTTAAGTAAAACATTTCAGTACTTTTTCCACCACTATGGCTAATAGGAATTAAAAAAGCCAAGAAAGTCATTGGCTTGTCATCATAGAGTACAGAAGTCCTGACGTCACTGGCTCATCCTCTGGGTCGTGGAAGTCATTTCTCTAGAGAGAATAACATCGGGTCTTCAAATCGTCTCATATATGAATTATGATCCATAAATAAACAAAGTGTCTCGGCGCTGTTGTCGATGAGGCTTTGTATTGTTTATGATAGTCAGTCACTCATATTTCATACAGTCTGTTTATGGAGAAAATTTAACTCATTTTGTCTAAAGTAACATTAATGTTTTCTCACCGTCAGTTGATGCTTCATATCCATAAGAGTCAAACCTCCGGGTTATTAGTTTATTTATGGAACACACTTCTTGTTATTACATTATAACACGTCTATGGGGATTCAGAACGGAGAACCGAGACCCAGTAGGATGCGTCACATAGGTTTAGGGAAATAAAGACCCACCATCTCCACTTTACTTCCTGTTTCTGTGTGAAGTGGGCGGGACGCCTTTTTAGCAGACCGGAAGCAGGTTGGAGTCTATTCATTCTAATGGGAGAGTGAACGTGAACACAGCTTCTGAACCATTCTTTATTATTATTATTATTATTATTATTATTATTATTATTATTATTATTATTATTACAGCTTCTGAACCATTCTTTATTATTATTATTATTATTATTATTATTACAGCTTCTAAACCATTCTTTATTATTATTATTATTATTATTATTATTATTATTATTATTACAGCTTCTGAACCATTCTTTATTATTATTATTATTATTATTATTATTATTATTATTATTACAGCTTCTAAACCATTCTATAGCTCCATGGTCACTGAACTAAATATTGGACCAGATCGTCACAAGACACACAATGGGTGCGTTCGGAAATTACGCACCGGAGCACACTTGCCTATTAGTTTGTATTGGCCAGTGCGCTCAGTGCTGTATTTTCGAACGCGCCCAAAATGTACAACATTTTTCACACTAAAATGTATTTTTTCAGAGAGACTGAATCAGGAGAAAATCTACCTTATTATCGACATGTCTCTGTCCCAGCAACACACTCTCGCGGGATCTAGCGCCAGTAAACAGAGAAACATTGGACGTTCGCGAGATTTGCCGTCAGACGCCGGCGCCCACTAGGAGACCATGTGTAGGGTTTGTGTACCATGTCGCCTCTAGTGGCTCCAGTCGGGATGGTGGATCTTCATAAATTAACCATCTTTGGTGGTGGTCTGTGTTTCCGGGTTTACAGCCAATGACATGTCACAACATTGACAGAGAGCCAATCACAAGCTGGGATGTAGGGGACCGCGAGTAACGCTTCATACGATTGGCGGAGCCTGGAACCAGCTATTCTGGTCTAAAAAGATATATATTAATATTATTTTAAATCATTTTCATGCATTAAAATTACAGTAACGAGCCTGTTTTTAAAAGGTACGGAGTATAAAATACAGATACTTGTGTTAAAATGTAACGAGTAAATACAATGAACACATTAAGTCAAAAATAAAGTACATTTCATTGTTTTTATGTATTATGTGCCATACAGAGTCATAGTAAATCAGTGTCATACATAAATTATGTATTATGTAACATAATCGGAGGAAAACCTGGAGACTGACATTCAATCATTTAATTGGTGTTAGCAGGTCTTATGATCCAAATAATAATAGACTTCTGTTTGGGATGATAAAGAAGCTGATCTGTTTTTTCCAACTAAAGTCTCTCCAGGTCAGAGAATTAGTGGACATGGATTGTGTTTTCCACACGTCTTCACTTATATCAACGTCCAGCTCTTTTTCACATCGTTGTTTCACATATATTGTGGAGTCCTTATTCAATGATACAATTCCATATAGTTATAGCTTACATACAAGACCTTTGTTACTTATAAGCATCAGTAAATGTATGAATAATTGGTGTGGCCCCTGGATTAGACTCTTTTATCTTTTTGCAAAAAAAATTATCCCTTAACTGTAAATATCTATAAAAGTCCTGCCTAGCCAATCCATATGCCTGACATACATTTTAAAAACTGTCAATATCCCCATTTTAACTATTATTGTTTTGTTTTTGTTTTTTTCAAATGTAACCTTATATATTATAAAGTTAAAGTGGTTAAACTGATTTAGATTCTACTTGTATGTTAGCATGTTTAGCTGGGGACCCCCTGGAACCCCCTAAAGGACTCTCAGAGTAACAGACCTGTATTGTTCCCTTTGGACCACCTTCAAGGACCCCCAGGTCCCTCAACCCACTTTGAGGACCACAGCATTAGTAGTATACATTTAGCTCTGTTCCTGCTCATATTTGTATCACCATGGCAACAATAGAATTTTGACAAAAATGTCCACCATGAACTCTGCCTGTAATTCAACCTTTCTGGAAGGAAGTAACAACACTTATTTAAATCATAATGGGTTTCAGTATCAGTACATTTGCATCTTTGTATCTTTGGGACAAATCCCAGATGGACTGAGTCAGGATGATTCATATCTGTTTAAGATCCTACTGGAAGCACAAAGCTATCACAAAGAACTGGTTGCAGAAAAACTGAATAACAGTTGCATCTTCTAGAGCAGATGACCTTTTCTTTAAGACTCCAATGAGAGTTGGTCGAAAAATATGGGGGAAATAGTTAGAATACATATTATTTTATGAAAATAGATATTAATGTATATAAATACATATTAAAGTCACAGGGGTCTCTCCAGCTCTTTAGTAAACAGAATATAGTACATTTTCAGGTAGGTGACAACATTTAAGCCAATCAGGAGAGAGCAGGAGTCTTTTCACTGCTACATGTTAAACATAAATAGTTCTTCATCTTCAGAGCCACTGACATGACATTTGTCCATTAAATACAATGAACACATTAACTCATTACTAATTACAATACATACAATTATTTAATTGTTAAATGAACCATTCTGCACAAAGAGTACTTTTACATTAGATACTGTGAGTATACTTTTGATGATAGTTCAGATATCTTCAGAATGTCTAAAAAGTCTATCAGTCTATGAAATGGTTTTCTGATGACACCTGCTGGTTATAATGAGCGACTGCAGCCTACAGGGAGTTTTATCATTTCTATTTCAAGGACCCATCAGTCCTCTGCAGAGATGAGAAAAGTACTGACATTCTGTACTTTTTACTACAATTACTTGTGTAAAAAACGACTTTGGTAAAGTAGAAGTACTCATTCAAATAATCACTCAACTAAAAGTAAAAAAGTACAGGCTCTGAAATGTAGAGTAAAAGTAAAAAGTATTTTAACCGAATGTGCAAAACCAAATGTAACCTCATACGTCATAAAATTTTAAGGAAAAGATCCTCACCAAACACACATTGGTTTCCAAACTGTGATGTGACGAATCATGTAAGAAGATCCACCTCTTGAAATCAATCGTTTTAATCAGCAGTCAAACAGTCATCACTCATCGTGGAGAAACTTTCCACTTCAAGAAGACCCACATGTGAACACTGCACAGTGAACACTGCACAGTGAACACTGCACAGTGAACACTGCACAGCAAAGCTCAAACGTTCAACTTAAGTCCATGAACAAAAACATACTTCATGTGTAGTAAACTCGTCTCCTAAAAAGGAGATACAGTAAATAATAAAGTGACATATAGGGCTGTGTATTCTGTAGACAATAATAAAGTGCATTTTAAACGTTACTGCAAAAAGCTCTGCTTTGTAGTTATTGCGTTTGTCAACGTTTGGGCCTGTTCAGACCTTCATCAGGACATATACAGTGGAAAAGGGCAAACACACATGTTTATATAGGGTACATCTACACACTGATAGGCTCACCCCAATAGGGTAAGTGAGGTCACAGTCAACTCAACAGGAAGTTGGCTTTGCATGAGGTAAAACATATATCTAGATATAAACAGTGTGCACCCATCCCACCATCCAAAATAGCAATAAACAAATATACAAATATACATTTAAAGTATCCCAAGATTAATACATTTAATTATAAATATAACAGGTACTCAAAAAAGGGGGAACACAGTTACATGCTACAGTATAGAACAAAATGGGATGCACGCACAACTCCATAAACATTTGCAGGTGCTGGACTAAAAAATACACACCATAGAAAGACGCTCCAGCGACCACAATTTTATTTAAGTTTCACAGCATACATTTCGACCCCTTCAGGTCCTCATCAGGTATGAGGAGTGCAGACATAGGCAGGTTAAAATAGAAAATAAATCTATGTATATGCCTCCCAGAAATAGAAATGCCTCCCTTGAAACTTACTGTCGTATGGTTGAACACGATGTGCAATGTGCTCTGAAAAAGAAACGTGATTTTAAAACCTTTAATAATTTGTCTAAAGCTGAAAGAGAATGTCTTAATGATCTACGCAAAGATGCCACCATTGTCATAAAATCTGCCGACAAAGGTGGCAGTGTGGTCATTCAAAATGCTACAGATTACAGCTGTGAAATTATGAGACAACTTAATGATACTATTTTCTATAGAAAACTCCCCTCTGACCCCACAGTTCAACTCAGAGCACATGCACATGATAAACTTGATCTTTGGTTTAAAATGGGGAACTCAGTAAAGATGAACATTCCTTCATGAAAACAGATCACCCTGTTATACCAGTTATCTATACCCTTCCCAAGGTCCATAAATCCCAAACTGTTCCTATAGTTGGTAGGCCAATAGTGAGTGGAATTGGCTCATCTCACTAATAACGTCTCCACTTTTGTGGATCATTTATTAAAACCTTGGGTGGTAACTCTTTCATCGTACACTAAAGACTCTATAGATGTTATCAACAAACTGAAAGCTATTGATGTACCTCTGATTGTATTCTAGCTACTTTTGATGTGTCCAGCCTATATACCAGCATTCCCCACAGTGGTGGTATTGAGGCTGTGAACTATTTTCTCAGACAGAGAGATCCCTCTAACAAACCCAGTACTGCTTGTATTAGTGAGCTTACAGAACTTGTGCTCACTACTAACTATTTTAAATTCAAAAATGATCTTCAAATCAACGGTACAGCAATGGGCCGCACCATGGCTCCCAATTATGCCAACTTGTATATGGGTTTGTTTGAGCTCTCTTATGTACTGGATTCTGAGGTGAACCCCTACTATTCCCACATACTTAGTTATCAGAGATATATTGATGACATATTCATTGTGTGGAATGGCACGTCTGAAAACTTGGGCCTCTTCCATAATTACTTAAATTCATGCACTGAACACTTGAAGTTCACTCTTGAACATTAGTTTTCTATATGTCCTAATAACTAAGAAAGGAGGTTCCCTACAGACAGATTTATACCGGAAGCCCACCGACAGGAACACTTTACTCCATGGTGACAGTTTCCATCCTGGTCACCTCATTAGAAGCCTTCCCATCTGCCAGTTCCACAGGGCTAGAAGGATCTGATGAAGGTTATCAGACACAAGCAACTGATTTAACAAACCGTTTTCTGTCACGAGGGTACAAACCTGAATGGGTTCACACTGCATCTAAGCGTTTTGAATCTGTTACACAGGAAGAGTGTCTGAACCCAGCCAAACCCAGCTCTAAACAAAAAAATATTTCTCCTCTATGTATTACTAGATATTCTCCTATGGGTGCTGAATTTAGAAAGATCCTCTACAAACATTGGCACATTGTTGACACTGATCCTAAATTAAAAGTGGTCTTTAAAGAGCCCCCGAAGTTGGTTTTCAAACGTTCCCCTAACTTAAGGGACCAACTCATACGCTCTTACACCCCCTCTACCTTTTTATCAAACATCTCTGCTGGTAACTATAAGTGTTCAAATTGTACTCAATGTAGCTATACCTCTAAATGTCAATCTTTTACTCACCCTCACAGTGGGAAGCAGCTGCCCATAAAAGGAGTGATCACATGTTCCACAACTGATAAAATGTCCTTGTGGACTTGCATATGTGGGCAAAACCAGTAGAGCCCTACGTACCCGCATAAGCGAACACAGAAGTAACATTAGATGTGGGGATGAACGAAACCCAGTAGCGGCTCATTTCAAGAAAATGGGACACAGTATTGCCTCTCTACGCTACTGGGGTATAGAGAAGGTAGATAGACCCCCTCGAGGAGGTGATCAGAATCGATTATTACTGCAACGAGAATCCTTCTATAGGCTATATATACATTAAATACCATGGCCCCTCATGGGCTGAATGAGGAGTTTGACGTTAAACCTTTTCTGTAATAGCTTTTTTGTCTTTTAACTTTTTCTCTTTATTATACTGTCTTTTTGTCTATGCCTTCTTTATGGTACCATTTTTGTGTACTTGTTCACTTATTTGATCTGTGCATCTAGGCCTTGAGTGATGTCTATTTGGAGCTGCTAAACTATTGCTCTATTCCTAATGGATCCCAAAAACACCTACAGTATGTACTGCCTATAATTAGTCCATTGGCTTTTTTTGCCTCTTAAAAGTGTATTGTGTTGCATTATGTCATTACATTATTTCACAAAAATGAATGAATTTCTATTTTTCTAAAAATGAATTGGAATGAATGAATTTCTATATTTCTATTTTTCTAAAAGATGAATTGATTTTCTATTTTTCTAAGAATGAATTGAATTACATTTTTTCTAAAAATGAACAGATTTTCTAAAAATGAACAGATTTTCTAAAAATGAACAGATTTTCTAAAAATGAACAGATTTTCTAAAAATGAACAGATTTTCTAAAAATGAACAGATTTTCTGTTTCTCTACTCATACTGTTTGTAGCCTGTCCCCTTAAGATGGGGGGGGTGTGTCCATTATCCCCGACACAGCTGGGACTTGATTTGTTTGCTCCCTATTTTAACCTGCCTATGTCTGCACTCTTCATACCTGATGAAGACCTGAAGGGGTCGAAACGTTGTATGCTGTGAAACTTAAATAAAATTGTGGTCGCTGGAGCGTCAACAGTGTGTGGACTTCCTCTTCTTTCTATGCTACAGTATAGGACGTGTGTTTTGTGTTTGAACAGGGTCTAAATAATAGGGAGATCGCCACTAGAATCCCTCCACATAATAATGTCATAATAGTCTCTTGGAAAAAATCAAAACAACGTCAGCTCTAAGAGCGTACTCTATTACAGGTGTCCTGAAGGTGTATGGAACACTAATAGACAGAAAACCAGTCAAAATGCCAGACAATTGTATAACAAAACAAGAGAATAACTGATACAGGCCAGAGCTCAAGATAAACCTGAAATGTCCCTGCATTTTTCCACAAAACCATGTCCTATACTGCTAAACTAGGGGGATGGAAATCCTGTCACCATGTCCTGATGAAGGTCTGAACAGGCCCAAACGTTGACCAACGCAATAAATACAAAGCGGAGCTTTTTGCAGCATCACCAGTGTGCAGACTCTAGTCCTTTTTTATGATACTTTGTTTGTCTTGCACCTGGGCCACGGATGTGCGTGCACTACCTTTTTCATTTTAAACGTTACCCCATCACCTTCCTTCCTCTTATTTTCCACCCATCTTCTCCTTCCCAATCCCTGTCCACCTCCTGTTTCTTCTGCCTATCTTCTCCTCTGCTCATCCATTTATCACCTTCAGGTTCTCTCCATCTCCACCAGCCCTTCTGCACCGTGCATCTCAAAAATAACCAGTGATCAGTTTATTATTACAATGATTACTACAAACTTAGAGACTCGTAAAGTTGAGTTTGAGTCCATCTGAGAACTACAGCTTCCTGTTAACTTCAGGGTCCATTTCAAGGTCCTGGTGAGTCACCTATAGAGCTCTGCGTGGTCAGGCCCCAGAATACCTAACCGACCTGGTCCCACGTTATGTACCAGGGAGGGCCCTAAGGTCTGCTGAACAGGGTCTGGTAACAGTTCACACACTAATCTAAGAACTAAAGGAGACAGAGCCTTTCAGGCTGTAGCTCCCAGGCTTTAGAACGCTCTTCCACATGTCTGGAGAACTACAGCCTCTGTGGACATGTTTAAGAACAACCTTAAAACGCTGCTATTTCAACAAGCTTTTACACATGTTACATGATGTTATTTACATGTTTGTGTTATTTGCTGTCCTGATTGAGATGAATTGTAGAGCTTCTTCTGTTCTACCTGCTTTAATACCTTGTTTTGTTTTGAATCTCTCTGTATGTGAAGCACTTTGTGAGTCCTCTCTGTGAGAAGTGCTATATAAATAAAATGTACTTACTTACAGTATCACATAACACAATGAGGTTACTCTAGAGCCATGCTAGCTGCTCAATGAAATAGTATTTAGTCACTTTCTGAATTGAGGTAGAACTGTCCATAAGTTCCTCTGTGTGTCTTGAATTGAGGTAGAGCCAGGTGTCACTGATGTAAAGATTAGAGGACGTTCATGGTATCATCTGGACCGGTCAGGTAGGACTGCAGCTGCTTGTGTTTTCATGTGCATTATTTACCCTGCTTGATGGTGGAGAAGAAGTCATCCTCATCTGAAGACTGGGACCTGAATGCACCGTGGGTTGATCCTTCAGATGGCTTTGGATGTAGTCGAGGCCTATGGAATAACAAAACCACAAAACCAAAGGATTTAAGCTTTTCCCCAAAAAACACTGTTTTAATACCTAGATAAAAACAATACATCATGGAATTAGACTAAGAGCTGGGACTTTATCTGATTCATTAATTACAGAAAATTACGATAAAACGCATTTTAACCACACTTAGTTTTCTCACTGAACGAGTTTCAGACGTAGCGATCATACCGCTGCACCAAGACCGCTGGTCTGTTTATTATTTTGGCCAAGGATAATGAGGGAGGGTTGGACTGAAGGGGTCTGTCTTATTTAATGTTTTTAGACTAACTAAATTGTTGGTAGTGTTATGGCCTTTGAAGCAACAGGGTTTTGTTTGTGTTAGTCTGGTTTGTTCATACAGGTTATTGGACAATAAGGTCAATCAAGACATCTTTATTTTTATTTCTCCTAATGGTCAGGGTTTCCACTGTTCTGGAATGTTCTTGAAAGTATTGTGTATTACTTGTGCTTGGGTTTACAGAAGGTCCTTGAATTCATAGAGGCTTCCTGAATCTATGAATATATTCCTATAATTGCTGCACTTTATGGTAAAACTTGCACTGATCTGTTGGTCTGTTTAGAACCACCTTGATAAAAAACTACTATATTTTGTTGCTTAAACTCATGTATTCACTCATTGATTCACTCATTTACTAAAATCTGTTTTAACTGAAAATAAATTGCTTCTCAGGTCAAATATTGATATTAAACATGCTATTAATTTTGATTAATTAATTACAAAGCCTCTAATTAATTAGATTTTTTTTTTGATCAATCTATAATTAGACATTTTAATGCTATGTTTTGCAAAAGTACTTTTCATACACATGAGGATTAGTAAAGGTTGTCATTTAGTTTTCACAAGTAAACATGACTTACATTGACAGAAACAATATCTCAGTACATTATGGACACTTCAAATGACAAAATGTCCTCATCATCAATAAAGTAAAGAGCATCAGCAGCATTTACCATGTTATAGGATGTCTTCATCACGTGTCCAGCAGGTCCTGAACCTCTGGATCACCAAGCATCCAAAACACCTTTCTAGTCCTGCCTGAAGAGCATCTACCAAAGACCCACAGTATGCAGAGCTGCTGGAGCTTAGCCTTGATTGATTGAATATTTTATTAGACATAAATACAAACATTAAAGTCAAACACTTAGTCTAAAAGGATAACACAACTTGTTTCCATTGAGGTCCTATATATTCAATTCAATTCATCAACAGAGCATAAACAATAACACCAAAATACAACATCATCACAAATATAAAACGTGTGTGTGTGCGTGTGCGTGCGCGCGTGCGTGCGCGTGTGTGTGTGTAGTTGGTAGAAACATGTCAATTACAAAATAGTCCATTTTAATCTGTCCTTAATGGTAAATAAGACATGAATTGATGACTAATATCACCTCATTCAGTCAATCAGTTTAAAAACAGAGTGGTATATATACTCACATGGGAATGTTTACTTTACTAGTTACTTGAATTATTACAACACATATACATTAACCACTTCAGTATTTAAACTTTGGCTATTTGAAAACAGCAGATCTACAAGCTCAAAATGCGACGTGTTGTGAGCTTGTAGATCTGCTATTTCCAAGAGATTTGTATACATTTTAAAGACATGATAACTTGTGTAACTGCATAATAAGAGTACTTTTACTTTTGGTACTTTAAGTATATTTTGATGCCGATACTTTTGTACTTTTACTCAAGCATATTTTGATTACACAGACTTTTACTTGTAACAGAGTATTTCTACATACTTTTACTTAAGTAAAACATTTCAGTACTTTTTCCACCACTATGGCTAATAGGAATTAAAAAACCCAAGAAAGCCATTGGCTTGTCATCATAGAGTACAGAAGTCCTGACGTCACTGGCTCATCCTCTGGGTCGTGGAAGTCATTTCTCTAGAGAGAATAACATCGGGTCTTCAAATCGTCTCATATATGAATTATGATCCATAAATAAACAAAGTGTCTCGGCGCTGTTGTCGATGAGGCTTTGTATTGTTTATGATAGTCAGTCACTCATATTTCATACAGTCTGTTTATGGAGAAAATTTAACTCATTTTGTCTAAAGTAACATTAATGTTTTCTCACCGTCAGTTGATGCTTCATATCCATAAGAGTCAAACCTCCGGGTTATTAGTTTATTTATGGAACACACTTCTTGTTATTATTAAACACGTCTATGGAGATTCAGAACGGGGGAAACCGCGACCCAGGTAGGATGACTCAATGACGTCAGACTTCGGTGCTCTAATAGGGGTCCTTTGTACTCATTCATGGAGGTCTGCAGTGTTGACCGTTTAATGTGTCTCTAGTCTCCTCCTCAGTGTGTCTCATGGTTCATAGTCCTCTCTGACATGAATGGAACATTAAAATGTTCTAACTATGCTCTGACCTCCTGCTGCCATGTTTGTATGGAATGTAAACAGGAAGTGACGTGCTGGTGGGTTGTCATATAGAGACCGGGTAGGAACACTTCTTTAAAGAACCTAGTGGAGTCACACTCACACACACACACACACACACACACACACACACACACACACACACACACACACACACACACACACACACACACACACACACACACACACACACACACACACACACACACACACACACACACACACACACACACACACACTCTCTCTCTCTCTCTCTCTCTCTCTCTCTCTCTCTCTCTCTCTCTCTCTCTCTCTCTCTCTCTCTCTCTCTCTCTCTCTCTCTCTCTCTCTCTCTCTCTCTCTCTGTCTTACAGTGTTGTGTTCTAGTTTTTTTATGAAGGTATACTATGTTTATTCCCTGCCTCCCACACGCACGGCATGCGCACGTCTATAATTAATTAAATGTAAAAAAAATTGCACGCGCGCCCACAAAAATATTGAATGTGCGCGGGTGTCGCGCGCGGGTGTGCGAGGTGTGCCCCACACGCAATATGCTTGGTCACCAGAGAATTCGAACCAGGACAATTCGACCCGGTCAGGTCGACCCGCTTTTGACCAAACGGGTCGAAAGCGGGTCGACCTGACCGGACAACTCGACCCAGACCGCGAGAGAGAGAGAGAGAGAGAGAGAGACAGAGACATAATAATAATATAATATGCTTATGCTTTGTACTGATTTTTCTTACTGATGTCTGATCACCTGAGCTCAACCACTTCCAAGCTTAGATGCATTTTCAATGCAACGCAACGATTATTACCATGTAAGTGGGCAAGGATTTCTATAAATAGATGCTGATTAGGCTTATCAGACATAATAGCAGTGTTAACAGCAAGCATTCATGTATCTATTACAGAATAGTATTAACTTGGCATTGAAGACACAAACTGTATTGAAGATTTAAGATTGTTTTTATTGTAAGTCTTGCATACAACCACATAAGAGTTAACATTCTTTTTTTTTGGTTTAGCAGCAATAATAAAGAAATACGAATAACTGAAGAAAAAAATGCATGTGCAAAAAAAGTGGCCCATATGTACACTCAAAAAAAAATCTGTCTTTGTATCTTTTGTATGGGCTCCTCACACATTTCAGCAGCAATAACAAGCAGTGAGAAAAATGTTTGCATTTGCAAAAAAAAAAAGTGCCACACACACACACACACACACACACACACACACACGAGACACAAATCCCTTTTTAATCATTTTTTTAAACTTTGCTTCTGTGACAGAATATTGTGTGTATAAATAAACAATGACGTGAATTATAATCTAAAAATAAATAAATCTGCTTACATTACAGTAAAGTACATTAATTCCAAAGTAACGGTCTTTATATGCACTATAAAGTGGTATCTGTTGTGTTGCTGTATTCTGAACTAAATGGGCACTAATTATGACACATAAAGGACACTAGAGGGAGCCAGGTGTCCATTATAAAACAACCAATAGCAGTCTATTTGGAGGATGGCCTTTGTTTTCACCATGAAGATGAACATGTTTATAATGAAGCTGTTAAGTTATGTGTCTAATGTCATTCAGTATGATGTACAATAAGGAGCTCTATGTTTCATGTTGTTTAAATATTCTTACCACATTGACCTCAATGGAAACCAGACCTTTTTGGACGGACCTTTCAGACAAAGTGTTATTAACTGTACTTGTGCTGTTTTTACATTTCTGCCTGATAAAATATTCAATCAAACTTATAGCCGGGTCACTTTAGTGTTATGGCTTAAAGCAGCACTACGTAACTTTCCTCTTCTACCCCGGATTTGGACCTGGTTCTCTGCTTGAGTGCTGACATGTTTTACCATAGATATAGAAACCTAGATACCTCATTGGCCTCTGTAGTTCATTGGAGCGACCTGTTTCGTATGGTGGCCGCCATACGCGCTGTGATTGGCCAGTGCCCTTTCCCCCCGGAAATGGGGGGAACGGGCACTGCCCAATCACAGTGCGTCTTTTCCAGGACGTGTCAAAATCTAGTTGTCCCGCCCCCACCTGCCTCTCATTGGCCTACTGAACGCCCCCTTCTGTGACGCACGCGGACATTTCCAGCTGCCCCCCAAGGAAGCTTGGGAAGCGGAAGCTCGCCCGCCATACAGACGCTTCAGAGCCAGAGGAGGCGTCTACCTTTATATGTCTATGTGTTTTACCATTGAGCTAATAGAGCCGGCCTGCTTGCTCAGGGGATAAATTGAATCTTGACCATCAGGTCAAAATCGGTATCAGATCCTGTGTCTATGTGAGACATGACCTTTGACCCCATCTAAATGTCCCAAAAGAAACTAGACGCGTCGCAATTCAGGGCAATTGCAGAGTGTGGTTGCGCCGACGCGAGTCGCGGTTCGCTGCCGCCTGGACTCGAGGAATACGCTGGGAGGAATACCATCGGAGGCTGCGCCAATTACATTGTCACGCAACTCCTGAGATCACTTGCGTTTCATTTTGAGAGGATTGGTCCCCCCAACATATGTTTTTTGCATCAAAAGGTTACATTTTGAGCATTTGTGGCGCCCCCTATGGATCAAAGTGAAAATTATTTTGGGGATTTGTTGAGTAATCCACACTTGACATGTGATTCAAATTTGGGATTGACTGGACGTTTTGTTCGTGATTTGTGGGCTTTTTTGTAAAAAGGGCCCCTCCTGCTAACTTTGGAAGCCATTTACGGACGAACGGTATGGACTATCAAAATTCTGTCGCATAAATACCCATCGCATGGGTCCAGAGATCATGTGTACCGATTTTTGTGAAATTTGAACAAAATATATGGGAGGAGGAGCTAAAAGTGTGTTTTGAAGAAAATTCAAAATGGCGGAAAATCTATCCTGACGCAAATGGGCGTGGCCTATATGGGGAGTTGCGAGTTCCCCAAGGAATCTAGGGGAAAAGAAATTTTGATTTTACGACCTACGGTTCAAGAGTTATAGGCCAAAACGTAAAGGGGGCTGTTATAGCGCCACCATGTGGCCGATTAGTGTAATATTTTTTTCAATAATTTTGGACTAAATTATAAACCTCCCCTCCAAATCTGGTAACTCTAGCTCTTACGGTTTCTGAGAAATAAATACTTGAATTTGAGTTTTTTCACTTTTTCATTAAAGTGGATGGGGAAATTTAATGCACTAATAAATCAATATCAATAAAACTATGCAACCAATCTCTTAGCAAAATACAAGCACACGATTCCCGGTGAGGCCGGTCATTTTGACATATGGCACTAAATTGGGAAAAATAAACTGTGGGCTGTGATGCGCTTGAAAATATTGTTTATCTATAATATTAATAACTAGACGCGTCGCAATTCAGGGCAATTGCAAAGTGTGGTTGCGCCGACGCCGGTCGCAGGTCGCCGCCGCCCGGACTTGAGGAATACGCTTGGAGGAATACCGTCGGAGGCCACGCGACGTGCCATTCGAATTTGGTGCTGATTGGATCCTGCGTTCGTGATACATGGCGTTTTGATTTTAAGAAATAGGCCCTTCCCACAAATGCAGCGGGCCAATGACATCGTCCTGTAACTCCAGAGATCACCTGCTTTTCATTTTGAGAGGAGTGATCCCCCAAAAATCATGTTTTTGCATCAAACGGTTACGTTTTGCGCAGTTGTGGCCCCCCCTATGGATCAAACTGTGGGAGGAGTAGCGCGGCAAAGTTTTTCAGTTTCTCTATAACAATAGTTTGGTTGCCCTGTTAGGGCAACCACACTAATAAGGACTGTGGCGCCCCCTATCGATCAAAGTGGAAATGCTTTGGGGGATTTGTTGAGTAAACCACCCTCGACATGTGATTTAAATTTGGGATTGACCGGACGTTTCGTTCGTGATTTGTGGGATTTTTTGTAAAACGGGCCCCTCCCGCTAACTTTGGAAGCCATTTACGGACGAACGGTAAGGACTATCAAAATGCCGTTTGGATATCTTTATCGCATGGGTCCATAGATCACGTGTACCGATTTGTGTGAGATTTGGACAAAATTTGAAGGAAAAGGAGCAATAAGTGTGTTTTGAAGAAAATTCAAAATGGCGGAAAATATATCCTGACGCAAATGGGCGTGGCCTGCATGGGGAGCTGCGTCATGACCCAAGGAATCTAAGGAAAAAAATATTTTTATTCTATGACCTACGGTTCAAGAGTTATAGGCCAAAACGTAAAGTGGACTGTTATAGCGCCACCATGAGGCCAAATGGTTTGATTATTTTTTAAATAATTTCGGACTAAATTATGAACCTCCCCTTCAAATCTGGTATCTCTAGCTCTTACGGTTTCTGAGAAAAAAATACTTGAAATCTAGTTTTTTAATTTTCCCATTTTCCATTGAAGTGGATGGGGAAATGTAATTCACTAATAAATTAATATCAATTAAACTATGTAACCAATCTCTTAGCAAAATACAAGCACACGATTCCCGGTCAAGCCGGTCATTTTGACGTATGGCACGACATTGGGGGATAAAAACTGTGGGAGGAGTAGCGCGGCAAAGTTTTTCAGTTTCTCTATAACAATAGTTTGGTTGCCCTGTTAGGGCAACCACACTAATAACTAGACGCGTCGCAATTCAGGGCAATTGCAGAGTGTGGTTGCGCCGACGCTAGTCGCGGGTCGCTGCCGCCGGGACTCGAGGAATACGCTGGGAGGAATACCGTCGGAGGCTGTGTCAATTACATTGTCACGTAACTCCTGAGATCACTTGCGTTTCATTTTGAGAGGATTGATCCCCTCAAAATAAGGTTTTTGCATCAAACAATTACATTTTGAGCATTTGTGGCGCCCCCTATGGATCAAAGTGGAAATTCTTTTGGGGATTTGTTGAGTAAACCACACTTGACATGTGATTCAAATTTGGGATTGACTGGACGTTTTGTTTGTGATTTGTGGGCTTTTTTGTAAAACGGGCCCCTCCCGCTAACTTTGGAAGCCATTTACGGACAAACGGTATGGACTATCAAATTCTGTTTCGGTCCAGATTATCGCATGGGTCCAGAGATCATGTGTACCGATTTTTGTGAAATTTGGACAAAATATATGGGAGGAGGAGCTAAAAGTGTGTTTTGAAGAAAATTCAAAATGGCGGAAAATCTATCCTGACGCAAATGGGCGTGGCCTATATGGGGAGTTGCGTCATGACCCAAGGAATCTAGGGAAAAATTTTTACGACCTACGGTTCAAGAGTTATAGGCCAAAACGTAAAGGGGGCTGTTATAGCGCCACCATGTGGCCGATTAGTGTAATTATTTTTTCAATAATTTCGGACTAAATTATGAACCTCCCCTCCAAATCTGGTAACTCTAGCTCTTACGGTTTCTGAGAAAAAAATACTTGAATTTGAGTTTTTTAACTTTTTCATTAAAGTGGATGGGGAAATTTAATGCACTAATAAATCAATATCAATAAAACTATGCAACCAATCTCTTAGCAAAATACAAGCACACGATTCCCGGTGAAGCCGGTCATTTTGACATATGGCACTAAATTGGGAAAAATAAACTGTGGGCTGTGATGCGATTGAAAATATTGTTTATCTTGAATAATAATAATAACTAGACGCGTCGCAATTCAGGGCAATTGCAGAGTGTGGTTGCGCCGACGCGAGTCGCGGTTCGCTGCCGCCGGGACTCGAGGAATACGCTGGGAGGAATACCATCGGAGGCTGCGCCAATTACATTGTCACGCAACTCCTGAGATCACTTGCGTTTCATTTTGAGAGGATTGGTCCCCCCAACATATGGTTTTTGCATCAAAAGGTTACATTTTGAGCATTTGTGGCGCCCCCTATGGATCAAAGTGGAAATTATTTTGGGGATTTGTTGAGTAATCCACACTTGACATGTGATTCAAATTTGGGATTGACTGGACGTTTTGTTCGTGATTTGTGGGCTTTTTTGTAAAACGGGCCCCTCCTGCTAACTTTGGAAGCCATTTACGGACGAACGGTATGGACTATCAAAATTCTGTCGCATAAATACCCATCGCATGGGTCCAGAGATCATGTGTACCGATTAATGTGAAATTTGAACAAAATATATGGGAGGAGGAGCTAAAAGTGTGTTTTGAAGAAAATTCAAAATGGCGGAAAATCTATCCTGACGCAAATGGGCGTGGCCTATATGGGGAGTTGCGTCATGACCCAAGGAATCTAGGGGAAAAAGAAATTTTGATTTTACGACCTACGGTTCAAGAGTTATAGGCCAAAACGTAAAGGGGGCTGTTATAGCGCCACCATGTGGCCGATTAGTGTAATATTTTTGTCAATAATTTTGGACTAAATTATAAACCTCCCCTCCAAATCTGGTAACTCTAGCTCTTACGGTTTCTGAGAAATAAATACTTGAATTTGAGTTTTTTCACTTTTTCATTAAAGTGGATGGGGAAATTTAATGCACTAATAAATCAATATCAATAAAACTATGCAACCAATCTCTTAGCAAAATACAAGCACACGATTCCCGGTGAGGCCGGTCATTTTGACATATGGCACTAAATTGGGAAAAATAAACTGTGGGCTGTGATGCGCTTGAAAATATTGTTTATCTATAATATTAATAACTAGACGCGTCGCAATTATGGGAAATTGCAAAGTGTGGTTGCGCCGACGCCGGTCGCAGGTCGCCGCCGCCGGGACTTGAGGAATACGCTTGGAGGAATACCGTCGGAGGCCGCGCGACGTGCCATTCGAATTTGGTGCTGATTGGATCCTGCGTTCGTGATACATAGCGTTTTGATTTTAAGAAATAGGCCCCTCCCACTAAATAAATATGGCCCTCCCACAAATGTAGCGGGCCAATGACATCGTCCTGTAACTCCTGAGATCACCTGCTTTTCATTTAGAGAGGAGTGATCCCCCAAAAATCATGTTTTTGCATCAAACGGTTACGTTTTGCGCATTTGTGGCGCACCCCTATGGATCAAAGTGGAAATGCTTTTGGGGATCCGTTGAGTAAACCACCCTTGACATGTGATTCAAATTTGGGATTGACTGGAGGTTTCGTTTGTGATTTTTGGCCTTTTTTGTAAAACGGGCCCCTCCCGCTAACTTTGGAAGCCATTTAAGGACGAACCGTAAGGACTATCAAAATTCAGCTTGTAGACGTTTATCGCATGGGTCCAGAGATCATGTGTACCGATTTTTGTGAAATTTGGACAAAATATGTGGGAGGAGGAGCTAAAAGTGTGTTTTGAAGAAAATTCAAAATGGCGGAAAATCTATCCAGACGGAAATGGGCGTGGCGTACATGGGGAGTTGCGTCATGACCCAAGGAATCTAGGGAAAAATAAAATTTGATTTTACGACCTACGGTTCAAGAGTTATAGGCCAAAAGGTAAAGTGGGCTGTTATAGCGCCACCATGTGGCCGACTGGTGTGATTTTTTTAAAATAATTTTGCAATAAACTATTAACCTCCCCTCCAAGTCATGTAACTGTAGCCCTTATGGTTTCCGAGAAAAGAATACTTGAATGGGAGTTTTTGCAATTCCCATTAAAGTGGATGGGGACATTTAATGCACTAATAAATCAATATAAAAAAATATATCCAGACGCAAATGGGCGTGGCCTATATGGGGAGTTGCGTCATGACCCAAGGAATCCAGGGAAAAATAAATTTTGATTTTACGACCTACGGTTCAAGAGTTATAGGCCAAAAGGTAAAGTGGGCTGTTATAGCGCCACCATGTGGCCGACTGGTGTGATTTTTTTTTAAATAATTTTGCAATAATCTATTAACCTCCCTTCCAAGTCATGTAACTGTAGCCCTTATGGTTACAGAGAAAAAAATACTTGAATGGGAGTTTTTGCAATTCCCATTAAAGTGGATGGGGAAATTTAATGCACTAATAAATCAATATCAAAAAATCTATCCAGACGCAAATGGGCGTGGCCTATATGGGGAGTTGCGTCATGACCCAAGGAATCTAGGGGAAAATAAATTTTGATTTTACGACCTACGGTTCAAGAGTTATAGGCCAAAAGGTAAAGTGGGCTGTTATAGCGCCACCATGTGGCCGACTGGTGTGATTTTTTTTTAAATAATTTTGCAATAATCTATTAACCTCCCCTCCAAGTCATGTAACTGTAGCCCTTATGGTTACCGAGAAAAAAATACTTGAATGGGAGTTTTTGCAATTCCCATTAAAGTGGATGGGGAAATTTAATGCACTAATAAATCAATATCAAAAAATCTATCCAGACGCAAATGGGCGTGGCCTATATGGGGAGTTGCGTCATGACCCAAGGAATCTAGGGGAAAATAAATTTTGATTTTACGACCTACGGTTCAAGAGTTATAGGCCAAAAGGTAAAGTGGGCTGTTATAGCGCCACCATGTGGCCGACTGGTGTGATTTTTTTTTAAATAATTTTGCAATAATCTATTAACCTCCCCTCCAAGTCATGTAACTGTAGCCCTTATGGTTACCGAGAAAAAAATACTTGAATGGGAGTTTTTGCAATTCCCATTAAAGTGGATGGGGAAATTTAATGCACTAATAAATCAATATCAAAAAATCTATCCAGACGCAAATGGGCGTGGCCTATATGGGGAGATGCGTCGTGACCCAAGGAATCCAGGTGAAAAGAAATTTTGATTTTACGACCTACGGTTCAAGAGTTATAGGCCAAAACGTAAAGGGGGCTGTTATAGCGCCACCATGTGGCCGATTGGTGTAATTATTTTTTCAATAATTTTGGACTAAATTATGAACCTCCCCTCCAAATCTGGTAACTCTAGCTCTTACGATTTCAGAGAAAAAAATACTTGAATTTGAGTTTTTTCACTTTTTCATTAAAGCGGATGGGGAAATTTAATGCACTAATAAATCAATATCAATTAAACTATTTAACCAATCTCTTAGCAAAATACAAGCGCACGATTCCAGGTCAAGACGGTCATTTTGAGATATGGCACAACATTGGGGGATAAAAACTGTGGGAGGTGATAAGGTCTAAAGTATTGTTTATCTAGAAATAAAGTTCATCAAGTACTATAGTCTGGTTGCCCTGTTAGGTTAACCACACTAATAATAATAAAGTGTGAGGATTACTATAGTCTGGTTGCCCTGTTAGGGCAACCACACTAATAATAAAGTGTGAGGATTACTATAGTGTGGTTGCCCTGTTAGGGCAACCACACTAATAATAAAGTGTGAGGATTACTATAGTCTGGTTGCCCTGTTAGGGCAACCACACTAATAATAAAGTGTGAGGATTACTATAGTGTGGTTGCCCTGTTAGGGCAACCACACTAATAATAAAGTGTGAGGATTACTATAGTCTGGTTGCCCTGTTAGGGCAACCACACTAATGAAGAGTCAGAACCCAGCGCACAATTATTAAAGGAGAGTATGACTATGTTACTATATTACTTTTCCCTTATTGGGAAGCTCACAACATGTCGTTGTGAGCTTGTAGATCTGCTATTTTCAATAATTTAAATTTGTTTAAAAAAAATGTTTTGGACATACATTATTGGAATCAAGGTTCAAGGTTGTACTTTATTGTTACATCTTGTGTACAGGTCATTTATTTTTGTTTGGCTTCCTTCAGACAATGCAGCAGCATAATAATAAAAAGTAAAAAGATCAAAAAAGAAAGATAGCAAGTGTAAAAAAGAGAACATCAGCATATGTACACGTGCATATGATATATTATATACACCTACAGCATTGTTTTAGACCGTTCAGAACGTTCGGTCACCTATATGGCAGGTTGTTGTCCACAGGGCCAAACTACCGCTATGCCGTTCTTTTTTTCCTTTTACCCCCTGAGACCACCTGGGACCCCTGGAATAACATATATTATATATAATATGTAATAAACATATATAAGCCTGTATCTGGAAACAAACAAACAAAGTAAGACAAAAAAAATGCATAATTTGAATTTCCCTCCGAACTACAAAAGCCCAGAGGTGAACTACAAACTCCCAGAGGTGAACTACAAACGCCCAGAGGTGAACTACAAACGCCCAGAGGTGAACTACAAACACCCAGAGGTGAACTACAAACGCCCAGAGGTGAACTACAAACGCCCAGAGGTGAACTACAAACGCCCAGAGGTGAACGAATGGACCAGTTGTAATAATGTTTTACAAATTACCCAGGTTTAACACATTCAATCCTGGAACGCATCTGTGTCATTTCATATTTCTTTGGCTATTCAAAAATAGCAGATCTACAAGCTCATAGCGTGGCACTGAGTGCCGCACTATGAGCTTTATTTTTTTTGCAAATCTTTTTTGCAAATCTTGATTTTTTTTTGCAAATCTTTGAATATTGTCTTTCTTTTAAAGCGATTTGTAACTCAAATCTTTGCTTCTGGGGATTCTACAAATCTTCTAAATCCTAACGTATGTTGCTATAATATCAGTGGTTCTCAAACTTTTTTCATGTCAAGGACCACCCAAAATGATATGTATTTGGCCGTGGACCCCTAGCCAGGTAAACCCCCCCTCCGGAAATCTCATTTGTATTTGATTTCAGTAGGGGGGGGGGGGGGGTTACCAGGCTAGTGGACCCCCGCCATCTCAAGATATTTTTTCCAGGGACCCCCATGCAAAAGCAAAGATTTGAGTTAAAAATGTATATAGGCTATAATCAAAGATTTGCACACATTTTCACGACTTCTTTTAAAAAATAACAGATATACAAGCTCATAGCCGCGCTATGAGCTTGTAGATCTGCTATTTTTGAATAGCCAAAGAAGCCAAATCGTCACAAGCCAACGACATCTAAAGTGACACAGATGTGTTCCCGGATTGAAAGAAAAAAAAAACATTTCCCCCTTTAAGCGATCAGCTTCCTGTAGTGGCTTCCCAGAGGCGTCTCCAGGCTCTCCATCTTGCCTGTGGACCTGGTGCTGTCCGTCCGGCGGCTGGTTCTGGTGCTGCCCGTCTGGGAGGAGGAGGAGGAGCTACTGCTCATGCCCCGCCCCCTGGGCCCCGCCCCCTGGCATCGCAGCAGCGCTGCCACCTGCCGCTGGCACTGGGAGGAGCCAAAGTAGTAGATGAGCGGGTCCAGGCAGCAGCTGAGGCTGCCCACGCACATGGACAGCAGGTAGGCCTGGAGGGAGGGGCATTGGTTCTCAAAGTGGGGTCCGGGGACCCCCAGGGGTCCCTTGGGGGAGTGCCAGGGGGTCCCCAGCAAAAATGTGTTAATATAGCTTCACAATAACTTTAACCACTTTAACCTTTTATACTTTGGCTATTCAAAAAAATAGCAGATCTACAAGCTCATAGCGCGGCACCGAGTGCCGCGCTACGAGCTTGTAGATCTGCTATTTTTGAAAAATCATGAAAATGTGTGCAAATCTTTGAATATGTATACATTTTTTAAAGCGAACATTTGTAACTCAAATCTTTGCCTCTGGGGGGTCCCTGGAACAACATATTTGAGATGGGGGTCCGTGGTCAAATATAATTTTGGGGGTCCTTGACATGAAAAAGTTTGAGAACCACTGGTTTAAGGGATATTTCACTTTAGAACATGTTTGTGGTCATTTTAACGTCTACTCAGGCTTTAGTGTTTCACCCCAGACAGCTTTTAAGTTGCTTGATTCAGTATTTACATATTTGATATTCATTTTATCAGACACGCCCCCTTCCTATACAAACCCATCGTAACTTAAAACTCCATTTTGACCATGATAGATTCATTGAAAACACCTGTCTAATTTTTTTGGAGAAAAAAATATATAAATAAAAATGAAATAAAAGTAATTGATAAAGAACAGGTTCCTGAAACCTCCGCTTCCTATATGGGTTTCCTACCTGGTAGGAGCCGTCGTCAAAGTTTCACATCTAAAGTAAAGTTTCACATCTAAAGCTCAGTAGTGGATTTATTCATCCGCTCTTACAGGCACAAACAATCCAACATCTAACTGTAAACATAAAACAAAAATAACATACAACTACTAGGCTTCTAATAAAAAACGTAGTATTAAATAACAGATTATTAAACCAACATTTCCCTCTTCATGTAGCGCCGGCAGTTGTGATGTGACCCCATAGCCTGAGAGGACCTTCCGGTGTGTTGCGCTGACTGACTGATTCAGTGTCAACGCTCTTAAGCCCGTTCAGAGTATGGGAAGGCATTGCTGACTCCCCTTTGGCTTAAAGGACAGCCAATTGAGGAGAAAGTGACTACTAGCGCAGCGACTGAACATAGACCAGCTTGCTTTAACAAGCTGGTAAAAAAGAAACGGGTTTGTGAAACCTCCGGTTCCTATATCGGTTTCCTTACCTGGTAGGAGCCGTCGTCGGCGCCCCCGTGTGCCAGCCGGACGTAGTGCACCATGAGGATGACGTTGGTGGGTGTGAAGCACGCCACGAACACCACCAGCACCGTCACGGCCATCACCAGCGCCCGACGCTTCTTGGAGCGCTGCACCATGTCGGCCGCCGCCAGAGCCTGCACGATGCGGGCGTAGCAGACCGTGGTGGCGGCCAGCGGGACGAAGAAGAACACCGAGGAGTAGACGGGGAAGAAGTACAGGTAGTAGGACCTCAGTGTGTCTACGTCCTATAGAGAGAGAGAAGAAGAACCTCAGTGTGTCTACGTCCTATAGAGAGAAGAAGAAGAACCTCAGTGTGTCTACGTCCTATAGAGAGAAGAAGAAGAACCTCAGTGTGTCTACGTCCTATAGAGAGAAGAAGAACCTCAGTGTGTCTACGTCCTATAGAGAGAAGAAGAACCTCAGTGTGTCTACGTCCTATAGAGAGAAGAAGAACCTCAGTGTGTCTACGTCCTATAGAGAGAGAGAAGAAGAACCTCAGTGTGTCTACGTCCTATAGAGAGAAGAAGAAGAACCTCAGTGTGTCTACGTCCTATAGAGAGAAGAAGAACCTCAGTGTGTCTACGTCCTATAGAGAGAGAGAAGAAGAACCTCAGTGTGTCTACGTCCTATAGAGAGAAGAAGAAGAACCTCAGTGTGTCTACGTCCTATAGAGAGAAGAAGAAGAACCTCAGTGTGTCTACGTCCTATAGAGAGAGAGAAGAAGAACCTCAGTGTGTCTACGTCCTATAGAGAGAGAGAAGAAGAACCTCAGTGTGTCTACGTCCTATAGAGAGAAGAAGAACCTCAGTGTGTCTACGTCCTATAGAGAGAAGAAGAACCTCAGTGTGTCTACGTCCTATAGAGAGAGAGAAGAAGAACCTCAGTGTGTCTACGTCCTATAGAGAGAGAGAAGAAGAACCTCAGTGTGTCTACGTCCTATAGAGAGAGAGAAGAAGAACCTCAGTGTGTTTACGTCCTATAGAGAGAAGAAGAAGAACCTCAGTGTGTCTACGTCCTATAGAGAGAGAGAAGAAGAACCTCAGTGTGTCTACGTCCTATAGAGAGAGAGAAGAAGAACCTCAGTGTGTCTACGTCCTATAGAGAGAGAAGAAGAACCTCAGTGTGTTTACGTCCTATAGAGAGAAGAAGAAGAACCTCAGTGTGTCTACGTCCTATAGAGAGAGAAAAAGAAGAACCTCAGTGTGTCTACGTCCTATAGAGAGAAGAAGAAGAACCTCAGTGTGTCTACGTCCTAAAGAGAGAAGAAGAAGAACCTCAGTGTGTCTACGTCCTATAGAGAGAAGAAGAAGAACCTCAGTGTGTCTACGTCCTAGAGAGAGAAGAAGAAGAACCTCAGTGTGTCTACGTCCTATAGAGAGAGAAGAAGAAGAACCTCAGTGTGTCTACGTCCTATAGAGAGAGAAGAAGAAGAACCTCAGTGTGTCTACGTCCTATAGAGAGAGAAGAAGAACCTCAGTGTGTCTACGTCCTATAGAGAGAGAAGAAGAACCTCAGTGTGTCTACGTCCTAGAGAGAGAAGAAGAACCTCAGTGTGTCTACGTCCTATAGAGAGAGAAGAAGAACCTCAGTGTGTCTACGTCCTATAGAGAGAAGAAGAAGAACCTCAGTGTGTCTACGTCCTAGAGAGAGAAGAAGAAGAACCTCAGTGTGTCTACGTCCTATAGAGAGAGAGAAGAAGAACCTCAGTGTGTCTACGTCCTAGAGAGAGAAGAAGAAGAACCTCAGTGTGTCTACGTCCTAGAGAGAGAAGAAGAAGAACCTCAGTGTGTCTACGTCCTAAAGAGAGAGAGAAGAAGAACCTCAGTGTGTCTACGTCCTATAGAGAGAAGAAGAACCTCAGTGTGTCTACGTCCTATAGAGAGAAGAAGAAGAACCTCAGTGTGTCTACGTCCTATAGAGAGAAGAAGAAGAACCTCAGTGTGTCTACGTCCTATAGAGAGAGAAGAAGAAGAACCTCAGTGTGTCTACGTCCTATAGAGAGAAGAAGAAGAACCTCAGTGTGTCTACGTCCTATAGAGAGAGAGAAGAAGAACCTCAGTGTGTCTACGTCCTATAGGGAGAGAGAAGAAGAACCTCAGTGTGTCTACGTCCTATAGAGAGAAGAAGAAGAACCTCAGTGTGTCTACGTCCTATAGAGAGAGAGAAGAAGAACCTCAGTGTGTCTACGTCCTATAGGGAGAGAGAAGAAGAACCTCAGTGTGTCTACGTCCTATAGAGAGAAGAAGAAGAACCTCAGTGTGTCTACGTCCTATAGGGAGAGAGAAGAAGAACCTCAGTGTGTCTATGTCCTATAGAGAGAGAGAAGAAGAACCTCAGTGTGTCTACGTCCTATAGGGAGAGAGAAGAAGAACCTCAGTGTGTCTACGTCCTATAGAGAGAAGAAGAAGAACCTCAGTGTGTCTACGTCCTATAGAGAGAAGAAGAACCTCAGTGTGTCTACGTCCTATAGAGAGAAGAAGAAGAACCTCAGTGTGTCTACGTCCTATAGAGAGAGAAGAAGAACCTCAGTGTGTCTACGTCCTATAGAGAGAGAGAAGAAGAACCTCAGTGTGTCTACGTCCTATAGAGAGAAGAAGAACCTCAGTGTGTCTACGTCCTATAGAGAGAAGAAGAACCTCAGTGTGTCTACGTCCTATAGAGAGAAGAAGAACCTCAGTGTGTCTACGTCCTATAGAGAGAGAGAAGAAGAACCTCAGTGTGTCTACGTCCTATAGAGAGAGAGAAGAAGAACCTCAGTGTGTCTACGTCCTATAGAGAGAAGAAGAAGAAGAAGTACCGGTAGGACCTCAGTGTTTCTATTAGTCAGGGAATATTACCAGAAAAACTTAAATAAATTCTTTACCAAGAAATGTGTTTGTTGTGTGTCTGAGCATTGCATCTTTAGCAGCCTGCACGTCAAGGAAGGTGTCCATGTGTTTGTCAATGCCCTGCGGAAAAAACCTGGATAATAGAGCTGTTTTACCATGGCCTGCGATCGCAGAGACTGTATCACACCCCGGAGAAGGCGTGACAGAAGAGCAGGTACTGCCTCTGTTGTTCAGAGAGAGCTTCCCGGATCTTCCTAACATCATAAGAGCCCTTCCATGTGGTTACGAAGACTGGATGCAGGCCATGGTAAAAAATGGCTCTATTTTCCAGGTTTTGTGCAGTGGACATGGACAAACACATGGACAGCTTCCTTAAAGATGCAATGATCAGGGCTGGTATTGATTTATGTGTCTAATCGATCTACCAACTTTGATAGAGCCAATTAAATAGATATAGAAACCTAGATACCTCATTGGCCACTGCAGTTCATTGGAGTGACCTGTATCCGCGGCCGCCATATTCAGGAAGGCACGCTGTCACTCAAAGTGACTACTGGCCAATCACAGCCCGTCTTTTCCGGGACTTGACAGAATCTAGTTGTATAAAGTTGTACATGCCAAGTCCCGGAAAAAGACGCACTGTGATTGGCCAGGAGTCACTCTGATAGGCAGTTTGCCTTCCCTAAAATGGCGCCTGCAGATACAGACGCCCCAGAGTCGGAGGAGGCGTCTACCTTTATAATTATGTCTCTGGCCAATTACATGAACACATGGTCGACGGTCCCTCCTCCTGCTCACCTGGACGTCGTGGCAGGTGGTGATGTCCGGGTCGTGCAGGCGGACCGTCTGCCCGGAGAGGAGCAGCGGGGCCACGCCCCCCAGGGACACCAGCCACATGGCGGAGCAGACGGCGGTCGCCGTGCGGGGGCTCCTCCAGGTCAGAGAGTCCATGGGGTAGACCACGGCCAGGAAGCGGTCCACGGCGATGCAGCTCATCAGCAGCACGGAGCAATACATGTTACCGTAGAACGCTGCGGTCACCTGGAGGGGGAAACCATCGATCACACACCGACCATGAGAAAACCTCTTATCTACGTTTGTGCGTTTTGTTTCATAAATTAACGCCCTGCTTGATCATGCCAGAGCAGGTGGTGATGCAACTTTGATGATGTAGAGGGACACTATATTTACACACTCACATTGCAGGGCAGACACCTCTTATCTAAGCATTTTAACTTTTTTCGTAAATTAATGCCGTACTTCACTATTCTATGTCACACAAAGTTAGCAAAAATAGCAGATCTACAAGCTCAAAACGTGTCTCACTGCGACGCGTTTTCAGAATGTAAAAAAAAGTATTTGCTAAATGCTATTTTTTAATTGGAATCCTGAAAAGTAACATTTTTATTTAATTTCAAATGCATTTAGTTATACTTATGTTAACTTTATGAACTTACATACAAACACATTTAGTCCATGAGCCAGAGCCCCAAAATTGAGCAATTATTATCGAAAGAGTGGGCAAAACCAAACCTATATTAAATTGTTCATAGGGTCAATACGAGTAAATAAATATATGATAACCTTTCCACAGGAGCAGCTTTTTCATGGTTATCACACATTTTGTAATTTTCCCCATACGTACATGACAGGTCAAAAAATGACAACATTTTAAAAAGAGTTATCATAATGAAACTTTCTGAGTTGATTACTTACATGAAGACGATGATTTATCGTATTACAAGTTTTGTCAAATTGTATATTTAAATATGCAAATTAGGCATTTAGTCCATGAGCCAGAGCCCCAAAATTGAGCCAGATATTGAATATTCCCTCGTTAAAAACCATTGACTCCAACATCTTAACAAAATGAAATAAGTATGTTGACTCTGGCTTTGTCCAATGTTGATTCTGGAAAGTTATGCAAATTTGGGCATATTTTCCTTGCCTAATTTGCATATTTAAATATACAATTTGAGAAAACTTGTAATACGATAAATCATCGTCTTCATGTAAGTAATCAACTCAGGAAGTTTCATTATGATAACTCTTTTTTTAAAAAAATCATTTTTTGACCTGTCGTGTACGTATGGGGAAAATTACAAAATGTAATAACCATGAAAAAGCTGCTCCTGTGGTGAGGTTATCATACATTTATTTACTCGTATTGACCCTCCGAACAATTTAATATAGGTTTGGTTTTGCCCACTCTTTCGATAATAATTGCTCAATTTTGGGGCTCTGGCTCATGGACTAATTGGACATAAAAAAGACAATATAATGTTAATACTAGTCATTAAGCTACTAATATAGACTGAAGTAATCAAAGCGGGTCATGTTTGCATGTTAGGAATCATAACAGCTGAAATAAATAATATATCACTATTCCTGCAGGCCGCATTACGTGAAGGTTGGGGCCGCCTGTTGCCCATGTACAGTGCTGTATGCGCCAGAGCGTCACACAAAAGCACCAAAAGTAGCAGATCCACAAGCTTTTGAGCTTGTGGATCAAGGACCCCCCCCTAGCTGAGAGAGAGATGAAGCAGGGACCCCCTAGCTGAGAGAGAGATGAAGCAGGGACCCCCTCTATATTGTATACAATTGTGTTTCAGATTAAACTTCTTTTTTAACTTGGTCTGCTCTTTTTTCCCTCTACACCTACACCTCGTTGCCAAAAATAGCCGATCTACAAGCTCACAACGCCTCGCAGTGCGAGGCGTTGTGAGCTTGTAGATCTGCTATTTTGGGCTAAACTTCTCCTCAGAAAAGGGATGCTAGGGTTCAAGTGGTTAATGTAAAAAAAAAAAAAAAAAGTTCCTATCACAAAAAACATTTGACGGCCCCCCTGTAGTAGCTCTGAGGACCCCCTATGGGGGTCCCGGACCCCCTGTTAAAGACCCCTGCTTTAGAGCCGTGCACACATGCATTTCAGTTGAACATTCAGTTTAAACTTTTGAACTGTGAACTCTGAAAGGTGGAGGCTGGGTGGTGCATGGAGGCAAGCTTTGCAGCCAGGGATGCGTTGGTCTTGGGACGCGGGTAACACGCCGTGCAAAACCTCTTTTTTGAGCAGGAGCACGCACACGCATAGATTTAAAACAACCCTTAACCCTTTAAGACCTGAGGCGATTCTTTAAAAAAAATCTAAATCCTAACAGTTTTTTGAAAAAAATAAAAAATATATTTTTTCACGATTTTTCAAAAATAGCAGATCTACAAGCTCGTAGCGCGGCACTCGGTGCCGCGCTATGAGCTTGTATATCTGCTATTTTTTAATAGCCAAAGGCATCTAAAGTGACACAGAAGCGTTCCAGGTATCAATGGGTTAAAGGGGAATACCACTAATTTTCAACATTGAACTATGCATTGAACTATGTCTTTAATACACCTTAGAACCGTTGTGTGGAAATAAGAAACCCCCCCCCCCCCCCCCCCCCTTCTATGTTGCCTAGAACTGGAGAATTGATTGTTGAGGTCATGTGATCAGTGACATACGCAAGGTTTGGCTGAGGGGATGGAGCCAAAAGTACACCTTGCGTATGTCACTGATCACATAGCCTCGATCTCCAGGCTTTTATTGTTTAGTTTTGCTAAAAAAATAAAAGCCTGGAGGAGCGCGTCGGTGTGCCCGGTATAGGAAGTGTTTCATTTCCCCAACCAACCAGAGTGCAGTGGGCGTCGCTCGTAATGTTGTGTTAACGGGGCGGGGGTTGACGGACAGATCGGTGAACCAATGGGATCAGGCGCAATCTCTCCACGCCTCTATACAGGAGCGCTAGTGCAGCCTACTGATCACATGACCTCAATCAATTATCCAGCTCTATAGGCAACATAGAAGTGGGGGGGGGGACTTTTTTCTTATTTACACACAACAGCTCTAAGATGTATTAAATACATAGTGCAATGTTGAACATGAGTGGTATTCTCCTTTAATTCACATCTCAACAAAGTCTACAAAGGCTGCCGACTGCTGGGTGTCACAGCAGAATGAATTAACATATGAATGAGTCTAGATGCATATCAATTGTCCATTGTGTGACCTGTAGTGTAGGTGTTAAAGGTTCTATGACATTCATTTTCACTTTTTTTTTTCTTATGTTTTTTGGGGGGTTTTATGACCTCAAATACACCTAAAAAATCTGAACTTTGAACATTCAGTGGATTTTCTGTGGTCTGGGGTTTTCTGAATAATTAGGCTGAAAAGTAATCTGAGCTTGGCCCTTCGACAGTGAGGTCACAGTCGATTAATCCCGCCCACTCTCCTCCTCGCCCCTCCCCTCCCCTATCCTTTCCTTTGGGGGGGGGGGCGGAGCAGAGGCGATGATTGACAGGCAAAATCCCTCACCAGCGACACCCGCAGGCAAAGATTTCTTTTTTCATTGCAGTTGAAAAGGCTTTAGAAATGTGAGAGAAAAACACCTGCCATGGATCAATGGAGTGGAATTTTTTGTTACAACTTTCTATACACGTTTGAAGGACCATGACAAAGACTTTTAATGTGTGGTAAAACTGAACGTCATGAAACCTTTAAGCCACGTGCGCGTGACGTCTCTAAAATAGCGTCCCACCACTAACTAAATCAATACACAACACTGCAGCAGAGTGTGTCAGCAGATGAAAAGCAGAGAAGCTCCAGTGTGTCTCTGCAGTGTTGAAATGGAATCATCATATTATTATAATTCATACAGACCACGCGGCACATGACGGCCCCATAGATCCAGTCGTTGCCGTGGAAATGGTACGCGATCTTGAAGGGGAGGAGCATGGCGAACAGCAGGTCGGCGAGCGCCAGGTTGAGCATGTAGACGACCGCCGGCTTCCGCGGGCGGATCCGCCGCACGAACATGACGGCGGCCAGCAGGTTGAGGGGAACGCTGACGGCGAACACCAGCGTGTAGACCGTGGGAACCAAGATGGTCGCCAGGCGGCCCTGGAGGGACACATAGATTTACAGGAACATTTCATTGTCACGATTATTTATTTTTGTTGCATTCCTGAGCCAATAATCTCTGACTGACCGATGACCCCGTCATCCGATTATTGGCTCAGGAATGCGACAAAAACTAAACAATATCCATGAATTAAAAGCTTTGGGTGAACTTCTCCTTTAATCCTACGGGCTGGGGGTGGAGCCTGTCGGTAGGGACAGTTGGGCGGGAGGAGTAGGGCGAAAGAATTTAAAAGAAACCGGGCCTCTACCTTACTTCCTATCACAGGTGTTACCAACGATACTAATGAAGGCTCTGTTCCATTCTGCTCAAACAGAGGAAACACTCTGCTACACCAGTGGGTCTCAAGGTGTGGTCCAGGGACCCTCATGGTTCCTTGAGGGGGTTTATTACTCTGAGAGTGTAGAAATGGAACCAAATAGACCACCTACACAGTACTCCATATGAAATAATAACGAAACCTCACAATGTTCAAAACCGTACTTTTCAGGATTAAAAATACAAAAGCATAAAAAGTAGCAGATCTACAAGCTTGTAGATCTGCTACTTATGCTTTTGTGTGACGCTGTAGTGTGATCGAATCCGTGTCATTTTAGATTTCTTTGTCTATTCAAAGATAGCAGATCTACAAGCTCATAGCTCGGCACCGAGTGCTGCGCTATGAGCTTGTAGATCTGCAATTTTTTTTTAATTCTGAACATTATCGCAAATCTTTGAATATATATATTTTTAAAGCAAACATTTTTAACTCAAATCTTTGCTTCTGGGGGGTCCCTGGAACAAAACATTTTGAGATGGGGGTCCGTGGCCAAATACATATATTTTTGGGGGTCCTTGACATGAAAACGTTTGAGCAACATAGGTTTTTTCAGAGAACTGTTAGGATTTAGAAGACATTTTGTAGAATCGGCCTCGGGTCCTAATGGGTTAATTTAGAAATAAAACAAAAGGTTTAAATATGGAGATGAGAGGTTTGTGTACCTGGAGGAAGCGTTTAGCCTGGTCTGAGATGACCAGGCGCCTCTTGGCGTTGGCGGGGGAGGGGTGGTGTCGGCCATGATGGTGGTGTTGATGGGGTTTGACCGGCGGCTCCTGGTCGGTCATCACGTCTGAACCACCGGACCCCCCGTGGTCCCCCTCCTCCCCCAACACGTCCAGGTAGTCGATGGGCTCATCGGTCACCAGGACAAAATGACCAGAGAACGTCCGCAGGAAGGGTTCTGAGCCTGCAGGGGGCGGTGGTGAGCATCAAGAAGGTTACTATAACGTATATACAGGGTAATAACTTAAACCCTGTATAACATTTCACTGATTATACCGTATATAAGCAGTGAAATGTTGAAACATGATATAATATATTAGAGCAGAACAATGCAAGTGAAATGTTTGTGGCTGCCAGAGACAATACTCTCCAAGCTGTTCTTAGGAATCTAATGCACAGATTCATGTGCCGTTTGGATGAGTCTGAGAATAGCATCAATATAAATAACCCTGTGAAGAGTTGCATCAGATATTCCTCTAGTCTTAGGAGCCATTGGCTTAACTGCTTGTATTTATAACTGTCCCAATTTATTGTGTAAAGGACTGTTTTTAATTCATGTTCATTGTTGGAGTATGTATTTGTATGTACCTTGAGTCTGCAATAAAGACATTCATTCATTCAATACTACTACTAACAACAACAACACAAATACAATGAAGAATATCCATTAGGTTTAGGGTCTTGTTTTGGAAAGTTACAACGTAGCAGCATTTTCCAAAACAATTTACAGATATCATTTTAGATACATATCTTATCAAAGCAAAGCAGCAATGTCTGATTAATTGTGCAAAAGGACTACAGTATACATAGACTAATAGACTATAGTTATAGCATACAGTATACACTACATAGACTAATAGACAATGTTAGTTCCTTCACTTAGTTTTGTTCCCATCATGCTCTTGTTTTTTTTTTTTTTTTGTATTTTGTTCTCATTTAGTGATCTGACAGCTGCCGGGAAAAAGGTTCTTGCTTAGCCTAGAGCAGTGGATCCCAACTGGGCAGTGTGAGGCGTTGTGAGCTTGTAGATCTACTATTTTCACAATGTTTATCTGTGGAAGGAACCTAAAAAACTAAATGTAATGCCTACAATGCCAAATGCTTGTCAGGGTGGGGGGTCCCCAGTTCAAATATGATTATTTTGGGGGGTCGCGGCCTGAAAAGTTTGGGAACCCTTGCACCAGAGCACTTATTGTCACGTTTACATTGACTTCCATATCTCAGTGCTGTTCAATTCAAAGACTGAGCTGACATTAGTTAGACATTAGCTCGTAGCATAATTGCCTCAGAAGTCATATTTTGGCCAAATTGTGATATCTGCCTAAACTCTACTCTCCTAACACACTGCTGATGATTCACCCTGCGTTGTTGCCCATACGACCTCATCCTATCAGAATGCTTGATGACTTAGATAATGAGTTTGGAATGTAACAAGCATTTTGATAGGCTGAGGACATAATATAGGCAATAACGCACGGTGAAACAGCAGTGTTAGGAGAGTAGAGTTAGGCACATATAAATAAAGACAGATAAATATGACTTAGGCTAAATGTTGTTTTTTCCCTCATAATTGCCCAAGTCCACTATAATGACTTGGGCAGATAGGAACTTTTTTTTTCGTATTCCTTCTTTTTCTGAAAACCTTAAAATATTACTTAGGCAATTATGCTATGAGGCTAACGATATGATAGACAATTATGATATGATTAGATATGATATGATATTTATTTATTATTTATTATTATTAGAAAAATAATCAACTTACCATTTTGGGGGATTGACGCAGAACTCTGGATATAAAACAAGGCTAATAATGCTACGGATGAGTAGTAGTCCATATCTTTTATACAACATTGACAAACACAAACACACACAACTACACACTGAGCTGTTCCTAACCCAACAGGCAGAGTAACATAGAATAACGGTCTCATCCAGGACACTCTGCCTGGTCTGACGACTGAAGCCTCGCCTCCTCAAAAAAAAAAAAAACTGTGTCAGGAAATGGATCTTTTCCTCTTTGACGTAGGAAGCTAAAAATAATAATAATATTGTTGGTTCTCAAAGTGGGGTCAGGGGGACCCCCAGGGGGTCCTTAGGGGTCCCCAGCTAAAGTAGTTAATATAGCATCACATTCATTTTAACCTAATACATGTATACGTTGACTATTTAAATATGGAAAATGTTTAGAAAACTTTTTTTTATGACAAGTCTCTGGGGGTCCCTGGTCCTCTGGGGGGGGGGGTCTGCAAAATACATATCAATGTGGGGGTCCTTGACATGAAAAGGTTTGAGAAAAGACACATTTGGACACATTGGATAGATGAGGGTTAATTTCAACACAGTAGACAAAACAAACAAACAACAATGTGTTCATCCACATGTTTTATTAAACAGCTCACATTAAAACATTATAAAATATTTAATTTGACATAGACATATTTTAAAAATCATTTGTATTGTTTTTAAGTATATATAATTTATATATATGTATGAATTAAGGCACTATTGTAAAGTCTCTGCAGGCTGGCTCACTGGAATGCTTTGAACTCCCTTATAAATCCTGGTCTAAATATTGTGACCGTCGATGCAACGCTTCATAAAAGGTGTCGTGTTTTAAACTCGTTTCTCAGACATACAAAACATAAATGCCATTAACAATATCATTCTTAAAAATATATATTCCATGTACAATCACCATGTGGGGAAACAAACACAAGAAAAACTACAGGAACAATATGAGAAATACAGAACAAAACAAATAAAACATCTTCATTGTGTTATAAAGTGAATCAATGGAATGGACCACACGAAGAAAAAAAAACACTGTTTCGTGGGCTTTTGTTTCAACCGGCAGACCGGGGCGTCTTTGTGATTATAAAGTGATAAATCAACGTCGTAGCGTTAAGTATTCACACTTAACGATACGTATTTGCACTTAAAAGATGAGTATAGTACAGTATATGTCTGCTCAGGAGGGCTCAGTCCTGTTCACATCTTGTTTAACCCATTCAATCCAGGAACACATCTGTGTCATTTTAACATTACTTTGGGCTGTTCAAAAATAGCAGATCTACAAGCTCATAGTAGATCTGCTATTTGTTTTAGAAAAATCGTGGAAAATGTGTGCAAATCTTTGAATATATATTTTTAAAGCAAACATTTTGTAACTCAAATCTTTGCTTCTGGGGGATTCTACAAATGTCTTCTACAGTTTTTTTTTGAGAAAAACGTATGTTGCTATAATATCAGTGGTTATTTTTCATGTCAAGGACCACCCAACATGATATGTATTTGGCCACAGACCCTCATCTCAAAATAATTTGTTCCAGAGACCTCCCCAGAGTTAAAAATGTTCGCTTTAAAAATACACATATTCAAAGATTTGCACAAATTTTCACGATAGAAAATGAGCTTGTAGATCTGCTATTTTTGAAAAATCGTGAAAATTTGAGCAAACCTTTGGATATATATATATTTTTATGCAAACCATTTTAACTCAAATCTTTGCTTCTGAGGGTCCCTGGAACAAAATATTTTGAGATGGGGGTCCGCGGCCCAAATACATATAATTTTGGGGGTCCTTGACATGAAAAAGTTTGAAAACCACTGCCCTAGGCGACAGCGTGGTACAACGAAGCATGAACCAGGTTCATTTACATCTATTTCTTCTGTTACTGCCGGTAGGGATCAGACCATATGACACATTTGTATCAAATTTCATCGTTTTTTATGGTAATAACCTGACTTTGACTGAGTGGACTGCGTTGTGATAAACCATCCTAACGGTTGTGGCCCCATCCATCCCTTTGTTTGTCTTCACTTCCCGTAGAACTTCTTGTTGAGCAGGAAGACCAGCAGGTTGACGTTGATCTTGGCCTTGTCGAACATCTTCATCACCGCCACGCCGTCGTACTGCAGCTGCAGCAGGTCCTGTGATGGGCCAAAACATAACCATAAACTAACACATGTAACCATAAACTAACACATCGTAACCATAAACTAACACATGTAACCATAAACTAACACATGTAACCATAAACTAACACATGTAACCATAAACTAACACATCGTAACCATAAACTAACACATGTAACCATAAACTAACACATGTAACCATAAACTAACACATGTAACCATAAACTAACACATGTAACCATAAACTAACACATCGTAACCATAAACTAACACATGTAACCATAAACTAACACATGTAACCATAAACTAACACATGTAACCATAAACTAACACATGTAACCATAAACTAACACATGTAACCAACACATGTAACCATAAACTAACACATGTAACCATAAAACTAACACATGTAACCATAAACTAACACATGTAACCAACACATGTAACCATAAACTAACACATGTAACCATAAACTAACACATGTAACCATAAACTAACACATGTAACCATAAACTAACACATGTAACCATAAACTAACACATGTAACCATAAACTAACACATGTAACCATAAACTAACACATGTAACCATAAACTAACACATGTAACCATAAACTAACACATGTAACCATAATCTAACACATGTAACCATAATCTAACACATGTAACCATAAACTAACACATGTAACCATAATCTAACACATGTAACCATAATCTAACACATGTAACCATAAACTAACACATGTAACCATAAACTAACACATGTAACCATAATCTAACACATGTAACCATAATCTAACACATGTAACCATAAACTAACACATGTAACCATAAACTAACACATGTAACCATAAACTAACACATGTAACCATAAACTAACACATGTAACCATAAACTAACACATGTAACCATAATCTAACACATGTAGGGGCGGCCATAGCTGAGTGGTTAGTGAGCCCGCCTAGGGAACCAGCTGGCCCTGGTTGCCCCAGGTTCGATTCCAGGCTATCCCAGCATATGTGCCGATGATATGAAATTTGTCCCTGAGCAAGACTCTTAACCCCAATTGCTCACAGGTTCTTATTGGAAACAAGACCGCAAGGACTTTCATGAACGACCTATTAAAAGGAATTATCCTTATGTAACCATAAACTAACACATCGTTAGTGACGTTGATTATCTCACCCATCACTGTGTTTTACAGTATATTATGATAAAGTGGGTTGGCCATCTCTCTCTCGCAGTTCGTAGAGAGCAACATTGTATTGTATTTTATTTATTTACTTGTGTGGTAAACTTCCTTTATATCTATCCTCGCTTTTGGAACAAAAGGTTACTGGACATTCAACACGTTCACAAACACACATTAGATATACCAGTCCACGTAAGAGCAGTGAACAAGGAAAGACTGCTTTCATGTATTATGCTCCACACAAATGGAACAAACTTCAGGACTCTCTGAAACGGGTGCAATTGGTCTCGATAAAGACATTTAGGGTACTTCTTGAGGACACACTACATAGAGACATTTAGGGTACTTCTTGAGGACACACTACATAGAGACATTTAGGGTACTTCTTGAGGACACACTACATAGTGACTGCACCTGTTTCATGTAACACTATATGTATTTGCATCTGTGACATTGTATTGTGATTCAAATGTTTGTTATTGTTTCTCATTATTTATGTATCGTATTTTGCTTTTTTTATGCTGTTATCAGGACGTCCTTGTAAAAAGAGAGCTTGCTCTCAATGGGCTTCCCTGAATAAATAAAGTAAAAAGAAAGAAAGAAAGAAAGTTAGCCTCATGGCATAATTGCCTAAGTCAGATTTTGAAGGTTTTCAGGAAAGAAGAAATGAAAAATGGACTGAGGCAAATTAGGCAAATTTGACTTTTCAAATTCAAAAAGTGTCTAAGTCATGTTTATCTACCTTTATTTATTTATGCCCAACTCTACTCTCCTGACACTGTTGATTATTATATTTAGGTCTGTTACACCGGCATCGAACTCCTGACCTTGTGGCCCAAAGGCGAGAGCTCTACAGACTGACCCCCCATGAATGACTGAGATCCCAGTCTGGCCACATAAAGACAAAGTTTTTGGCTAATGTGTCCCCCAGAATAGGGATGCTAGGGTTCAAGTGGTTAATCCCCCGCAACTCTGAGGACCCCTTGTGGAAGACCCACGTTCTACACTAAATATATTAGCCGAGAATAACTGATCTACAAGCTCACAAGGGAGCTTCAGAAGTCTATAATGGTTAAAGGGTTAGGAGTCCATTGTGTCTTTGTGTTGATGTGTGTATAATTAAGCAATATTACACGAGAGGGTGTGCTTTACCGTCATTATTGGCACGCCTGTGATGCGGTCAGGAACTCGGCTTCGCCTCGTTCCTGACCGCATCACAGGCGTGCCAATAATGACGGAACTCGGCTTCGCCTCGTTCCGCCAGCATCACAGAAGTGCCAATAATGTAAGGTAAAGCACACCCTTGAGTGTAATATTGCGATTATACAACAGTTACCAACAAAACACATCCAAATGTATTCATATTGTGGAGCAATTCATAATAAAAATGTTTAGCTATTATCCGTTTCCCTGTAAAGAGAAGAGTTTTTCACTGAGACATTAAATAGTCCCTGTAGCAGCGCTATGAGCCTGAGGCACCGTCTCATCAACACAGCTGAGGGCTGAGCTATCAATGCTTGCGCAGTGGAATGAATTCCAGTAGGCTATATGCTCCGTCGTACGACCGTGTCACGTGGCCAAATTAACTGATCTACAAGCTGACAACGCGTCGCGATGGCGACGCGTTGTGAACTTGTAGATCGGCTATTTTCGTCGTGCGATACCTGGCGACGCGTTGTGAACTTGTAGATCGGCTATTTTCGCCGTGCTGTTTGTTTTCCTACCGTGGGACAGCGTGACTTCACAGCACAGCTGTGCCATATATGGTCTAATCAGGTGCGGACTGCAGTGCGGAGTGATTTATTTAATGTGATTAGGCCCGTGCTATGATGCTGGTTTGAAGCACGGCTACATAGCTATTTCAACCAATCAGATTGCTTGGTCGGAACTACCTGTTGTATAATTAAAGGTAAACCATCTTTCAACGAGACTCCTCCTCATTGGCTGCTGAGTCAACGAGACTCCACCTCATTGGCTGCTGAGTCAACGAGACTCCTCCTCATTGGCTGCTGAGACGCAGGATTGTTTTGTTGTGTTACCTGGAAGTGAAGCTGAACCTTTTCCATCTCGACTCCCATGAACTTGGCCTTGACCTCAAAGTCCCCCACCTCCTCACTGGGACAGATGTCAAACATCACGTTTTTGAACCTGTGATGGGGGGGGGGGGGGGTGAGATGGTGAGTTAATGAGCAGAATGAGAACCACAGGAACATGTGGAACGTTAGGCTGCTCTTTGTTATTCTTGGGAAAAGGGAAACTCCAGCAGGAGGTTTTAGTTCATGAAACTCTGTTTGGACAGTTGGAGGCTGGAATAACAGCTGCTGCAGGTCTGTGTGGTACATTTATCAACATGAACATTATTATCACGATTATGCAAAAATAATTGTGATTACCTCAAATAATTGCATTTAGGTGTTTATGTAACAACTAGATGGCCTGGATATCTAGTCCTATACTGTGCCAATCACTTTAGTTATGGTTATTTGAAGAGTTAAACATGTCTTTGTTTTGATGTGACTATTCTTGACCCATGAACAACATTTGGGGACAAGGGGGTCCCCAAGATGATTTTAGGCGGTCCCAAGATGATTTTAGGGGGTCCCCAGATGATTTTAGGGGGTCCCCAGATGATGATTAGCTTAATGTACAACATTGTTTTCTCACTCAACGTTAAACAAACCAACATACACAGTATAAGAGTATACAGGGTATCTGCACATTTATAACGTGACAATTTAAGAGCTAGTCATTTTTAATACCAAATTGGCCACATTGTCAAATATTAATTAAGAAAGGGGCAAACATTGTGAAAATAGCCGATCTACAAGATCACAAGGCCTCGCGTTGCGAGGCGTTATGAGCTTGTAGATCTATCAGTGTACTTCAGACTGGTGTTCTATATACTTACTGGTTGCTCTGCAGACCTTCTATCTCCAGGATGACTCCCTTCTCATGCAGTCTGGCTGCAGTGTACTTCAGACCGGCCTGTTTCCCCTTCCTACTGGCCTTCTGCTCCGCCTTACTGTCCAGCTTGATGGACCTGCGACAGTTCCTACACAACCACAACAACACACTGTTAACACAACCACAACAACACACTGTTAACACAACCACAACAACACACTGTTAACACAACCACAACAACACACTGTTAACACAACCACAACAACACTAGGCTTGATCATGTGGAGCAGATTCCAGTGTGCAGACTGTTTTCCACTGTTTTCCACAGTTCTTTCCAGCACCTTTTCTTCCATTTTCTTTTGGGATGTGCGTGCTCTTCTACTTGTTGAGTCTATATTTATAAAACACACTCACAAGATACAAGATACTGCCAAGTTCTTCCGCTTCACCAGCTGGTTAGGTTAATGCCGGCGTGTTTCGGTACAGTTTTACCACTAGTTCAGCAGCAACCAGGACAATAGTTTGGTGCCGTTACTTGCTATAGTCTTTTTATTTGTTTGCCCACCAGAGCTTGGTGCCCAGGGCTGCAACCCATAAAGCCTGTAAGCCGGGCTGGACTCTACCAAACACATTGATCAAGTGATTAAAATAACATTTTATTCATTGAAATAAAGTCCTGGATTGTAGCATTAATTATATAGTGTGTGGGTTAATGATGCACTTTCTGCTGAGGTTATCCAGTGTGTGTGTGTGTGTGTGTGTGTGTGTGTGTGTGTGTGTGTGTGTGTGTGTGTGTTAATAACATACTTCCTGTTGAGGTTGTCCAGACAGGTCTTAATGTAGGTGTCATAGTAGTTGATCTGCTCCTGGTAGAAGGAGGTCTTAGAGTTCAGAGCAGACAGAGCCTGTTGTAGCTTCACCAGCTCAGCCTTCCTCCTCTGTCTGTAGCGCCGCTGGTAGCGGATGTCCTGGAGAGCACACACACACACACACACACACACACACACACACACACACACACACACACACACACACACACACACACACACACACACACACACACACACACACACACACACACACACACACACACAGCGGTGTTAAACAGGCTCTCTCTCTCTTGCTCTCTTTCTCTCTCCCACGCTGTTAAGTAACACCTATTTCCTGTGAATAATTACCAGTGTAAAATGTGGTGCATTTGGAAGTAAAGGGGAGACCCTTTATTGTGCAGTCAAAAAGACTGCTCTTAAAGTTGAGTTTTGAACCGTCAAAACAAGTCGTATCATCATATACGCCACAGACACTTTCAAACGAGAGGGCGAGATACACAGGCAAGATGGAGTAAAGGTGTCAAGTTGTCCTAAACCACACATTAACAACAACGCATTTGAAGATGAAACGTCCAACACGGACGCCTATAGACTCTTCACACATTTTCTAAAGATATTTTTAGTCGACTAAGACTAAGACATTTCAGACTGAAATATGACTAAAACTAAATGTCATTTTTATTCAAGAGACTTAAAGGGCAAGACCACTTTGGTAGAGGTTTGGGTTGTGTAGTTACCTTGCCATGATGTAACTCCAAAGATGGACAAGAAATCAAAAATAATCGCTCCATTGATTAGAAATTGATAATTCAAAATATGCTCCTCATTGACTTACATTGTACGGTAAAACAGCTCTCAAAGTCACTCTTTTAGCACATAAACAAACACAAACAAAGTTGATTCAGACAATATAGAACATCACCAAACCCAGTACTGTTTTTTTTTTAATAAAAATGTCAACTTCCTGTTGATTCTACTATTTGAAGATCTGGATCCGGATCCGCGGATCCAGTCCAGGTTTTCTACTTATTAAAAATGGCAAAATCTACAAGAAGTTGACATTTTTATAAAAAAAAAAAACAGTACTGGGTCTGGTGATGTTCTATATTGTCTGAATCAACTTTGTTTGCGTTCATTTATGTGCTAAAAGAGTGACTTTGAGAGCAGTTTTACCGTACAATGTAAGTCAATGAGGAGCATATTTTGAATTATCAATTTCTAATCAATGGAGCAATTCTTTTTGATTTTTTGCCCACCTTTGGAGTTACATCATGGCAAGGTAACTACACAACCCAAACCTCTACCAAAGTGGTCTTGCCCTTTAAGGTCGTTTCAGACGGGAAGCGTCCGACGCGCCTACGAATGTAATTCCTTTTCAATGAGAGGCGGGTTATTATTTGGGACGTGTGGAGAAGTTGAGGGGCGGTGAGGCGAGCGGGTGCGTTACCTTGGCGATGTCGTTGATGATCTCCTGGTAGGCGTTGGAGGAGGAGACCAGGCCGGCCTGCTCCAGGGTCCTCAGGTTGCGGAGGACCTTCCTCTTCTTCTGCTCCAGAGGCAGCTGACCGTCCTCCAGCACCGCCTGGCTGACCTTTAACCCCTCCGGGGTCTGGGCGTCCTGCGCCGCACGCCGCTCCACCATCTGAGCGTGCTCGCTCTCCTGCGCACACGCACGCGCACACACACACACACACACAGACACAGACACACACGCACGCGCACACACACACACACACACACACACACACACACACACACACACACACACACAGAAATCATTTCCTAGGAGTAATAGCCGATCTAGATGATTAGATCACTCAGTTTGCTTTGGGATCTAATCATCCTGTAAGGGTTCTTCATCAGGGGGTCCGGGACCCCTAGGGGGTCCTCAGAGTTACTACAGGGGGTCCGCCAAATCTTTGTGTGATATGATATTTTTTTTACATTAACCACTTGAACCCTAGCATCCCTTCTCTGAGGAGAACTTTAGCCAAAAATAGCAGATCTACAAGCTCACAACGCCTCGCAGCGCGAGGCGTTGTGAGCTTGTAGATCTGCTATTTTTGGCAAAGAGTTATAGGTGTAGAGGGAAAAAAGAGCAGCAAAAGTTTATCTGAAACACAATTTTATACAATATAGAGGGGGTCCCTGCTTCATCTCTCTCTCAGCTAGGGGGTCCTTGGCCTGAAAATGTTGAAGATCCCTGCTGTAAGAGGTTTATTTCTCACCGTCAATTATTCGTTGCATATCATATAAAATAACCAGTATATTATATTATTATATATGATATAACAGAACCAGTATATTATATTATTATATATGATATAACAGAACCAGTATATTATATTATTATATATGATATAACAGAACCAGTATATTATATTATTATATATGATATAACAGAACCAGTATATTATATTATTATATATGATATAACAGAACCAGTATATTATATTATTATATATGATATAACAGAACCAGTATATTATATTATTATATATGATATAACAGAACCAGTATATTATATTATTATATATGATATAACAGAACCAGTATATTATATTATTATATATGATATAACAGAACCAGTATATTATATTATTATATATGATATAACAGAACCAGTATATTATATTATTATATATGATATAACAGAACCAGTATATTATATTATTATATATGATATAACAGAACCAGTATATTATATTATTATATATGATATAACAGAACCAGTATATTATATTATTATATATGATATAACAGAACCAGTATATTATATTATTATATATGATATAACAGAACCAGTATATTATATTATTATATATGATATAACAGAACCAGTATATTATATTATTATATATGATATAACAGAACCAGTATATTATATTATTATATATGATATAACAGAACCAGTATATTATATTATTATATATGATATAACAGAACCAGTATATTATATTATTATATATGATATAACAGAACCAGTATATTATATTATTATATATGATATAACAGAACCAGTATATTATATTATTATATATGATATAACAGAACCAGTATATTATATTATTATATATGATATAACAGAACCAGTATATTATATTATTATATATGATATAACAGAACCAGTATATTATATTATTATATATGATATAACAGAACCAGTATATTATATTATTATATATGATATAACAGAACCAGTATATTATATTATTATATATGATATAACAGAACCAGTATATTATATTATTATATATGATATAACAGAACCAGTATATTATATTATTATATATGATATAACAGAACCAGTATATTATATTATTATATATGATATAACAGAACCAGTATATTATATTATTATATATGATATAACAGAACCAGTATATTATATTATTATATATGATATAACAGAACCAGTATATTATATTATTATATATGATATAACAGAACCAGTATATTATATTATTATATATGATATAACAGAACCAGTATATTATATTATTATATATGATATAACAGAACCAGTATATGATATTATTATATATGATATAACAGAACCAGTATATGATATTATTATATATGATATAACAGAACCAGTATATGATATTATTATATATGATATAACAGAACCAGTATATTATATTATTATATATGATATAACAGAACCAGTATATTATATTATTATATATGATATAACAGAACCAGTATATTATATTATTATATATGATATAACAGAACCAGTATATTATATTATTATATATGATATAACAGAACCAGTATATGATATTATTATATATGATATAACAGAACCAGTATATGATATTATTATATATAATATAACAGAACCAGTATATGATATTATTATATATGATATAACAGAACCAGTATATTATATTATTATATATGATATAACAGAACCAGTATATTATATTATTATATATGATATAACAGAACCAGTATATTATATTATTATATATGATATAACAGAACCAGTATATGATATTATTATATATAATATAACAGAACCAGTATATGATATTATTATATATGATATAACAGAACCAGTATATTATATTATTATATATGATATAACAGAACCAGTATATTATATTATTATATATGATATAACAGAACCAGTATATTATATTATTATATATGATATAACAGAACCAGTATATTATATTATTATATATAATATAACAGAACCAGTATATTATATTATTATATATGATATAACAGAACCAGTATATTATATTATTATATATGATATAACAGAACCAGTATATTATATTATTATATATGATATAACAGAACCAGTATATGATATTATTATATATGATATAACAGAACCAGTATATGATATTATTATATATAATATAACAGAACCAGTATATTATATTATTATATATGATATAACAGAACCAGTATATTATATTATTATATATGATATAACAGAACCAGTATATTATATTATTATATATGATATAACAGAACCAGTATATTATATTATTATATATGATATAACAGAACCAGTATATTATATTATTATATATGATATAACAGAACCAGTATATTATATTATTATATATGATATAACAGAACCAGTATATTATATTATTATATATGATATAACAGAACCAGTATATTATATTATTATATATGATATAACAGAACCAGTATATTATATTATTATATATGATATAACAGAACCAGTATATTATATTATTATATATGATATAACAGAACCAGTATATTATATTATTATATATGATATAACAGAACCAGTATATTATATTATTATATATGATATAACAGAACCAGTATATGATATTATTATATATGATATAACAGAACCAGTATATGATATTATTATATATGATATAACAGAACCAGTATATTATATTATTATATATAATATAACAGAACCAGTATATTATATTATTATATATGATATAACAGAACCAGTATATTATATTATTATATATGATATAACAGAACCAGTATATTATATTATTATATATGATATAACAGAACCAGTATATTATATTATTATATATGATATAACAGAACCAGTATATTATATTATTATATATGATATAACAGAACCAGTATATTATATTATTATATATAATATAACAGAACCAGTATATTATATTATTATATATGATATAACAGAACCAGCATATTATATTATTATATATGATATAACAGAACCAGTATATTATATTATTATATATGATATAACAGAACCAGTATATGATATTATTATATATGATATAACAGAACCAGTATATGATATTATTATATATGATATAACAGAACCAGTATATTATATTATTATATATAATATAACAGAACCAGTATATTATATTATTATATATGATATAACAGAACCAGTATATTATATTATTATATATGATATAACAGAACCAGTATATTATATTATTATATATGATATAACAGAACCAGTATATTATATTATTATATATGATATAACAGAACCAGTATATTATATTATTATATATGATATAACAGAACCAGTATATTATATTATTATATATGATATAACAGAACCAGTATATTATATTATTATATATGATATAACAGAACCAGTATATTATATTATTATATATGATATAACAGAACCAGTATATTATATTATTATATATGATATAACAGAACCAGTATATTATATTATTATATATGATATAACAGAACCAGTATATTATATTATTATATATGATATAACAGAACCAGTATATTATATTATTATATATGATATAACAGAACCAGTATATTATATATGATATAACAGAACCAGTACCTGTACACCAGTGGCTGTGGTCTCCAGAGTTCCCAGTAGAGTTTCTCCAGGTTGGACTCGAACCACGTCCACTATGAGCTTCTTAGTTCTGAACGAACACACACACACACACACACACACACACACACACACACACACACACACACACACACACACACACACACACACACACACACACACACACACACACACACACACACACACACTAAGCTTCATAGTTCTCGAACACACTAACATGAATCATCTTCTAACTACATATTTTATTGCACATCACTTGTTGATACATGACTTGTTGATACTTTTGTTGTCGTGGGCTTGTAGATCTGCTATTTTTGCCATTATCATGGCGTGTTGAAAGCAACGCCACAGTAAAAGAGTCCATTGACACAGTGATGACAGTCAGTGTCCCAGAGGAGAGCGTTGACGCATACAGCAGAACTCATCCTAGTGTTATAGATATGAGTGTTCTTCATAAGCAGCCTGTCTGTCTTCAACACACAGATAAACCCTCACCACCAACCCGTTTCCTGTTTGGACAGGAAACAGATTAAATGAGGAGGAACGACAGTAGAGTTAATTATAGACCCGTTGTGTCATAACGAGCTGCAGTGAAGCCTTCTAAAGAAGTGCTTCTCAAACACTGGGGCGGGGCCCGTTTTTGGGTCGCGGACGCATTTTCCATCATTCTCACCGCCAGCAGTGTACCTCGGCCAGTGTCCAGGAGCCATTGCCGGCCAGCGCCAGAGAGACCCCGCCGCCACAGCTCAGCGCCGCAGAGGCTTCGCCGCCGCAGCTCAGCGCCGCAGAGGCTTCGCCGCCGCAGCTCAGCGCCGCAGAGGCTTCGCCGCCGCAGCTCAGCGCAGCAGAGGCTTCGCCTCTTCTGTGTCCCTCCTTTCCGACTCCCCTCCACCCACCCTGTTAGGTGTTTTGACAATGTGTTTTTTTTTTTTGGATGTCTGGAATCCATCCCTTCAGGGGGGTACTGTCAGGATCTGTCTTGTACCTTTATTGTGTAGTATTGTTCCTAGTGTTTCCTGTCTGCCCTAGTGTTTGCTACCTGTCTTGTCTCACCTCCCTGTGATTACTCCTTTCTCCACCTGTGTCCTGTTAGTCTCCCAGCCAATCCCTGTGTTGATTGTCTTTGAGTTCACCTGTGTCTATTTAAGAACTGTGTTTGTGTGTGCTCTTCACCAGGTTATTAGTTATTGTCAGCCGTGACTATGTCTGTTCCAGTTCTGTCTACATGTCATTAGTTTAGTGTTTCCCAGTATAGTTTAGTTTCCCAGTTTGTCTTTGTATTTCTGTCCTTGAGCAAGACACTGAACCCCTAATGTCTCCTGATGAGCAGGTTGTTGGTGCCTTGCATGGTTTCCTCTCCACCATCGGTGTGTGAATGTGTGTGTTTATGGCAGGGGTCTTCAACAGGGGGTCCGGGACCCCTAGGGAGTCCTCAGAGCTACTATAGTGGGCCAAAAATAGCCGATCTACAAGCTCACAACGACTCGCGTTGTGAGCTTGTAGATCGGCTATTTTCGGCAAAGAGGTATAGGTGTGGAGGGAAAAAAGAGCGGACCAAGTTTAAAAAAAATAATAATAATCTGAAACACAATTTTAATACAATATAGAGGGGGTCCGTACTTCATCTCTCTCTCTCAGCTAGGGGGTCCTTGGCCTAAAAAACGACTGATTTATGGTATATGAGACATCAGTGTGTTTACATGCAGGCCAACAGGCAGCATCATCTTACTTGGTCATGAGGGCCTTCATGTCCTGGTCGTCTCCCTCCAGCAGCTCCATCTTGCTGGTCAGCGTCAGAGAGATCTCTGTCTTGGCCAGCTGACCCAGAGCACTGGCCCTGCTGGGGTCGTTGGGGTCAACAGACCCCTCACCTGACCACAACAAAACATTACAGTTAGGCCTGTTACTGTTATTACATAACATTACAGTTAGGCCTGTTACTGTTATTACATAACATTACAGTTAGGCCTGTTACTGTTATTACATAAACATTATGTGAGATAATCACTGATTTTTTTGCATAATCGTCATAATAATTTATACGTTAAAAATGTTCATATATTTTTAAACATTTCCAATGAAATGATGTAAGTTATGTATCATATCTGCTCTGTGCAACAATACGTTTTTTACGAAGCCTAAAAGCCAAAAAGAAATTGGTATTCATAATGTTCAATGTACAACAGACACACAATTAAATCTTTAATCGCAATTATTTGAGTAAGTGAAATGTCATAATAGTGACAGCCCTGTGTGTGCGTGTGGGTGTGTGTGTGTGTGTGTGTGTGTGTGTGTGTGCGCGTGTGTGTGTGCATGTGTGTGTGCGTACCCAGCAGTGTCTCCACATCGGGTGTGTCTCCCAGGTCTTGCAGTAGTTCATGCAGCAGGTCGTTGTGGTCGGGGGAGATGGCATCCAGGTGCTCCAACACCAGCTACACACACACACACACACACACACACACACACACACACACACACACACACACACACACACACACACACACACACACACACACACACACACACACACACACACACACACACACACACACACACACACACACACACACACACACAGACTCAGATCAATCATATTCTATCACTGGTAAACATATGGTAACATTTTGGTATTTGGTAACTGCTCCTGATGAGCAGGTTGGTGCCTTGCATGGTTTCCTCCTCCATCAGTGTGTGAATGTGAATGTGTGAGTGTGAGTGTGAGTGTGTGTGTTTTCGTTTTGAAGGTGTGTGTGAGGCAGAGAGTGTTCTTACAGAGTGAGTGTTGATGATCTCCTCTATGGAGATGTAGATCACAGGTTTACTCAGAGTCACCATGTCTGAGTATTCATCTACGTTAAACTTCTCCTCTGGCTCTGGAACATCACAGCATGCCTGGAAGAACAGCCTGCAAGACAATAGAACTATAAACATCTGGAAGAACAGCCTGTAAGACAATAGAACTATAAACACCTGGAAGAACAGCCTGTAAGACAATAGAACCATAAACATCTGGAAGAACAGCCTGTAAGACAATAGAACCATAAACATCTGGAAGAACAGCCTGCAAGACAATAGAACTATAAACATCTGGAAGAACAGCCTGTAAGACAATAGAACTATAAACACCTGGAAGAACAGCCTGTAAGACAATAGAACCATAAACATCTGGAAGAACAGCCTGTAAGACAATAGAACCATAAACATCTGGAAGAACAGCCTGCAAGACAATAGAACCATAAACATCTGGAAGAACAGCCTGCAAGACAATAGAACCATAAACATCTGGAAGAACAGTCTGCAAGACAATAGAACTATAAACATCTGGAAGAACAGCCTGTAAGACAATAGTTTCAGACGCAAAAAATAACAGGGATTATTTGAATGGAATATTTAGGAAAAGTCATGAAAGGGGAACTTCCTCAGAGCTTCATGAGAGAAGATAATCCACTTTAAGGTCTCAAAATCGGTCAGAATGGCTGCTTAGTCACGCAAGTGTTAATAAGCAACATTGTCATACTGACATACTTCTCTGCCAGTCCTGACTTCCTCACACGTCCTCCCATGGCACAACATTAACTAACATTAACACTAACATAACCTAACATTAACCTAACATTAACCTAACATTAACATTAACCTAACATTAACCTAACATTAACATTAACCTAACATTAACATTAACCTAACATTAACCTAACATTAGGCTGTAATGAGTTATCATAATGAGTGTCTTCCTGCCAGTAAGAAGATAAGACACAGGGGATTTTAAACCATTTAAACCGGGAACACATCTGTGTAACCACTTTAACCATTATTCTATACTTTAGCTATTCAAAAAATAGCAGATCTACAAGCTCATAGCGCGTAGATTGAAAAATCGTGGAAATGTTTGCACATATATATATATATGTATTCATATAAGAATATATCTATGTTTTTAAAGTTTTAAAGCGAACATTTGTAACTCAAATCTTTGCTTCGGGGGGGGGGGGGGTGCCTGGAACATATTTTGAGATGGGGGTCCGCGGCCAAATACATGTCATTTTGTAGAAAAAGTGTGTATATTTGTAGAATCCCCCCAGAAGCAAAGATCTGAGTAACAAACGTTTGCTTTAAAAAATAATATATTCAAAGATTTGCACAAATACAGATTACAAAAAAAAAAAGCAGATCTACAAGCTCATAGCGCGGCACTCGGTGCCACGCTATGAGCTTGTAGATCTGCTAGTTTTGAATAGCCAAAGTACACGATAACGGTTAAAGTGGTTAAAATCTAAAATGACAGATGCGTTCCCGGTCTTAATGGGTTAAACTCTGCCGCATCAGCAGACCTGATGTTCTCACTATGACAAAGGTTTAGTGTGTGTGTGTGTGTGTGTGTGTGTGTGTGTGTGTGTGTGTGTGTGTGTGTGTGTGTGTGTGTGTGTGTGCGTGTGCGTGTGCGCGTGTGTGTGTGTGTGTGTTTCCAGTAACGGTGACTCTAACCTCTCCAGTGAGCTCACTGAGGGACACAGTTTCTGGGAAAGAAAACTTTCTTGGCAAAAACAAACATTTTCTCACAAAGTCCATGTCTCCATGTCAGGCCCTGTCTGTCTGTCTCCATGTCAGGCCCTGCCTGTCTCCATGTCAGTCCATGTCTCCATGTGAGGCCCTGTCTGTCTCCATGTCAGTCCATGTCTCCATGTCAGGCCCTGTCTCCATGTCAGGCCCTGTCTCCATGTCAGTCCATGTCTCCATGTGAGGCCCTGTCTGTCTCCATGTCAGGCCCTGTCTCCATGTCAGTCCATGTCTCCATGTGAGGCCCTGTCTGTCTCCATGTCAGTCCATGTCTCCATGTCAGGCCCTGTCTCCATGTCAGTCCATGTCTCCATGTGAGGCCCTGTCTGTCTCCATGTCAGGCCCTGTCTCCATGTCAGGCCCTGTCTCCATGTCAGGCCCTGTCTGTCTCCATGTCAGGCCCTGCCTCCATGTCAGGCCCTGTCTGTCTCCATGTCAGTCCATGTCTCCATGTCAGTCCATGTCTCCATGTCAGGCCCTGTCTGTCTCCATGTCAGGCCCTGTCTCCATGTCAGGCCCTGTCTGTCTCCATGTCAGTCCATGTCTCCATGTCAGTCCATGTCTCCATGTCAGGCCCTGTCTGTCTCCATGTCAGTCCATGTCTCCATGTCAGGCCCTGTCTCCATGTCAGGCCCTGTCTCCATGTCAGGCCCTGTCTGTCTCCATGTCAGGCCCTGTCTCCATGTCAGGCCCTGTCTGTCTCCATGTCAGGCCCTGTCTGTCTCCATGTCAGTCCATGTCTCCATGTCAGTCCATGTCTCCATGTCAGGCCCTGTCTGTCTCCATGTCAGGCCCTGTCTCCATGTCAGGCCCTGTCTGTCTCCATGTCTCCATGTCAGGCCCTGTCTGTCTCCATGTCAGGCCCTGTCTCCATGTCAGGCCCTGTCTCCATGTCAGGCCCTGTCTGTCTCCATGTCAGGCCCTGTCTCCATGTCAGGCCCTGTCTCCATGTCAGGCCCTGTCTCCATGTCAGGCCCTGTCTCCATGTCAGGCCCTGTCTGTCTCCATGTCAGGCCCTGTCTGTCTCCATGTCAGGCCCTGTCTGTCTCCATGTCAGGCCCTGTCTGTCTCCATGTCAGGCCCTGCCAGTCTCCATGTCAGGCCCTGTCTCCATGTCAGGCCCTGTCTGTCTCCATGTCAGGCCCTGCCTGTCTCCATGTCAGGCCCTGTCTGTCTCCATGTCAGGCCCTGTCTGTCTCCATGTCAGGCCCTGCCTGTCTCCATGTCAGGCCCTGTCTCCATGTCAGGCCCTGTCTGTCTCCATGTCAGGCCCTGTCTCCATGTCAGGCCCTGTCTGTCTCCATGTCAGGCCCTGTCTGTCTCCATGTCAGGCCCTGTCTGTCTCCATGTCAGGTGGAAACCTTGTACGTCCAAAAGTGTAACTTTTCAGGAAATGGGGGGAAAAACAATAACCTGTGTTCCAATGGATCCAATGTAGTTAGTTTCATTGGTTCAATATTTATTAAAAAAAACACAGACACCCTTAACACTGACACTCTTGTACGACGAAGTATAGGACATTAATTTGTGGGTGGGCGGGAAAAATGGAGTTTAAAATATCTCTGCTGTCGTCCAAAATATAAACTTTACAGGAAATGAGGTACGGTGACTTTATACACCGTCAGATATTTATTATCAAGTTATTATGTGTCCTTATATTATCATCACTTTACCCACACACAGCTCAAGTGGAGTTAGGAGGTTTTGGACCAGTCATGTGGACAGTCGTTATAAAGTCGTTATGGAGTTAGGAGGTTTAGTCAGAAGCACATTTTAATACTTTTCATTGGTCCAATGAATTTCTCCCTCTTCATTTATTTGTCCATCCCTCCATCTCTCTCCCATCTCTGAGATCCATCCCTGAACTTGTGGTAGGTGTGTGTGATTGCGAACGCAGCGGAAGGAGGCGCGCCGAATGAAACCGTGGCACGGTACTATGAAACCGTGCTCGGCTTGTGTGTGTGCGTCTCCGTGTGTGTCTCTGTGTGCGTGCACTGCCTCAGCCCTTTGTGCAGCCAAGTAAATGTCCAATATAGACGTACCATACATCAAATGAAAGGCCTTTGAAAAAAGAACACACCTGTCAAGGTTGCGTTTAAGCCCGCCCCTTCCCCCGGAAGCCACGCCCCGGAGAAGGTTCCTAAAAACTCCCCATTGAAACCCCATGTTAAATGAAAAGTGCCCGAATCGCTCCGAAACTTTTTCTACCCCCCCTAAGTGGGGGTCTACGAACAAATACTCCGGCCTCGGATTTTGGCTCCGCCCCCCGGAAGTGGGTGAAACAGCCACTTCAAACACTTTGTTGAATTGTTCAAAAACATTCAAAGTTTTTTTTTTGTGAATTTGTATTTTTCTAAGATGCTCCTTTTAACGCAGATTTTTTTTGTATTTTTTATATATTTTTTTATTGGTTACTTTTTTTTAGATGATTTCTTTTCATTATCATTTAATTTTGTTGGCGTTCGCTTCCCGCGTTCGCGCGTCTTACTTGTATAGTAACTGGCTTGTGGTAGGTGTGTGTGTGTGTGTGTGTGTGTGTGTGCGCGTGCGTGCGTGTGTGTGTGTGCGCGCGCGTGCGTGTGTGTGATGTAGTACCTGAACTTGTGGTAGGTGGCAGTGATGTAGTGGTTCATGGGGGTCATGTGGGCGTTCTCTCCCTCAAACAGCTTGTTGGCGGCGGCGTGCTGCAGAACCTTGGCCACGGAGCCCAGGTTGCGGCGCTGGTCCGAGTGCAGCTGACCTCCGGCCGACATGTCGATGATGTCGAAGCCGTCCGGAGCCACGATGGCCGGGTTCATGTAGCGATAGTACAGCAGGTTCCCTACGATCTGTGGTACAACAACACACAGTGATAGTACAGCAGGTTCCCTACGATCTGTGGTACAACAACACACAGTGATAGTACAGCAGGTTCCCTACGATCTGTGGTACAACAACACACAGTGATAGTACAGCAGGTTCCCTACGATCTGTAGTACAACAACACACAGTGATAGTACAGCAGGTTCCCTACGATCTGTGGCACAACAACACACAGTGATAGTACAGCAGGTTCCCTACGATCTGTGGTACAACAACACACAGTGATAGTACAGCAGGTTCCCTACGATCTGTGGTACAACAACACACAGTGATAGTACAGCAGGTTCCCTACGATCTGTGGTACAACAACACACAGTGATAGTACAGCAGGTTCCCTACGATCTGTAGTACAACACACAGTGATAGTACAGCAGGTTCCCTACGATCTGTGGTACAACAACACACAGTGATAGTACAGCAGGTTCCCTACGATCTGTAGTACAACACACAGTGATAGTACAGCAGGTTCCCTACGATCTGTGGTACAACAACACACAGTGATAGTACAGCAGGTTCCCTACGATCTGTGGTACAACAACACACAGTGATAGTACAGCAGGTTCCCTACGATCTGTGGTACAACAACACACAGTGATAGTACAGCAGGTTCCCTACGATCTGTAGTACAACAACACACAGTGATAGTACAGCAGGTTCCCTACGATCTGTGGTACAACACACAGTGATAGTACAGCAGGTTCCCTACGATCTGTAGTACAACAACACACAGTGATAGTACAGCAGGTTCCCTACGATCTGTAGTACAACAACACACAGTGATAGTACAGCAGGTTCCCTACGATCTGTGGTACAACAACACACAGTGATAGTACAGCAGGTTCCCTACGATCTGTAGTACAACAACACACAGTGATAGTACAGCAGGTTCCCTACGATCTGTGGTACAACAACACACAGTGATAGTACAGCAGGTTCCCTACGATCTGTGGTACAACAACACACAGTGATAGTACAGCAGGTTCCCTACGATCTGTGGTACAACAACACACAGTGATAGTACAGCAGGTTCCCTACGATCTGTGGTACAACAACACACAGTGATAGTACAGCAGGTTCCCTACGATCTGTAGTACAACACACAGTGATAGTACAGCAGGTTCCCTACGATCTGTGGTACAACAACACACAGTGATAGTACAGCAGGTTCCCTACGATCTGTAGTACAACACACAGTGATAGTACAGCAGGTTCCCTACGATCTGTGGTACAACAACACACAGTGATAGTACAACAGGTTCCCTACGATCTGTAGTACAACAACACACAGTGATAGTACAGCAGGTTCCCTACGATCTGTGGTACAACAACACACAGTGATAGTACAGCAGGTTCCCTACGATCTGTAGTACAACACACAGTGATAGTACAGCAGGTTCCCTACGATCTGTGGTACAACAACACACAGTGATAGTACAGCAGGTTCCCTACGATCTGTAGTACAACACACAGTGATAGTACAGCAGGTTCCCTACGATCTGTGGTACAACAACACACAGTGATAGTACAGCAGGTTCCCTACGATCTGTGGTACAACAACACACAGTGATAGTACAGCAGGTTCCCTACGATCTGTGGTACAACAACACACAGTGATAGTACAGTAGGTTCCCTACGATCTGTGGTACAACAACACACAGTGATAGTACAGCAGGTTCCCTACGATCTGTGGTACAACAACACACAGTGATAGTACAGCAGGTTCCCTACGATCTGTAGTACAACAACACACAGTGATAGTACAGCAGGTTCCCTACGATCTGTGGTACAACAACACACAGTGATAGTACAGCAGGTTCCCTACGATCTGTAGTACAACAACACACAGTGATAGTACAGCAGGTTCCCTACGATCTGTAGTACAACAACACACAGTGGTAGTACAGCAGGTTCCCTACGATCTGTAGTACAACAACACACAGTGATAGTACAGCAGGTTCCCTACGATCTGTGGTACAACAACACACAGTGATAGTACAGCAGGTTCCCTACGATCTGTAGTACAACAACACACAGTGATAGTACAGCAGGTTCCCTACGATCTGTGGTACAACAACACACAGTGATAGTACAGCAGGTTCCCTACGATCTGTGGTACAACAACACACAGTGATAGTACAGCAGGTTCCCTACGATCTGTGGTACAACAACACACAGTGATAGTACAGCAGGTTCCCTACGATCTGTAGTACAACACACAGTGATAGTACAGCAGGTTCCCTACGATCTGTGGTACAACAACACACAGTGATAGTACAGCAGGTTCCCTACGATCTGTAGTACAACACACAGTGATAGTACAGCAGGTTCCCTACGATCTGTGGTACAACAACACACAGTGATAGTACAGCAGGTTCCCTACGATCTGTAGTACAACAACACACAGTGATAGTACAGCAGGTTCCCTACGATCTGTGGTACAACAACACACAGTGATAGTACAGCAGGTTCCCTACGATCTGTAGTACAACACACAGTGATAGTACAGCAGGTTCCCTACGATCTGTGGTACAACAACACACAGTGATAGTACAGCAGGTTCCCTACGATCTGTAGTACAACACACAGTGATAGTACAGCAGGTTCCCTACGATCTGTGGTACAACAACACACAGTGATAGTACAGCAGGTTCCCTACGATCTGTGGTACAACAACACACAGTGATAGTACAGCAGGTTCCCTACGATCTGTGGTACAACAACACACAGTGATAGTACAGTAGGTTCCCTACGATCTGTGGTACAACAACACACAGTGATAGTACAGCAGGTTCCCTACGATCTGTGGTACAACAACACACAGTGATAGTACAGCAGGTTCCCTACGATCTGTAGTACAACAACACACAGTGATAGTACAGCAGGTTCCCTACCATCTGTGGTACAACAACACACAGTGATAGTACAGCAGGTTCCCTACGATCTGTAGTACAACAACACACAGTGATAGTACAGCAGGTTCCCTACGATCTGTAGTACAACAACACACAGTGGTAGTACAGCAGGTTCCCTACGATCTGTAGTACAACAACACACAGTGATAGTACAGCAGGTTCCCTACGATCTGTGGTACAACAACACACAGTGATAGTACAGCAGGTTCCCTACGATCTGTAGTACAACAACACACAGTGGTAGTACAGCAGGTTCCCTACGATCTGTAGTACAACAACACACAGTGATAGTACAGCAGGTTCCCTACGATCTGTGGTACAACAACACACAGTGGTAGTACAGCAGGTTCCCTACGATCTGTGGTACAACAACACACAGTGGTAGTACAGCAGGTTCCCTACGATCTGTAGTACAACAACACACAGTGATAGTACAGCAGGTTCCCTACGATCTGTGGTACAACAACACACAGTGATAGTACAGCAGGTTCCCTACGATCTGTGGTACAACAACACACACTTACTATAGAATACAGAAGCCCTGACGTCACTCCCACTGAGTCACAGAAGTATCTATTTTTATTGAAAATTCCCATCGAGAATTCGAACGCAATTCTGTCAGGTAAGTTTACGATATTTGATAACGTCTGTGTTAGGAGACATTTTTTAATTTTATTTTCTAGGGATGCACCGAATGGAAAGTTCTTGGCCGAAACCGAATACTGAATATAGGAAACACTAATAAGTGTATCGAATAAACAAGATCCAATAAAACAAGAGCTCTTACAACTAATTGACAACAAGTAGGCCAGGCTAAGAGGAAGGGTCAGGGTAGTGTTTCCTGAAGAGGTGGCTTTTCAGCCTGCGGTGAAAGATGGGCAGTGATGGGCAGTGACTCGGCAAAACTTATAATCACTATGGGTCCATATTGAGATCAGTTATTTAAAACGTATATTTATTTATTGTGTAGAATTATTTATTTACAATTGTGTAGTAATAAAAGACAATATGTCACAAAACATTAGCATGTCATACAGTTGAATTATTGCAAATGAAAGAAATATGAATAAAAAAAAAGTAAACTAATATTGAATAGCCTAACAAAAGGCAATATAATGTCTGCAGTTGCATTATTGCACACAGTCAAAATGCATTAATAATATTAGGCCTGAACATGAATAAATCAAGCTGACTGTACCTTCAGCAGTTCATCTTCTGTAGCGTCTGGGAACTTCTCATGGAGACAGTTCTTCAGTACCTTGGCTATGTACCTCATACCATAGCTACACACACACACAGGCACACACACACACACACACACACACACACACACACACACACACACACACACACACACACACACACACACACACACACACACACACACACACACACACACACACACACACACACACACACACACACACACACACACACACACACACAGCATTATTGACATCTTAACACATATACTAGAATGAATTGGTGTGTGAATTGAAGAATCATTGCGTTCACCCTCCACTGCATTGTTAAACAACACCATCTAGTGGTACACAATGATCACTACCGTTTGGTCTGAGGTTCAATGTTCACCATTCATCTAACCTTTTCATTTCACAATGTAAAACCTTTTTACATTTTATTTGAGTATTTCCAATTTCCAATACTCTTACTTTTACTCCACTACATCTCGGTTCCAAATATTGTACTTTTACTCCACTGCAGTTATTTTCTAACTTTAGTTACTAGTTACTTTGCAGATATAAATTAATACATTATAAAACATACATTAACCACTTTAACACTATTTTATACATAGGCTATTTGAAAATAGCAGATCTACAAGAGCTTGTAGATCTGCTATTTAGTAACATTTTGAACACAGGCCTTTTACTTGCAACAGAGTATTTTTTTATATTGTGGTATTGCTACTTTTACTGAAGTAAAAATATCCGAGTACTTCTGCCACCACTGCAGAGAGAGGGTGCTGGAGGTCAGACTCACGGGATGTTCTCCAGGGAGGAGGTGATGGAGGTGAGCACCTTGTCTGTGGCGGAGCGCAGAGCCAGGCTGGAGGCCTCCAGTCTGAGGCGCACCTCCTCATGGGACATGGCCTGCTCCGGGGTCACCTCGTACGGGAGCTTACTGACAACACAAAAGGAGTAAAGAGTAAAGGAGTGTAAAACCCTACTCACTTTAAAAACTGCCCTAAAAAAAAAATTCCTAACTGGCCCCTGTCAAAGTCTTAACCTAACACCCCCCCCCCCCCCCCTCGAACTGTCTATTGTACATATTTCTTGTTTTTCATACAGTAACCTATAAGCTGATTGTATGACGTTCTGCATAGTAGCCTACTGTATATCTGTTTTCTTAAATGTCATCATGATTTGAGTGCGTGGGGATCTCATTTTAAATAAGCTAATGTGCTATCGTTTTTATCCCGCGATTTTTGTAACCCATTTTTTTCACCCGGTGCCAATTTCCTAAGTGATCCTGGGCGCTACACTCCCCTCACCAGCCTAGGGAGGCCAGGGCCGAGCTCATGCCTCCTTCAATGCATGAGAGCCAACTGACCTTCTTGTCACCTGACAGGGGAGAGTTTCCCCGGTAGGACGTAGCGCGTGGAAGGAACACGTTATTCCAACCAGTTCCTTTCCCCTCCATCAGGCGCCCCGGCTGTCATGGGGGAGGCGGTATAGTGACCAGGATTACTGCATGTTTTTTGTGAGGGTATTAACTACCCTAGGAGACACAGGGAGCACATGCAAACTCCACACAGAGTAGACCCTTTCACCAACCCCACCTAGGGTATGGGGGACCTTGTATTGATAACTGTACTTCCATGTACTTTTACCATGTCTTTCTAAATAAAGTATTCAATCAATCACAACACATGTTCAGAGGTCAGGGGTCACCTCGTAGGGAAGCTTACTGACAACACACCATCACAATCAGCTTTATATCGTCACATCACAGGTTTGTTTACAGGGTGTGAAACAGTGGGTGAAATACATTTTTGTGCAAGTTATATCGTTTTTGTTATTTCCATAAAAAAAAGACGGTGTGTGTGTGTGTGTGTGTGTGTGTGTGTGTGTGTGTGTGTGTGTGTGTGTACCTAGCCTCTCCCGTGTTGGTCTCCAGCTGGTTGACCCAGGCCTTGTAGACGTCCACAGGGCTGGTGTTGATGCCCAGGCTCTTGTCCTGCAGCAGCTCCTTCACCACGGGGGCCAGGAGGGTCCGCAGGGCGTTGTGGCCCCGGGCCCCCCGGTTGAAGCTCACCACCATCTTGATGACCGTGGGGTTCCCTGTCACGATGTCCTGGATCTGGTCCACCTTGGACCTGACGAACACGTGCACAGACGCACACGCACACGCACACACACACACACACACACACACACACACACACACACACACACACACAAGATTCTTTAAGGAATTATGTTTCCCGAAAAGAATCTCAGCCTTAAAATAATCCTCGGCAAAGACTGTTTTCAGGTTGTCTTCAACAACAACATTTAAACCATAAATGGCTTTCTTTTTGGTTTTGCCTGGCTTTAGACTGGAGCACACGTTGTCTTGAACACGCCTCCATGTTAAACGTGCATGTGCACGTTCTGGATCATGAACGCGCCTCTATGTTCAACGTGCAGTCGCAGGCAGGCTGGCTAAAAACCTGGTTTAAAAGGTTGTTTAAAGCCATCGATTACTTATTTTCCACACGGTAGGAACTACAGGCTTCTGTAGCAAACCAGGACTATACCTTTAATGTGTTGATACCGTACAGAAAAGGTAAGAATTGAGCCAATTGTCCAAAACACTTTAAACTCAGAGAGAGTTGTCTCGCTGCCCACAGCTGCAGTGAGTGCAGGGGGAGGGGCCACAGAGGGGTCTAGCGAGCGTAGGGGGAGGGGCCACAGAGGGGTCTAGCGAGCGTAGGGGGAGGGGCCACAGAGGGGTCTAGTAGTGATGTGCGGGTCGGGTTTTTTCATGACCCGCCCCGCCACGGAACCCAACCCGCCTCAACCCGCCCCGCTCACCCATATATAAATCTATGGCTCCACCCGCCCTGCGACCCGCGGTGGGAAAAAAAAGATAAACATCACCATAATAGCTCAGATTTATATAGCGCTCTTTTAAGTACCCAAAGTCGCTTTAAATGTCTACAGTAGCACAACATTGTCATGGGCTAAATAAACTTGGGCTAAATAAATGTTTTTTTGCGTGTGAGAGCGGCTGACCCGCTCACCTGCAGCCCGCATAATTGCCTCTGAAATCCTGACTCGACCCACCCGCGCCGCGGGTTGACCCGCGGGACCCGTGGGTTACGGGTCGGCCCGCTCATCACTAGGGTCTAGTGAGTGTGGGGGAGGGGCCACAGAGGGGTCTAGAGGGAGAGTAGAAGTCGGTTCATAATGAACCTTTAATCCTCTGAAATTGTCGGCTCTTTTCACATAAAGTAACAAGTAACGTGGTCATTAAAATGTCAGTAACTGCAACAGCGTTGCCAAAATACCAGAGAAATACATGGACGACTGTCTCTGTTCTGTGTGGACACGGTGCCTAAGAGTGTATGAATGGTACTGTAAGATGTTTTGGGTCTCACTTGATCTCCTCCTCCAGGGAGGTCTTGAAGAGCTTCAGCAGCAGGTACTCCTCTCTCTGGTTGGAGGCGTAGTTGTACAGAGTGAAGATCACTGTGTCCATGAACTTAGTGGACTTGTTCTGAGGCATCTGGAAGATCAGCTTGGCCAGGTAGGACGGGTTGGTCTGAGGGACACAGACAGAGAGAGAGAGAGACAGACACAGACACAGAGAGACATATTTCATCTGAAGGTGTTCACATCATCTGCACACAAACAGGAATGAAGGAGCAAAGGACCAGCCTGGAGGAAGAGACTGGAGAGAAAGGAGTTGCGTACAGTAGACTCTGTCTTTCATTTTGTCTCTTAAACTGTTCAATGTCTTTGGACTTGTATCCTGGATGGTTAACTATTTGACTGCCAGATCAATAGTATAATAGTGAACCACTGCTGCCAGCAAATCAGCCATTTCACTGTTACACACACAGGGTTGTCGTAGTAGAGGGGAAGAAAAAGAGTTGTGATCCTCCATTCAAGAGCTATGGCCGTTTCAATGAGGCTTGTTTTTCCGTAAAATAATAACCGCAAATAGCTGATCTACAAGCTCTTAATGCGTCGCAGACACATTGAGAGTTATTTTAGCTGTGCAGCATGATTCCATAGAAGACAAGCTGGCTTCTATGGAATCTAAATGACTGAAATCAGTCGTTGCAACTGAGAACTTTATTCCATGTGGTAGGACTATGCTGACCTGTAGTAGATAGAACAGGTGTTGGTAGAACTATGCTGACCTGTAGTAGATAGAACAGGTGTTGGTAGAACTATGCTGACCTGTAGTAGATAGAACAGGTGTTGGTAGAACTATGCTGACCTGTAGTAGATAGAACAGGTGTTGGTAGAACTATGCTGACCTGTAGTAGATAGAACAGGTGTTGGTAGGACTATGCTGACCTGTAGTAGATAGAACAGGTGTTGGTAGAACTATGCTGACCTGTAGTAGATAGAACAGGTGTTGGTAGAACTATGCTGACCTGCAGTAGATAGAACAGGTGTTGGTAGAACTATGCTGACCTGTAGTAGATAGAACAGGTGTTGGTAGAACTATGCTGACCTGTAGTAGATAGAACAGGTGTTGGTAGAACTATGCTGACCTGTAGTAGATCGAACAGGTGTTGGTAGAACTATGCTGACCTGTAGTAGATAGAACAGGTGTTGGTAGAACTATGCTGACCTGTAGTAGATAGAACAGGTGTTGGTAGGACTATGCTGACCTGCAGTAGATAGAACAGGTGTTGGTAGGCCTCCAGTTTCCTCCTCTTTCCTTTACTCAGACCTTTGAGGCCCAGACCTCCTCTTCCTCCTCCTGACTCCAGCTCCTCTCTGACCTTCTTGCTCTTCATCTTCTTACTGTGGGTCACCACGTCCTGTAGCACACACACACACACACACACACACACACACACACACACACACACACACACACACACACACACACACACACACATACACAGGTTTGCATTACTATACGAGCATTTCAGGATGCAGATTTTATGAATGACATTCTCATAAAACCTTTTCCATTTCTAACCGTAACCTAAGGCCAAAAATAGCTAATCTGTAAGCTCACAATGCGTTGCAGAGCAACGCATTGTGAGCTTGTAGATCGGCTATTTAACCAGTAGAGAGCCTACCTGCAGTGTAATTCTTTTCTTGACCAGTAGGGGGCCTACTTGCAGTGTAATTCTTTTCTTGACCAGTAGGGGGCCTACTTGCAGTGTAATTCTGTTCTTGACCAGTAGGGGGCCTACCTGCAGTGTGATTCTTTTCTTGACCAGTAGGGGGCCTACTTGCAGTGTAATTCTGTTCTTGACCAGTAGGGGGCCTACCTGCAGTGTAATTATGTTCTTGACCAGTAGAGGGCCTACCTGCAGTGTAATTCTGTTATTGACCAGTAGAGGGCCTACCTGTAATTCTGTTCTTGACCAGTAGAGGGCCTACCTGCAGTGTAATTCTGTTCTTGACCAGTAGAGGGCCTACCTGCAGTGTAATTCTGTTCTTGACCAGTAGAGGGCCTACCTGCAGTGTAATTCTGTTATTGACCAGTAGAGGGCCTACCTGCAGTGTAATTCTGTTCTTGACCAGTAGGAGGGCCTACCTGCAGTGTAATTCTGTTCTTGACCAGTAGAGGGCCTACCTGCAGTGTAATTCTGTTCTTGACCAGTAGGGGGCCTACCTGCAGTGTAATTCTGTTATTGACCAGTAGAGGGCCTACCTGCAGTGTAATTCTGTTATTGACCAGTAGAGGGCCTACCTGCAGTGTAATTCTGTTCTTGACCAGTAGGGGGCCTACCTGCAGTGTGATTCTTTTCTTGACCAGTAGAGGGCCTACCTGCAGTGTAATTCTGTTCTTGACCAGTAGGGGGCCTACCTGCAGTGTGATTCTTTTCTTGACCAGTAGAGGGCCTACCTGCAGTGTGATTCTTTTCTTGACCAGTAGGGGGCCTACTTGCAGTGTAATTCTGTTCTTGACCAGTAGAGGGCCTACTTGCAGTGTAATTCTGTTCTTGACCAGTAGAGGGCCTACCTGTAATTCTGTTCTTGACCAGTAGAGGGCCTACCTGTAATTCTGTTCTTGACCAGTAGAGGGCCTACCTGCAGTGTAATTCTGTTCTTGACCAGTAGAGGGCCTACCTGTAATTCTGTTATTGACCAGTAGAGGGCCTACCTGCAGTGTAATTCTGTTCTTGACCAGTAGAGGGCCTACCTGCAGTGTAATTCTGTTATTGACCAGTAGAGGGCCTACCTGCAGTGTAATTCTGTTCTTGACCAGTAGAGGGCCTACCTGCAGTGTAATTCTGTTCTTGACCAGTAGGAGGCCTACCTGCAGTGTAATTCTGTTCTTGACCAGTAGAGGGCCTACCTGCAGTGTGATTCTGTTCTTGACCAGTAGAGGGCCTACCTGCAGTGTAATTCTGTTCTTGACCAGTAGGCCTATCTTGATGTCCATCAGGTTCAGGTCTTTCTCCATCTGCTGATTGGAGCGGATCTTGGTGACCACTTCCTCCCGGAGCCGTGTCACTTCCTGTTCCTCCGTCAGGTCCAGGGGGCTCTGCTCCAGCAGGTGGACAAACTTACGGACCACCGACAGGGGGGGATCCTGAGCCCCCGCTGAGGCGCGCACACACACACACACACACACACACACACACACACACACACACACACACACACACACACACACACACACAAGTGAGATGTAAGACAATATGTCGTGTTTTTTTTACTGATTTTAACCCACTTAGACCTGACTCTGAACACCTATACGTTGTTATACATTTCAAGCCAGGAACACCTCTGTGTGTAGTTGTTGCTATATTCAGTATTTCAGGTTTTCAGAAAACTTAGAAAGCGTTTTTAAAATCGGCCTCAGGTCTAAATGTAAACCTTATTTTATACTTTTTATGTTACATAAAAATGGTCAAAATGTTCCAAAACTGTTTTGAAAAATAAAAAAATAAAAAAAAAAGTATGTTATCGTTACAGTACGAGGTCTTGTCACAACATGGATATTGAGGTATTTGGTGAACCATACGGCATATGGTGATATTTGTCCATATGGCCCAGCCCTAGGTGAGGTTGTCACTTGTCACAGCGTCACTTGTGTGATTTCTCCGCTAATGGCTGACGTAGAAATCCTTGCTAATAATACATGGACTCCAGTCTAATATTCTAGTGGAATTGAAACTCTCAAAAGATCAAAAAATACCTTAGATAATAGAAATAATGTATTTACAGCGCTGTAACAGGCACACATCAGTTTTTTTAAGCGAAACCTTTTAACTCAAATCTTTGCTTCTGGGGGATTCTAAAAATGTCTTTTGTAGAATCCTAAAATAAATCCTAAACAGTTTTTTGGAAAAAAAAACTTGTTGCTATATTATCACTGGTATCTCAAACTTTTTTCATGTCAAAGGACCCTCAAAATGATATGTATTTGGCCGCAGACCCCCATCTCAAAATGTCTTGTTCCAGGGACCACCCAGAAGCAAAGATTTGAGTTACAAATGTTCGCTTTAAACAAATATATACATTCAAGAACTTTCAAAAATAGCAGATCTACAAGCTCATAGCGTGGTATGAGTGTGTTCTCACTCAGTGTCCTGTAGTTTTCTCTGGCTTTGTTAGCCTTCAGGAAGGCCTGGATCTTCACAATGTCCTTCACCTGAACACGCACACGCACACACACACACACACACACACACACACACACACACACACACACACACACACACAATAAATACAATATTTAAGCATTAACACAAGAGGCAGTGCTATACATGACATGGGTATTAATGTCACAGAGTGCCATAGATCAACAGTGTTGTTGCATTGATACCACAGTAATACGTTTATTCCACAAAAACAAACACAGCTCATTCATGTATTCTCTTTATGGCTTCCTGGCTGGTCACCACCAGTCATCAAATATATCATTAAACCTAATGAGTTCAAAGCCAATAAATGTGACCAAGATGTCATTAATCTTTAGCAAGTATTAAACTATTGCTGGTTTCAACGTTATGTTGTTTCAGCTGAAATTATAACTTATTAGAATAACTCTCAGTTTATATTTCATATTTAGTGTATTTAATGACACAAGGACTCACATGATCTTTGAAGTACTGCTTCCTCTGGGTGAACGTACGTCTGGCCTTCCACATCTTCACCAAGGACTGGAGCTGAACCACAGAACATCAATACAATGAACAAAACACTCACACAATGCTTATAGAAATGATACATTAACAACACACTCACACAATGCTTATATAAATGATACACTAACACACTCACACAATGCTTATAGAAATGATACACTAACACACTCACACAATGCTTATAGAAATGATACACTAACACACTCACACAATGCTTATAGAAATGATACATTAACAACACACTCACACAATGCTTATAGAAATGATACATTAACACACTCACACAATGCTTATAGAAATGATACATTAACAACACACTCACACAATGCTTATAGAAATGATACATTAACACACTCACACAATGCTTATAGAAATGATACATTAACAACACACTCACACAATGCTTATAGAAATGATACATTAACACACTCACACAATGCTTATAGATATTACACTGATATTCATTAATATTGTTATATTGTTAACTTTAAAGTCTGTATGCGTTGCCTTTTATGTGTCTTTCTCTCCAGACAGACACACATCTCACCTTGACAACAGATCCCACATTGCTTTGTAGAACATTCATTCTGTCTTTGTAGATCTTCCTCTGTTTGCAGCCTTTCCAGCAGGCCTGGAAGAACATGCACAGAGAATTAAATAATACTAATATATCATTGACCTGTCAATTCTAGTGTTCTCATCTTGCTGCTGTCGGGCCATATTCTATAATCTCCATATTATTTATTTTCATTAATTAATGCCCTAAGAGTGTGACGCTAGAGAGAATAGCACAACTAGCTCACAAAGCATCACAATGCGACACGTTGTGAGTTGTAGATCTGTTATTTTTGCTGTGGTTTTTATACATATTGAACCAATGTAACAAGAGCTTGTGACTAAATAAGAACTACATTGGATCCATTGGAACACAGATTGCTTTGTTGTTGTATTCATACAGTACCACATGTAGCGTGTGTGTGTGTGTGTGTGTGTGTGTGTGTGTGTGTGTGTGTGTGTGTGTGTGTGTGTGTGTGTGTGTGTGTGTGTGTGTGTGTGTGTGTGTGTGTGTGTGTGTGTGTGTGTGTGTGTGTGTGTACCTGTAGCTTGACCACGTGGGGCTCTTGTTGCCGTAGAAACTCCATCCTGTGGGCGTGTGCCTTCCTCACCAGATGACCTCTGACCCTGGCCTGCAGCTGGGTGACCAGAGGCTCGTTGGCCAACCAGAGCTGCTTCCTGTTGAACTCTGAACTCACTCTGCTCACCACACTCTGACCATGGGGAAAAAAACACAAGATGGTGGATATTTAGACAGATAGAACATCCCGATTATAGCCTCTAGGGAGCAAAATGGTACACACATGGTACACACATGGTACACACATGGTACACAAATGGTACACACATGGTACACACATGGTACACAAATGGTACACAAATAGTGGGCGCCGTCTGATGGAAGATCTGGTGAACGTCCGATGTTTACTGGTGATAGATCTGTTTACTGGTGATAGATCTGTTTACTGGTGATAGATCTGTTTACTGGTGATAGATCTGTTTACTGGTGATAGATCTGGAGAGAGTGTGTTGCTGGCACAGAGAATTCAGCTGAATGAATGAAGGCTTTTTAACTTTTTCACCAGAAGAGTGGCTTTTTTTCACTTAATTTTACGTTTTGAGTCCCCAACCAAAAAGCACCTTCATTACAACTGTTTGGACTTCCGAGCACTACAGACCATGTCTTTTTTTTTCTCCTGGATTTGCTCTTTACTTTGCTCAGATGGGTGCTGTTGTGTTGGAACTATACCTGGATTTGCTCTTTGCTCAGGTGGGTGGAGTTGTGTTGGAACCCGTCCGGCTCCACCCAGCTTCCCTCTCCACTCTGGAGGTTGTAGAAATATTCATAGAACGTGTCCTTTATGCTGAGTCTCACCCACTCACTGTCACTGCTGTCTGAGAGAGAGACATAGAGAGACAGAGAGAGAGAGACATAGAGACACAGAGAGAGAGACAGAGAGAGACAGAGAGAGACATAGAGAGACAGAGAGAGACATAGAGAGACAGAGAGAGACAGACAGAGAGACAGAGAGAGACAGAGAGAGACATAGAGAGACAGAGAGACAGAGAGACATAGAGAGACAGAGAGAGAGACAGAGAGAGAGACATAGAGAGACAGAGAGAGAGACAGAGAGAGAGACAGAGAGAGACAGAGAGAGACATAGAGAGACAGAGAGAGACAGAGAGAGAGACAGAGAGAGACATAGAGAGACAGAGAGAGACATAGAGAGACAGAGAGAGAGACAGAGAGAGACAGAGAGAGACAGAGAGAGACAGAGAGACAGAGAGAGAGACAGAGAGAGAGACATAGAGAGACAGAGAGAGACAGAGAGAGAGAGGGTAAAAAAAACATGTTTTCCCCCCTTTTCTTCCAAACATGGAGGGCCCTTTCATGCTAAGGGGCCCCTGGGCACGGGCCAAACGTGCCCATATGGTAGATTCAGCCCTGTAGCTGACTCTGGGTCAGTTATATGTTACCTGTAATAGTGTTGGTTAGCTGACTCTGGGTCAGTTATATGTTACCTGTAATAGTGTTGGTTAACTGACTCTGGGTCAGTTATATGTTACCTGTAATAGTGTTGGTTAGCTGACTCTGGGTCAGTTATATGTTACCTGTAATAGTGTTGGTTAACTGACTCTGGGTCAGTTATATGTTACCTGTAATAGTGTTGGTTAACTGACTCTGGGTCAGTTCAGTCTGGTATGCAGTACCGCATTCGGCCAGCACTCCCCTCATGGCAGCGTTGGCGTTCTGCAGGGCCTGCAGTGTATTGTGGGAGTTTCCCTCTGACACCGCTCTGTTGATGTCCGCTAGCGCTGCGGACACTGTTAATAACACACACACGCACGCACGCACGCACACGCACACACAGTTTAATACAGTGGTTCTCAACAAAAATTTTTTGCTAAACAATTGTCAAAACACAAACAAGCTTTTAAAGACAATAAAACATTAATATTAATAAAGTAGGGTTCTGTGAGCGGGTGGTGCAGTGGTTAAGTTCCTGTCCGCCACCGTGGAGGTTGTGGGTTCGAATCCTTGACTAATCATGTTTTTTCAGGCATAGGAATCAGTGAGTCAGTTCAGTTATTGACACAGTGACACTGACTGTCATTTTGTACATAATAGTGCTGTTAACAAATGAAATAAAAACATTTAAGTGCATAATCTTAGGCTACAATATTAAACACATTAACATTCACATTACAATACTATTAACACAATGGTGGGCAGTGGAAACAACAGTAGTGTGCGTGTGTGTGTGTGTGTGTGTGTGTGTGTGTGTGTGTGTGTGCGTGTGTGTGTATGCGTGTGTGTGTGTGTGTGTGTGTGTGTGTGTGTGTGTGTGTGTGTGTGTGTGTGTGTGTGTATGCGTGTGTGTGTGTGTGTGTGTGTGTGTGTGTGTGTGTGTGTGTGTGTGTGTGTGTGTGTGTGTGTACATACATATAAGAGCCTCCTCCTCCTCCTGATTGGCTGTGTGAATGGCTTCCTGGATGTGGTCCAACCACAGCACAGCTGACTGGTCACCTGAGCTCTGCAATGACAGAGAAAAAAAATACAACATTTCACCCTCTGCTGGTCTCAGAGCAGTACTACACCACCACTGTACACATACAATGGTAAATGGTGCATTTATATCTTTGCCTTTATCCAAGGAGCGCGCGCGCACACACACACACACACACACACACATCTTTGAATATATATATATATTTTAAAGTGTTTGGAGAGATACAGTATGTCACGAGGACAACAATATATGTTTCTATTAGGACAGATTGAAAATAAATGTATACTTATACTTAAGTTTAACCACTTGAACGTTCACCAAAGAGATCTGCTATTTTTGGCAAAGAGATTGGGTGTTGATGGAAAAAGAAGTGCAGAGCAACTCAGGTCTGTTTTACTAAGTCTATATAGATGGGTCTAAGTGGTTAAACTGAAGTGATTATTGATACATTCCTAATATTATCAAAGCATTCTGCAGCACCCCTGGACTTGCGTCACGGCACCCTAGGGTGTCACGGCACCCACTTTGAGAAACCCTATGTCACGAACCGTAGTAAACATTTGGCCAAAAATACCAGCGGGCAACATTGGGCAATCTCACTGGGCAGACATTAAAGCACAGATGTGTAAATTAGAAACCGTTCCAAATGACTCACTGAATGACACAATAACTCCATAAACACACATATTGTTCATCTGACCCGTTTTGAACTTCAGTTCTCAGGCTATTTTCAGAGCTCTCCGCTGTGTGTGTGTGTGTGTGTGTGTGTGTGTGTGTGTGTGTGTGTGTGTGTGTGTGTGTGTGTGTGTGTGTGTGTGTGTGTGTGTGTGTGTGTGTGTGGGGGGGGGGGGGGGGTTTCCATCACTGCAGCCCCTCCAGGAAGGAAGTCACACAAAAACACTAAAAGCCCAGAATAAACACACTGACCACAACACAACACAGCACAGGATAAACACAGTCTGGAAAATAAAAACAAAGAGGGGGAGAAAAACTAAAGTGTGTTGTTGATTCTGCTTGCAATCAGTACATTTACATCAAATGACTGTGTCTGAAGAATCTTACTTCATCAATGCTAACTTTTATTTTCCTTTTTCAAATTGGCCTCATGGTGGCGCTGTAACAGCCCACTTAACTGAACCGTAGGCCGTACAATCAAAAACTGTCTTTCCACAAAACTCATTGGATCATGACACAGCTCCCCATGCAGGCCTCTGGCTGTGAACAGCTGATCACCGCTGGACCGACCGGCGAGGAACTGTCCACACACTCCCAGGAGGCGGAGGAAAACCCCAAAGCTTTCTAATCGGCCTCATGGTCAAGTCAAGTCTCCTTTATTTGTATACGTAGAACGGTTAAAAACAACAGGAGTTGATCCAGAGTTACTTCCAGTCAAGAGAAGACAACATCAATGACAACATCAATGGTGGCGCTACAGTATAACAGACCGATTCACGTTTTGCCCTATAACTGTTGAACCATAGATCATACATGATCTGGCCCGGGGGCCACATGAGGCCCCCACCTTCACTTAATGCGGCCCACAGGTTAATCAGAATACTTTGTTTTACAATTCCAAACATGCAAACATGCTTTAATTACTTCACTCTATATTATAGTAGTTTAATGACTAGTAGTAGAATAGTCTTTTTTATGTCCAATGTATTTGGATTTAAGTACATAAAGTTAACAGAAGTATAACTAAATGCATTTCAAATTAAATAAAAATGTAACTTTTCAGGATTCCAATAAAAAAAAAGAAAAAACTATTTCAGGATTCTAATTCAAAAGTAGCAAAAATAGCAGATCTACAAGCTCAAAACGCGTCGCCCTGCGACGCGTTTTGAGCTTGTAGATCTGCTATTTTTGCTACTTTTAATGTGTCCCTCTGGAGTGAGTGTGGAAATATAGTGGCCCTCTACATCATGAAAGTTGCATCACCCCTGCCATAGATTGTACAATCAATATCAGTTTTCCCCAGGATTCCTTGGATCATGATTATAACTCTACATGGTCCCGGGTATTTGTGCCAGGCTACATTTTTCGCTATTTTACGTTTTCTTCAAAACACACTTTTTAATACAACTCTTTACATTGATTGCCAAGAACTCGTTTTTAAGAAAAAAAAAATATATATATATATATATATATATTTATTTTTTATTTTTTATTTTTTTATTTGACCCAAAGACCAAGGAGATATGATTAGTCGAAGATCTAGACTCCTATCCACTTCCTTGTTAACTTAAAACTTTACAATTTTGTATCTCAGCTCCTGAGTACTTTTTTTTTTTTCAATGAAAAATCTCTGGCAATAAACTGCAACAAATCTGAAATAACTCTGGCAATCAATGTGTTAATACATTATATCTGGGGTCATGTGATCAAGGTCCAGTAGTCAGATTTTTCAGATTCCATTCCAGTTGGCTAAGACCGTCTTCCAAATGTTGCGGGCCCTGGGTAGGCAACCTGCTGGGGATCTGCGCTCCGAGGAGCGCACCTTATTTTTATGTATACTTCATTACATCCAGTATTATTCCGTTTAATGAGGCAGCTAATCTCTGCACCACCAACAGCCATGACAGATTCTGATGAATTCATGTCTTAGACATTTGTGTCTTAGATCTACTATGGTACTTAACCCATTAAGACCTGGAACGCATCTGTGTCACTTTAGATTTCTTTGGCTATTCAAAAATAGTAGATCTACAAGCTCATAGCGCGGCACCGAGTGCTGCGCTATGAGCTTGTAGATCTGCTATTTTTGAAAAATCTTGAAAACATTTTTTTTTTTTTTTTTTTTTTTTTTAACTGTTAAGATTTAGAAAACATCGCCTCAGGTCTTATTTAACTCATTCCCTGCCTAGAACGACTAAAATGACTTCTGTCCTTTAACCCCCTCTGTCAAGAACGACTAAAACGACTTTTAATTTTTTTTTTTAACCCAAAGACCAAGGAGATATGATTTGTTGAAGATCTAGACTCCCATCCACTTCCTTGTTAACTTAAAACTTAAACATTTTGTATCTCGGCTCCTGAGTACTTTTTTTTTTCAATGAAAAATCTCTGGCAGTGGGCAAACGCAAAAAAAAAAAGTTCTGGCAGTGAATGAGTTAAGGGCAAGACGAGCTGCCTTATTGTGGGCTATTTGTAATTTACACAGGTTCCTTTTTAGCTGCGTTGGACCACATATCATGATCATGATCTTGTTAAAGTGTATTGTTGTGTTGGCTCAGTGTCTGTGGAACGTGTCCCAACACCAGACCACTGCTACTGCTGTACCTGTATGAGTGACAGAGACAAATTCATCCTTTAAACCCGAGCATGAAAAGGTTGGTTACATAAGACATAAGGGTCTTAATTAACACAGCTGTCAGGACATGAGAGAGCAGTCAGTCTCCTCCCAGTCAGAGTCAGAAGACACTGACTGACGCAGACAGCAGGAATTAATGTTCCCCGAGTCTGAGCAGGAAACAACGTGCTCACAGGCACTCAACTGTACATAGAACACACCCCCACACACACACACACACACACACACACAAACACACACACACACACACACACACACACACACACACACACACACACACACACACACACACACACACACACAGTGTACAGGAGCTCTCATTCCAGCGGGGACAGACAGAGAGACAGTCGCACCATGGTCAGCACAGAGTGGATTTAGCGTTAACACTAAAGCGGAGCAGAAACATGAGACACACTCTGCAGACATGGAGGATAAACTCCTGGGAAAAACTCTGAACAGAAACACCTGGACATGGAGTGAATCTATACTGTATGGTTAATATATCATACTGTACTTATTAACTGAGGAATAACACCTGGACATGTCATACTACGCTCATTAACTGAGGAATAACACATCGACAGTGGACATGGAGTGAATCTATACTGTATGGTTGCTGTCAGACTGTACTTATTAACTGACTCAAATGGCTAAACTTGTGTGTGGTGTAATAGTATGTCTGATGGCACTGCGATCCCTCCATGCAGACAACAACGGTAAGTCGTTAAAAACAAATTAATTTTGTCGACAAAAACTATGATGAAAACTAGGTTTTTTTATTTCACTGAAGAAAACCAAATAAAAGCTAAGCTATGATGACTAACTTTTTTTTAGCATAACCTTTGACTGTAGTATCTGTACAACGTGTTAATAAAGTATTCAATGGAACTAAATGTATTGGACAATTTTGTCAGCAAATAAAAGCTAAACTAAAATGTTAAGGAGGGAATGGCTGAGAAGAGATCCAGTAGAACTAAGACAGGTCTTTCAGAATGTCATTCAAAGGTAAAAGCACACAACAGGATAAAAGTTATGTTATCAGGTGAGCTGGTGTGTTTATGATCAACTTTAAATACAACACAAGTTAAAGAAACCTCCTGTAACTGATTATAAATGTGAATGACCCACAGCTAGTTTGTAGATTTATTGACACACTGAATAAAGTGTAAAGTTTCACTGTCCTCAAATTGAAACAAATAATATGTAATAAAAAGAAGAATGCACGTTTTAGAATAAATTAACCCATAAAGGCCTGAGGTTCAGATTCTACAAAATGTCTTCTAAATCCAGTTTTCTGAAAAAAACGTATGTTGCTACATCAGTCGTTCTCAAACTTATAACCCCCAAAATGTATTTGGCCACGGACCCCCATCTGAAAATGTTTTGTTCCAGGGACCCCCAGAAGCAAAGATTTGAGTTGAAAATGTTCGATTTTTCCAAAATAGCAGATCTACAAGCTCATAGCGCAGCACTTTTGCCGTGCTATGAGCTTGTAGATCTGCTATTTTTGAATAGTCAAAGTATAACATAATGGTTTAAGTGGTTACACAGATGCGTTCCCGGTTTGAATGGGATAAAACAATAATAACTTTTATATTTTATATCATTATAACTGTAGATTTAACTGTAGACTAAAAGTCTTGTGCCGACTAAAACTAGACTGAATTTCAGATGACTAAAATATGGCTTATAACTAAATCAACATATGCTGTCAAAATAAACCTAGCTACTGTACTTACTGTACTTGCTGCATTACCCTACATTACACCATGTTCATCCTGGGATACTGATTTGAAACTGTGGCAAACATATGGTAAAAATAATCAACACATTTCTGATCGGTTATGTTTGGAGAGGTTTGGTGTAGAGAGAAAAAAAAGAGGGGTCCGTATATAGAGCCCTGGGATCTATTTGTTGTTAGTTTTACTTTAGATTCACTAGTTACACTATTAGTTTTAGTTGGCGTGATGACATCATTGTGGGCGACGCCCATCATTTGCACAGCATTAATTGCCAGTCATTCATGTCATTGGTTGGTGACATGAATGACTGACAATGTGTCATTTCCTGGGTGACGGCTGTGCGTTGATATGGCATTCTGTCATCATGATGCTCGCCAGTCGTCAAGTACACACGCACACACACACGCACGCACACACACACACACACAGTGTAATTCATAGATGCACCTAGTTCTATTTAGTTTGTTTTGGTTTAGGTAACTATAATAACCTTGCCTCATATCCCTGCCCTCTTATTTAAAATTACATTACATTACATTACATTACATTACATTACATTACAGTCATTTAGCAGACGCTTTTATCCAAAGAGACTTACAATAAGTGCATTCAACATAGGTAGGGAAGAAAACTACTAATCACCAGAAGTGTTTAAGTGCATTCTCTTCTAAAACAAGCAACTAAGAGTATACCTAGCGCTACGGTAAAAGTGACATATATCAGCTACCTACTTTCTTAAACATATATTACACAATTACAAAAATATTACACAACACTTATAGGTATATATATATAAAGCTGCAACATCACTAAGAATGACCATGACATAATATATAGTCATTATCAGAGTATCAGAGTGTTGTTGCTCTTGCGTTGCATTGGGATGTTGGAGGCCTGAGGGTTTACAGTGAACATGCCATGTTTATCTTTAACTGTGATAGTGTGCATGGAGGCAGGAAACTGTAACATCCTGTAACCACTGTACTGTGACGTAAACACCGCCGAGGGCCCACAGGGCTCTGTTGGATCTGCTCCTTTTCTTTTCCCCTCTACACCAAATCTCTTCATAAAAGTAACTAATAATTATGTTCACAACACAATGCCTTGACAGAGGTGGAAAAAGTCATTTTTTTCTTACTAAAGTAAAAGTATTACTACTGCAATGTAGAAATAATCTGTTACAAGTAAAAGTCCGGCATTCAAAATTTACTTGAGTAAAAGTACTCGTTATGCAGAACAACCCATTTCACAAGTTTTCAAATGTATAAAATGTATAAGAATCTTTTGAAAATAGCAGATCTATTATTTTCAAATGTCTGAAATGCACATAGGGCTGAAGTGGTTAATGTATATTTTGTAATAATAATCAAAACATACAACTAGTAACTAAAGTAAAAGTATAATATTTGCCTCTGAGATGTAATGGAGTAAAAGTAAAAGTACTGACAATTGGAAATACTCCAGTAAGGTAAAAAATTGACAGTATGAGTAAATGTTCTTAGTTATTTTACACCACTGTGCCTTGAGGACTTTTTGTGAACTTGTGGATCTGCTATTTTGACAGAACGTTCGGCCCACAATAGGGCCTCTAGGGTGATTAAAACAGGGGGAGTAGGGGGGGGGGGAAACAGATAAAGTGACAGATCTGTTCTGTGTCTTCATAAGGTCTGCATAAGGGACACCAGAGACAGAGCAGACGTCGTCATGACGACATCAGGACCAACACAACGGCCGGAGGACTCGACCCAAAGACCTTCAACGGCAAACGCCCCAAATCCGCCGTCGACGACGACTGCTCGCCCCTCCCCCCCAACCTGCTGGGCGGCGACAGACCCCTCCCCCCCGCCCCGCCCCCCACCCCGCCCTGGCTGAACGTGGGCCCCGGCTCGCCGGCGGTAAACTACACGGTGGGGCTCCTGAGCACGCGGCTCATCCCCGGGGCCTACGGCCTGGCCATGGGCCTGGGGCTCCCCGCCAACCTCTACATCCTGGTGTTCCTGAGGTCCAGGACCAAGTACCTCTCCACCGTGGTCCTCTACCTCAGCCTGGCTCTGTCCGACCTGCTGCTGCTCTGCTCGCTGGGTCTTAGAGTCCACTACCACCTTAACTATAACCACTGGGTATTAATATTATTATTATTATTACACTACCACCTTAACCACAACCACTGGGTATTAACTCTTTGACTGCCAGAGTATTTTCATAAAGTACTCCCCCAGTGCCAGCGATTTTCGTGTTTTTTTGTTTTGTTATTTTGTTATTTAATTTTGATATAGTAAGTCTAGCTGCGGTTTTGAACTCATACGATCGTTCCACCACTAGAGAGCACCAAATAGACACTTTCATCAGCTCGCTGACTCGCTGTCCCCCCACCAAACAGGCCCAAACAGTCAAATACGTCAAACCGGATGTGACGTGTTCTCAGATTCTCTGATCGGCGAAAATTACGATGTGATACACGACGGCGATGACTGTTCGTCACCCAGACCATAGATTATAGAAGGGGACCTCTCCGTTCGTTTTTTATACCGTGTGAAAAACCGTGTTTTTCCCTATTAAATGACCGTGGAAAAAAAATTCAGATGCAGGGGGGGGGGGGGGGGGGGGATGAAGTAAGTAGACCCTGAAACCTAGAGTGAAACATTGCAGAATAGCTCGATCAGAGATTAAACAATGAACGCGCGTCCAACGCGTCTAACGCGTCGACGGCCAACTGGACAAAGTAGCACTTGACGCGTTATCGAGTCAACCGCAGTCAAAGAGTTAATATTATTATTATTACACTACCACCTTAACCATAACCACTGGGTATTAATATTATTATTATTACACTACCACCATAACCATAACCACTGGGTATTAATATTATCATTATTATTACACTACCACCTTAACTATAACCACAGGGCCCTATGACTCAGACATATCGGTCAGAACGCCGGCGCAACCTAGGTTTGCCTATGCGGCCCTGACATGTAGCTTTTTGAAAATTGTAGAAAATCTCTTGGAATAATCATTTACAAATGCGTAGGCAACGAAAAGGGATATTTACCCATAACATTCTGTCCCCGACCCAGGAAAGTGTGCTATACCTTTGTTCACATCCAGGGAGGATATACATATGTTTTTAGTGTTTTTGTGCTTGAGGGGGCTTGGATGGACCTAGCATGCTGCTGTTGACTGACTAACTGACTGACTGACTGACTGACTGACTGACTGACTGATGAGAAGCTCTCAGTAGTTTTAATCCATCATGTGCGGTGGTCTCTTCATTCCTCTATGTGGTCTCCTCATTCCTCTATGTGGTCTCTTCATTCTTCATTCCTCTATGTGGTCTCTTCATTCTTCATTCCTCTATGTGGTCTCTTCATTCTTCATTCCTCTATGTGGTCTCTTCATTCCTCTATGTGGTCTCTTCATTCTTCATTCCTCTATGTGGTCTCTTCATTCCTCTACATGGTCTCTTCATTCCTCTATGTGGTCTCTTCATTCTTCATTCCTCTAGGTCTTTGGGGAGACTGCCTGCCGTCTAGCCACCGCCTCCTTCTACTGGAACGTGTCTAGCTCCGCCCACACCATGGCCTGCATCAGCGTGAGCCGCTACCTGGCCGTGGTGAGGCCCTTCCTGTACCGCCGGCTCCCCAAGACCGGCCTGGCCCTGGGCTCCTGCCTGGGGGTGTGGCTCCTGTCCGGGGCCTCCGTGGTGCCCGAGCTCCTGGTCCGCCAGAGCTACCGCATCCCCCGCCTCGGCGTCACCACCTGCCACGACGTGCTTCCTCTGGAGGACAGCGCCCAGCACGCTACGCTGGTCCCCTACAGGTCTGTTAGAGTAACTACAGGTCTGTTAGAGTAACTACAGGTCTGTTAGAGTAACTACAGGTCTGTTAGAGTAACTACAGGTCTGTTAGAGTAACTACAGGTCTGTTAGAGTAACTACAGGTCTGCTGGTCCCCTACAGGTCTGTTAGAGTAACTACAGGTCTGTTAGAGTAACTACAGGTCTGTTAGAGTAACTACAGGTCTGTTAGAGTAACTACAGGTCTGTTAGAGTAACTACAGGTCTGTTAGAGTAACTACAGGTCTGTTAGAGTAACTACAGGTCTGCTGGTCCCCTACAGGTCTGCTAGAGTAACTACAGGTCTGTTAGAGTAACTACAGGTCTGTTAGAGTAACTACAGGTCTGTTAGAGTAACTACAGGTCTGCTGGTCCCCTACAGGTCTGCTAGAGTAACTACAGGTCTGTTAGAGTAACTACAGGTCTGTTAGAGTAACTACAGGTCTGTTAGAGTAACTACAGGTCTACTGGTCCCCTACATGTCTGTTAGAGTAACTACAGGTCTGTTAGAGTAACTACAGGTCTGCTGGTCCCCTACAGGTCTGTTAGAGTAACTACAGGTCTGTTAGAGTAACTACAGGTCTGTTAGAGTAACTACAGGTCTGTTAGAGTAACTACAGGTCTGTTAGAGTAACTACAGGTCTGTTAGAGTAACTACAGGTCTGTTAGAGTAACTACAGGTCTGGCATTATATAGTCTTTGTGACCTTGTTTGGGGAAAAGCGCTTTACTAATGAATGAATGATCATTGTCCTTCATGTCCAGGTTGGTGCTGGTGTGTGTGGGCCTGGCGGTGCCCTTCATGGCGTGTGTGTGTTCTCAGGGGGCCGTGGTGTACCACCTGAGGAGGTCTGGAGGGGACCACTGGGGACCCTTCGTCAGGTAGGCTACTCACCGCCCCGGATAGATTAACACATTACCCGCCAAAGACGCAGATCTGCGTTCTGTTTAATTAGTGCACTTGCCCGCCAAGAACGCAGATCTGCGTTCTAATATCAAAACATATTAAAAATAAATGTTTTTGAAAATTCCACAAGTGGCGCCCTAACACAGCTTTGGAATGATCGATCGTCACTCAGAGAAGAAGTACTCGGATGTGACGTCATTCCAAAAAAACAGGAAGCCATCCACCCTGACTATGGGATTTTTAGAAAAACACTTCTAACTCAGTTTCTTTTTTTTGCTTTGAAAGCCACCAGTTTTCAGCGGGCCATAGCCCCAAAATGGCTGCTCGCGGTTGGAATGTTATTGTCCCAGTGGATACACGGATCCCTCCGCCTACCCACGGGGACTGTTTTTTTTGGTATATGAATAAGGTTTATTCCCTTCATTATTCCAATGAAATAAAATAAAATAAAGGTCTTTACAGCTGTTTTTAGCATTCATTATCAGAATGACTGGTGCTGAATCCTTTGATCTAAGACCGCAACATTCTGAGCCTCTCCCCTCTTTAATTTACTTAAATACCTTCAGTTTTGGGCAAACTCCCCCCAACAAGATCAACAGGAGGTGGTTGGTTTATAATTATTTACAATGAATCTTTGGATTTCATGATAACTCCCGTGGTCGGTAGTTTGAACTTGAGCCGTGGGTTTCATCACTTGCTGTGCTCTTTTTTTCGGTCTCACTTCTCGCTGACGTTTTGGGAGAGAACCGTCGTCCTAAAACACCTTCGCCCCCGGTCTAATCCAGTGACCTCGATCTTTTCAGGATTCCATTTTAAAAATAGCAGATCTACAAGCTCAAAACGTTTGCTACTTTTGTGTGACAAAGAATGGCAGACAAAAAAAGTTCAAATACGGAGATAAGAGGTGTCTGCCTGACAATATGCAATGTGGCCCTCTGGAGTGAGTGTGGAAATGTAGTGGCCCTCTCCATCATCAAAGTTGCCCACCCCTGTCATAGACCCTATCTTTGGGCATAACTGACATCGCTTGCTCCATATACGGATATGACTGACATCGCCATAATGACACCAGCGCTGCAGCCAACGATATAAAAGGCAACGGAACTCCCAGGAGTCTCATCAGCGGCACCGAAGCGGTCTTAACTCGGTCTTAACAATTGTCTGTCGAAGTACGACTAGCTGGCCTTACAACCCAGTTAAGCATCACAGCGGCTGCTTTTAAACAACCAGACAATTATCTGTCTTTTACACAGTGGTTTTCTAGTTTCCAGTTTCTTCAATAAGGGGTTTTCGCTCACAATAAGACAAGCAAGACTTTGACCATTCCAACTAGATTGACATTGGTGCTGGCGTGAGGAATGTTGTGCTATACAGTGCATCCGATGAAAGGACCAGAGAGAGGGTATCAGGCTTCTGCGACAGTGGGACACAAAGTGTACTTCTTTGGAGGAGTCTCTTCCTGGTGGGGCATTGATCAGATGGGCGTGAACATCTTCAACACAATGTCTTTACGCTGGGTGAAGGTGCCTCCAGTGAGAACTGGAAGAGAACGTCCCATTGAGGTTTCCTGCAGACGCCCGGGCCACACAGCTGTGCTCATAGAAGATTCTGTCTACATCTGGGGAGCGTATCCTTACTGCAATAAGCTTTATTCATTCAATGTCGACACCCACAGATGGCTCCACCACAATGTTTCTGGGACTGTTCCAGAGGTTAGGAGGGGCCACTCGCACTCAGCCTGTGTCTTGGGGAAGGTCATGTATGTCCATGGAGGAGAGAGTGTTTTAAATAATGACATGACTGCTGTTTTCTATAATGACATGTACAAGTTGGACACCACGACAATGGTCTGGTCTTTAATTAACATCAGAGGCCCTCCACCACCTGTTTCAACAGGTCACTCTGCCGCCATCATCGGGACACAGATGTTTGTATTTGGAGGAGAGGGTCCACTTGTCTTCCACAACAATGTCAGAGTGTTTGACACACAGACCAACTGTTGGATGAGCACACCTTCTGCACAGCTTGTTTCCGAAGGCCACAGGCATCATTCAGCCTTTGCCTACAATGGAGAGCTGTACACATTTGGAGGCTGGAGAATGTTCAGAGGCTTATTTAGTCTGTTGTGGAAATTCAATCCAGATACCTTCTCCTGGCAGAAGGTTGAGCCCAAGGGAAATAGCCTGTGTTCACATGGCATGTGCTGTTCCATGGTCGGAAATCGTATGATCATCTTTGGAGGACGCAAAGGATTCTTCAGAAGAGCCACTGATGACCTTCACATGTTAGACTTCAGTCCTAGTCTGAAGACATTATCCAAGCTAGCAGTTATTCAGTACGGCCTGGAGCAGTCAGAACTCCCACACAACATCAGGTGGGAAGTGGCAGCCATGACTACCAACAGCAGTCTATTTTCCTCATTTGTGAAAACGCATCTTGAGGAACTTCATTTTTATTTGTCATGCTTTTGTTTTTTCATGCTTTTGTGTGCCGCATTATTTGAGTTAACACATTACCCGCCTTACCCGTGGACATTATAAGGTTTTTAAAAAAAACATATTATTCGCATGAAAAAAACGCCCCCGGTGTGTAAGGAGCTTTAGGGTGGATGTTGGTCTGTTTTTTTGGAATGACGTCACATCCAACTACTTCTTCTATGAGTGACGATCGATCATTCCAAAGCTGCGTTAGGGCGCCCCTTGTGGAATTTCCCCCCCAAAAAATATTTGATAATAGAACGCAGATCTGCGGCGGGCAAGTGATTAATTAAATAGAACACAGATCTGCGTCTTTGGCGGGTAATGTGTTAAACACCATTGGTTCCATAACTCTTTAGCTCAAAGACCCAAAAGATAAATTGAATTAAATTAAATTAATTACAGTTGCCCCCGGACCCAAACTAGTGGAAATAGCAGATCTACAAGCTCACTGAGCTCACAAGCTCAGTTGTGAGCTTGTAGATCTGCTATTTTCTCTACTTCTGAAAAGTACTTTTATATTTTTTATTTATGGAATTTATTAGATTTATTTTGATGTTTTTGAAATTCTGTTGAATACATGTTTGACATTTATTTTTAATTCCTGATTATATATTTTTTGGTACTTTTTAAAAATCTTAAAAATATCCTGTTTGAGTCCTTTTTTTTTTAGAAAACAAAAAATAAAATCAAAAAAGGATATTTACTCGCGACAACTCTTTGGGAAACAGTAATATACGGTACTATGTGTAAATATGTAGATCATTTGTTTGTTTTTACTGATCTCTCCTCCCTTGCCCCCCCCCCTTCTTCTTCTTCCCTTTCTCTTATTGAAATAACTAAAAACGATGGAGCTGCACAAACACACATTTCACCCACTGTGTCACCCTGTAAACTGTCATGTGACAATACAGTTCTGATTGTAATTGTGATTGGTCTATAGGGTCAGCTCCCTCATCTTCCTCATCTTCATGCTGTGCTTCTGATTGGTCTATAGGGTCAGCTCCCTCATCTTCCTCATCTTCGTGCTGTGCTTCTGATTGGTCTATAGGGTCAGCTCCCTCATCTTCCTCATCTTCGTGCTGTGCTTCTGATTGGTCTATAGGGTCAGCTCCCTCATCTTCCTCATCTTCGTGCTGTGCTTCGCCCCGGCCGGCGTGCTTCACGTGGCGCACTACGCCCGCCTCGTGGCGTCCGCCGGAGACGACCGTCTGTACGAGTACTACCGGGGGGCCGTGTGTCTGTGCTGCCTCCACGCATGTCTGGACCCCTTCCTCTGTCTGCTCATGTCCAAGACCACCGCCTCCAAGCTGACCTTCAAGTCCCTGAGGAGGAAGTCCCAGCAGATGCGGGCCGCGATAGTCTGAGACACTGTGTGTGTGTGTGTGTGTGTGTGTGTGTGTGTGTGTGTGTGTGTGTGTGTGTGTGTGTGTGTGTGTGTGTGTGTGTGTGTCCTCATAAGATAACATGGTCTAAACTCAGCATGGGGCCAACAGGCCTAAAGAACAATCGTGTTTGAGTTGAAATGGAACATTCTAGAACAAGATGGAGTCAACAAGCTGAACTGAGCATTCTGTTTTGTTCATTGTTTTGTTTTTCCTGAAGACAGACTGAGTGATTAAAACAAGAAAAAAACAAAAGAATCAACAACAAAGGAATGACTCGGTTTGGTTTCTCTGAACTCTGAATCTTTTGGTCTTTTTACTGCGATTTTCACGAGGTCCAACCGTAGACCGTTAAAGATATGGACAGCGTTACACCCCTGGGGTCAGTTGCGCCACCTCACACTAAGTTCAAACTTAGCCCAGTTATAGCTTAAATGGCTTTTAAAAAGCCATTTAAGCCGGGAAAGTATCTGTGTCATTTTAGATTTCTTTGGCTATGAGCTTGTAGATCTGCTATTTATTTTTTTTACGTGAAAATTTGAGCAAATCTTTAAAGGGGTAGTTCACCCCCAAAATAACTTTTTTTCTATTGATTACTGACCATCTGGAGCCTTGAATTCATTTTTTTGTTTTTGTCACATTCCTAAGCCAATAATTTGATTATAATAAATGTGTCCCCATTGATTCCGGTAGGAGACACAAATGCATTTGTGTCTCCTACCGGAATCAATGGGGCTAAATTTATTATAATCAAATAATAAAGGAAGGAATGCGACAAAAACAAATAAATATCCATGAATTCAAGGCTCCATGGGGTGAGTAATCAATAGAAAAAAAGTTATTTGGGGGGTGAACTACCCCTTTAAATAAATATATTAAAAAAAATATGATTTTGCACAAATTTTCACGATTTAAAAAGAAAATAGCAGATCTACAAGCTCATAGTGTGGCACTCGGTGCCGCACTATGAGCTTGTAGATCTGCTATTTTTGAATAGCCAAAGAAATCTAAAATGACAGAGATGCGTCCCTGGATTGAATGGGTTAAGCTATAACTAGGCTAAGTTTGAACTTAGTGTGAGGTGATGCTACTGACTCCTGGTTTCTACAGACTGTAAATGTAATTTACGGTCTCAATTAATTTACGGTCTAAAGTTATGTAATTTAAGCCGTATGCTACAGTAGCCCCTTGAGTCCAACACATCAATGTCCCTGTGGGATATATGTGTGTGTGTGTGTGTGTGTGTGTGTGTGTGTGTGTGTGTGTGTGTGTGTGTGTGTGTGTGTGTGTGTGTGTGTGTGTGTGTGTGTGTGTGTGTGTGTGTGTGTGTTGGAGTAACTAGTTGTGATGAACTAGTGCCTGTCTGGGCACAGAGAGGCCACTACCAGCTACTGGGCCTTATCTGTACTGTTTTGATGTGAATGTGCAATTAAAATGTTCAAACATGAGAACTACGATCATCGTCTCCTCAGTGACTTTGGTTCAAGTAGAGGTGAGAACATGTTAGGACTGATGACTGCTTCATTCCACACAGACATGTTTCAACATCATCTCATCAGCCCGTCCTGTCTCTGCACACAACAACTACATGCTAACTCAGCGTTGCCAGACTTTGTGAGAGAAACAAGCAACCAGGTCTACAAAAACAAGCCCAAAGAGGCGACTATAGGCCACATGATCACGCGCACACGCACACGCACACGCGCACACACACACACACACACACACACACACACACACACACACACACACACACACACACACACACACACACACACACACACACACACACACACACAGCAAAATGTGTTAATATAGCATCAAGCTAAGTTGAACCACTTTGTAATCAGCTATTTTCAATAAATATTGAAAACAAATGTGAAATATTTGGAATATGTTTTAAACGTTTTAAATACACAAATCTTGTATGGGGGGGTCCGTGGACAAATATATATTAATTTAGGGGGTCCATGACATGACAATGGTTGAGAACCACTGGTTTAAACAGCATTAGGAAACAAGTCCAAATAAACTACTACGCTTTAGAAACAAGCCCCCAAAACTTAACCCGCAACTTACAATATTTACAAGCAACTTTACAGAAAAAAACAAACCTAAAGTCGCTTATAATAAGCAGACCTGGCAACACTGGTGCTGACCTACTGAATCTGTACCTGAGGTAATGCAAGCTAGCCTACCAGCTAACATCAGCTCTTTATAATCATCTCCTCATCTCCATTAAACCAGTAAGACCGGGAACGCATCTGTGTCATTTTAAGATTGTGCCGCGCTATGAGCTTGTAGATCTGCTATTTCTTTGAAAAATCGTGTTTGACATTTGTTTGCAAATCTTTTAATATATATTTTTAACACGAACATTTCAATATTTGCTTCTGGGGGTCCCTGGAATAAAACATTTTGAAGTGGGGGTCCGCGGACAAATACATATAATGTTGGGGGTCCTTGACATGAAAAAGTTGATGACTGATATAGCAACATACTGTTAGGACCCCCCCCCCATCTCAAAATATGTTGTTCCAAGGACCCCCCCAGGAGCAAAGATTTGAGTTACAAAAATATATATATATTCAAACGTTTACACACATTTTCACGATTTTCAAAAAAATAGCAGATCTACAAGCTCATAGCGCGACACTTGGTGCTGCGCTATGAGCTTGTAGATCTGCTGTTTTTGAATAGCCAAAGAAATCTAAAAATGACACAGATGTGTTCCTGGATTGAATGGATTGAATAACAATAACATTGTGAGGGTGAGAGAGACTGAATCCTGATCCAAACCAGAACATTCACCTCTAATGTTGTCCTCATAGTGTGGACTCTGACATCCACTTCACTTACAACCATGTTTAAAACATTACTTAAACTTAGCATTATACATATCATATACAGAGTATAGACAAAACACTTAGATGATCGCTATGAAGATATAATACAATAATGTAATAAAGCACAGCTGTGAGGGGTCAGGATTACAATCTAAGTAACCAGGGGTTGGTGAAAGGGTCTTTCTGTGTGGAGTTTGCATGTTCTCGCCGTGTCTCCTAGGGTAGTTAATACCCTCACAAAAACATGCAGTAATCCTGGTCGCTATACTGCCTCCCCCTGGTCAGCCTGATGATGGAGGGGAAAGGAACTGGTTGGAATAACGTGTTCCTTCCACGCGCTACGTCCTACCGGGGAAACTCCCCCCTGTCAGGTGACAAGAAGCGGCTTGCTAGCTCTCATGCATTGATGGAGGCATGAGCTCGGCTCTATAGCTCTCCCTAGGCTGGCAGAGGGAGTGTAGCGCCCCCCCAGCCTCTTCATTGGGGAAGAGAGAGAGAAGAGAGAGACATAGAGAAAGACAGAGAGGGGGAGAGAGATAGAACCAAGAGCAGCAACAGCAGTGAGAATAAGGAATAAAGTGATTTGTGATTTTGTTGAAGAAACGGACCAGTACCTGACAAGTAAGTAAGCCCCCAGAACCGCGGAGGATTATTGAAGCCACAGAAGCCTGGTGGCCAAATCTGGTATTGCATGACTTCCGCATTTACAATTCTACCGCGCCATCGTCTGAAACGCTAGTGCGCTCGGCGTAATGCAGTGCATCGTGGTAGTAGCCAGGGGCCTGTTCCTCGAAAGGTGAATTAAATAAGCCTGGATTTAAGTCAAATCAAGGCTTGACAAAGTCGGGTCCGTATAGCCTGGTTTATTCGGTTCCTGGAACGCCAAGCCAGGCTGAAAAGGAGCGACTTTGTCGAGCTAGGCCTTGTCAAGCCAGGCTGTGTCGAGCCAGGATAATGAAGCCAGGCTTCACTTATTTCTATAAAAGACCATGAAAGTCGATAGCAGAATCCTTGAACTTGACCAATCATGGAGCCCAAAACCAGAGCGGCGTTCTTCTCTGTGGCTGAACAGCAGCACTGCAGCAGCTCATGGAATCTTACAAGGAAGTAACATTTATAATAAGCAAGAAAGGAAACACGGCCACAATAAATATAGATCCAGGGAGAAAGCGTGGCAAAGTATTGCCGACAAATTAAATGCACAAGTTGTCCAAAAATATGCAATTAATTTATATACAAATCCATAAATATATAATTCAGTTAGGTTTAAACATAAGGAGTTTAAGTGAATGTTGGAATTATAATTATAAACACTAGAATAATTTTCTAATTTCAAATTTCTAAAATCGAAGATCTACAAGGGAAAAGCTTGCCTTTTGGCGGCCGGGGGTCCACGGTCCACGGGGGTCAACGGGGGTCCGGGAGTACACGGGGGGCCCGGCCCCCCGTGTACTCCCGGACCCCCGTTGACCCCCAACAGAGGTCTGGGGTATACGGGGGTCCACGGGGGCGGGGGTCCACGGGGGTCCGGAGGTCCATGGGGGTCCGGGGGTCCACGGGGGTCCAGAGGTCCATGGGGGTCCGGGGGTCCACGGGGGTCCGGAGGTACACAGGGGGCCGGGGGTACACGGGGGTCTGGGGGTCCACGGGGGCGGGGGTCCACGGGGGCGGGGGTCCATGGGGGGCCGGGGACCCCTGGCCGCCATAAGACAAAAACATTTCGGGCTTGTAGATCTTTGATTTTCGCATAAGAATTGAATAAGTGTAGAAAAACTCATTGGTTTATGATTGGAGTCATTGGACTAACAGCTATTTCACAAAACTTGAAGAACAAGGCACTGGATTAATAAAGCTTGGCTGTTAGCCTGCTCCTGACCAGGCTAACTTCACAGCTAAATTGCCATGGTAACTAAGCTAGGCTTGCTTCAATTCTCTTTTGAGGAATCGGATAAGGCTAAACTTAGCCAGGGTGAACTGGCTAAACTAATCTTCAAGATAATTCACCTTTTGAGGAACCGACTCAGCTCTAATCCTGGCTAAATTAAGCCAGGATAGGTGGTAAAGCCAGGCTTTAGCTCTAATTCACCTTTTGAGGAACAGGCCCCAGGTCCACCCCCTGAACCGCTAGCCTCGCATTCAAGGTCCATGGTGACACTGTAGAAGGCAGGGTTTTCTCGGTTGAAAATCTAACCGGCGGCCTGGCCCAATCGTGATGGGGATAATACAGTATGAACCAATCGCCAAAGAGTCGCACATTGGCCACGCCCCCATCTCAGAAAACAGCTGCACTGAGAGGGCTTTCAGACTGAATAATCATGGAGTGAAACCAAATGAAAATTCAGGCTGAGTGTAAGGCTATCATGGTAGTGTTTACCTCACAGAGCAGTGTCTTGGTGTGTTGTAGTGTTTACCTCACAGAGCAGTGTCTTGGTGTGTTGTAGTGTTTACCTCACAGAGCAGTGTCTTGGCGTGTTGTAGTGTTTACCTCACAGAGCAGTGTCTTGGCGTGTTGTAGTGTTTACCTCACAGAGCAGTGTCTTGGCGTGTTGTAGTGTTTACCTCACAGAGCAGTGTCTTGGCGTGTTGTAGTGTTTACCTCACAGAGCAGTGTCTTGGTGTGTTGTAGTGTTTACCTCACAGAGCAGTGTCTTGGCGTGTTGTAGTGTTTACCTCACAGAGCAGTGTCTTGGCGTGTTGTAGTGTTTACCTCACAGAGCAGTGTCTTGGCGTGTTGTAGTGTTTACCTCACAGAGCAGTGTCTTGGCGTGTTGTAGTGTTTACCTCACAGAGCAGTGTCTTGGTGTGTTGTAGTGTTTACCTCACAGAGCAGTGTCTTGGTGTGTTGTAGTGTTTACCTCACAGAGCAGTGTCTTGGTGTGTTGTAGTGTTTACCTCACAGAGCAGTGTCTTGGTGTGTTGTAGTGTTTACCTCACAGAGCAGTGTCTTGGTGTGTTGTAGTGCTTACCTCACAGAGCAGTGTCTTGGCGTGTTGCAGTGTTTACCTCACAGAGCAGTGTCTTGGCGTGTTGCAGTGCGTCGTGGTAGTGCTTGGCGGTGGGGGGCTTCACTCCGCTCAGCTGGGCGGTGGGCAGGAGCAGAGCCACCAGGGTCTGCTCATAATCCCCAGAGTTCACAGCCTCGTTGATCTCAGCGATGGCCATGATGCCTGGAGGGGCGGAGACCAGAGGACATGATGAGTCAGTCTCATTACATCCATAATGTCCCCAAAAATAAGGTGTACTTTATTTAGGACTCAACATGTTTCCTTTATACTGTGGAGCAGGAGTCTCCAATGTTTTTCAGGCCAAGCTGAGAGAAAGATGAAGCAGGGACCCTCACTACATATTGTACAACATTGTGTTGCAGATTAAAGGTTTTCATAGATTTCATAGCTTCATAGACTTGTTTGACCGACACTATTGTGTAAATTAAAGTTTTTTTGTTTTGTTTGTTTGTTATCTCTTTTCTATCAACATGTTGGATTCACAAATATATGGCTGTAGTAACTCTGGTCCTCAAGTGTTTTCAAGTGAATTACTCCTTTAAGGGTACATGTTCTGACCCTCTTAGAGTGTTAAGAAGAAGACTTACGTTCGTGCTCTTCTTGGACCTGGACGTTGATGGTGTCGATGCATTTCTGAACATCGTTCCACGTCAGGAACTCCTGGCCCTGTGCCAGAGCCTCGCTTCGTTGTTTTATCAGTGTGTCAGCGTACCTACAGTGTTAGGAGGAATACATATCAGTGTTAGAGGATAATATCATAGTGTCAGAGTACCTACAGTGTTAGGAGGAATACATGTCAGTGTTAGTGGACCTAGAATGGTAGGAGGATTATATCATAGTGTCAGAGTACCTACAGTGTTAATAGCGTTTACATTCAGACATTGCCACTGTGAGACACATAACGAGAATGATGTCATTGTGACTGGGACACACCGAGTTGTAATTTAATGCATGTCAACCATTAGAACCAATCATGAAAAAGTCACTAGAAAGGTCTTGAGAAACGCCCACATTCCCACATGTAGATCTAGGACTGGGCTGGTATCCCAGTAAAAAAAACGACGTATTGTTTAATTCACATTGAAGAGTTAAGTTAATGAGTCGGAAATATGCAAAAGCTAGAATTCAAAATATAATAATTAGCAGAGGTTTAACAGACATGTTGATAAAGTAGTCAATCGATCAATCAACCAATCAGTGAGAAGGGGGTGTGACCTGTTGAGGTTGTCCTGGTCCATGTTGGTGAAGCCCAGAGGAGAGTCGGTCAGCTGTTCACTGACCACCGTCGGGTCCTTGGTGTCCAGAACCTCGTTGAGCACGGCCACCGCAGACAGCATCTCCACGGCAACGCTCAACTCCTCATGACTCAGACCACTCTGGGGATGGGATCATATGAACATTACATGACTCAGACCACTCTGGGGATGGGATCATATGAACATTACATGACTCAGACCACTCTGGGGATGGGATCATATGAACATTGCATGACTTGCATTTTAATATGTAGTGTTCATTAGAATGCTCTGTCCTGTCTAAATAAACAGTAAAGTCAGTAAAGTCCAGTGTTTATGGGGAAGGACAATTTCACAATAATCTCTGCAATATGGTTACTGTTAGCATCTTTTTATAATGATTATCATCGCATCCCTAGACCAGACTGACACACCAACGCATTCTCACCCCAAGAAGTCAAACGGGTGACTTGAAGGGTACGACCCCCCCCTCCCTCCCTCCCACCCCCGCTTCCAGTCACTGTTTGACGTTTGGTCACATTTGTCCCAAGAAGTCACAGTATGACTTTTGGGGAGTGAGAGTATGTTGGACGAACACAAGAAAAAACACATCTGTACTGATCAACCTGGACTCGTGTTATCAGCAGTGTGTGTGTGTGTGTGTGTGTGTGTGTGTGTGTGTGTGTGTGTGTGTGTGTGTGTGTGTGTGTGTGTGTGTGTGTGTGTGTGTGTGTGTGTGTGTGTGTGTGTGTGTGTGTGTGTGTGTGTGTGTACCTTGCTCTGCAGCTGTAGGCTGAACAGCTCAGTCTGGTAGAGGTTAGCAGCAGTGTGGTAGATGATTGGCAGCTGAGCTTCAGGATTAGACAGCATCTCTGTGGTCTCTGCAGCGTCACCATGACGAATGGCTGTGTTGATGTCTGCTACCGCCTGTAGTTCTGTTACCACATTAATACAGTTAGAATGTCTGCTACCGCCTGTAGTTCTGTTACCACATTAATACAGTTAGAATGTCTGCTACCGCCTGTAGTTCTGTTACAACGTTAATACTGTTAGAATGTCTGCTACCGCCTGTAGTTCTGTTACAACGTTAATACTGTTAGAATGTCTGCTACCGCCTGTAGTTCTGTTACAACGTTAATACTGTTAGAATGTCTGCTACCGCCTGTAGTTCTGTTACAACATTAATACAGTTAGAATGTCTGCTACCGCCTGTAGTTCTGTTACAACGTTAATACTGTTAGAATGTCTGCAACTGCCTGTAGTTCTGTTACAACGTTAATACTGTTAGAATGTCTGCTACCGCCTGTAGTTCTGTTACAACATTAATACTGTTAGAATGTCTGCTACCGCCTGTAGTTATGTTAGTTCTCTTAGTTTTTGTTTGTTACTCCCTTGTAATTTGAGAAAATGTGGAATATTTAAAAATGAAAGATTGAACATTATTTTCAACAACATTAAGGGGGCAGCAGGTCATTACTACAGCCTGCATGTTGTCTGAACATGAACAGTGAGAAAGCAAAAGATTATTTCTTTGTATTATTCTGAGCGAGACGTCTCAATCAGAATACTCAAATAACGTTGTAACCTATATTTCTTACTTCGTCTCTCCGCCTCGGCTGCATCGTTACAGGAGCTGACCACTCTCTGGATCTCCCCTCTGTCCAGGACCACCGTCTAGTAGGACACACATACACACACACACACACACACACACACACACACACACACACACACACACACACACACACACACACACACACACACACACACACACACACACACAATTCAATTCAATTCAAAGGGCTTTATTGGCATGAGAAAACATACGTTTACATTGCCAAAGCAGAAAGCATAATACAACAATACAGCAATACAATCAAAACAAAAAATATGTACATTTGAAAGTCAGAATCTTCAATAGATCAATTTCTATGTACCAAGATCACTGGGTGCAGTTATAGTGCCGGAATATACCCAATGATTAGTCTTTAGGGTGGTTGTGTTCCGTTTGATATCCTTTTCCTATCACAGCAACTCACGAATCTTGCTGCTGTGTTTGCACATTGTTGTACTTCGCCCAGCAGATATGGGAGTTTTTTGTCATTGGTCATGTTTTCAAAATCTCTGTGTGTGGTTGTAATCTGTGGGAAGTATGTGTCTCTGATGTCTTGGTACAATGGACAGACGGTTAGGAAGTGTAGCTCGGTTTCCACTTCATTTTGTGTGCAGTGGGTGCATAGTCTGTCTTCTCTCGGGATACAGGTCTGCCTGTGACGACCTTTCTCGATCGCAAGACTGTGCTCACTGAGTCTGTACCTAGTTAAGATTTTTCTTTGTTTTGGGTCAGTCACGGTGCTCAGGTATTCTGCCACTGCGTATTCTCTGTTTAGGGCCAGATAGCATTCTAGTTTACTCTGCTTTTGTGTTGCTTCTTTCCAGTGTGTCAGGTAGTTTTCCTTTTGCTGTTTTATAATTTGGTTTAGTCCAATGGGTTTTCTATCTCGTGGCTATGTTTGTGTCCGGAGTTCCAGGGCCAGCTGGCTGAGGGGGCATCTCTCTAGGGTTTCGCTGTGTGTGAGTGCCTTGTTATGGAGTGCATCTAGGTCGCTTTCTTTTAGGTGGTTGTAGAACTTAAGTGCTCTCTTTTTTATTTTGATAATTAGTGGGTATCGTCCTAATTCTGCCCTGCATGCATTATTTGGTGTTTTTCGCTGGGTACGGAGAATGGATTTGCAGAATTCTGTGTGTAGGGTCTCGGTTTGGTGTTTATCCCATTTTTCAAGGTCATGGTTTGCTAATGGTCCCCAGATCTCACAACCATAGAGGGAAATTGGTTCTATCACAGAGTCCAGTATTTTAAGCCAGGTTTTAATTGGGATGTCTATTTTGATGTTTCTTTTGATAGCATAGAATGCCCTTCTTGCCTTGTCTCTCAGGTCCTTTACAGCTTGGTTGTAGTTCCCTGTGCTGCTGATGTTTAGGCCAAGGTAGGTATAGTTTTTTGTTTGTTCTAGTGGGATTGTATTTAGGAAAAATTGATGGTTTTGGCGGCTGGATCTTTTTTGAAATATCATGATTTTAGTTTTAGTTAGGTTCACTGTCAGGGCCCATGTCTGGGAGAATTTGTGTAGACAGCAGCAGCAGGTCATCTGCAAAAAGTAAGCATTTGATTTCTGTGTTTGCCAAGGGGATGCCTGGAGCTGTGGACTGTTCTAACGTTTTTGCTAATTCGTTGATATATATGTTGAAGAGTGTTGGACTCAGGCTGCATCCCTGTCTAACTCCTCGGCTTTGGGGGAAAAAGTCTGTGTGCTTTTCGCCTATTTTAACTGCACATTTGTTGTTAGTGTACACACACACACACACACACACACACACACACACACACACACACACACACACACACACACACACACACACACACACACACACACACACACACACACACACACACACACACACACACACACACACACACACACACACACACACACACACACACACAATGTACAGCATATACATTAGTATTACCTCAATAAACATGATCATAAATACTATATGCTTCCAGTCGCTAGTTTAAGGTCTTCTATCATTCACCATGATGTGTGTTTTGGTAAATTATGATCCTATTTATTTAAAGATGAATGATAAAGTCATTACCCTAATGTTTTTAGGGTTTCTACTGGTTCTACGCAGTGAAGATCCGCCCTCGCTGCGGTTTCAGCCAATAGCATTCATTTCCAGCCGCATTTCAGACTGGATATCAACCAGATATAGAAAGATATATCGGATTTGAAAATCGCTGCAAAAATAGGCCTCATTTACGTTCTAGTGTAGAAACCAATGGCGTCACGCTGTATTTACGGCCTATGAGTAGGACACATAATGCACAGTATAACGTTGCTGTCGGGCAGAAACCATATTTGTCTCCGCCAGGCCGAAAGGCATGGCGAGAGAGTATGTTTTCGCCCCTGTCCGTCCGTCCGTCCGTGTGTCCGTCCGTCCGTGTGTCCGTCCGTCCGTGTGTCCGTCCGTCCGTGTGTCCTGTCTGTGTGTTAGCACCAAATCTCAGGCACCGTTGGCCCGGTCGCTGCGAAACTGTGCACACCCACTCCCTGGATGCCAATTCAGAACCTCTGCCTCAAATTTTTCACATAGGCCTGTCATAGCGCCACCAGGAGGCCGATTTGTGCAAAACCAATTTCTCCCCATTACTCCTACAGTTTTTAACCAAACCTCATGCAAATCGGTACACAGTATCTCTATAGTCATGTGATCAACCCTGATCTGTCCGATTTCCCATATTCCATCCTCATTGGCTAAGGTTACCATCCAAAGTTTGCAGGATTGGTCCGTTTTGAACAAACTGCCTCAAACCATGAACGCAGCTTGCCATTTCCATAAAATTGCACACGCACATTCCCACTAGGCCGAGGAAGAAATGGCACTTAAAACTTTTGACATCAGCCTCATGGTGGCGCTATAACAGGCCGATTTGCATTTTTAACTATAACTGCACCGATCTGCGTGAAACTTTGCACGCCTACTCCCTAGAGGCCAAGGAAAAACATCTGCACTGCATTTTTCACATCTGCTTTTTACAGCGACACCAGGAGGCCGACTTATGTCAAATACATTTTTGGATATTATTCATTCAGATTTTATCCAAACATCACGCACATCGGTACACAGTATCTCTATAGTCATGTGATCAAGACGCATCTGTCCGATATTTCATATTCCATCCTGATTGGCTAAGGTTGACTTCCAAAGTTTGCAGGATTGGTCCGTTTTGAACAAAATGTCTGAAATCATGAACGTGGCGTGCGATTTCCGTGAAAATTTGCACGCACATTCCCACTAGGCCGAGGAAGAAATGCCACCCTTTTCACATTGGCCTATTATAGCGCCACCAGGAGGCCACAATAACCTACCTGACCTGGCGGAGACCTGTGCTCCGAGGAGCACTTTTTCTAGTTTAATTGTATTTTACTTTTTTGTCTTCTTTTCTTTTCGTAAATTAATGCCCTCCCTGATCACACTACAGTGTCACACAAAAGCATCAAAACTAGCAGATCTACTTCCTCAACATCCATGGTGAGCATGTGGTCATTACTGAGAAATAAACAAATACCTCTCTGCTTCACACTGGGGTCTGATCACTGTCATGTGTGTGTGTGTGTGTGTGTGTGTGTGTGTGTGTGTCTGTGTCTGTGTCTGTGTCTGTGTGTGTGTGTGTGTGTGTGTGTGTACCTTGTCAGTGGGCTGGCAGCAGGTGGTGAGGTGGTCCAGGTACCAGGGTGCGTTGGCGTCCTGGACCTCCAGCAGACCCAGGGCCGCCAGCCTGAGGCTGCCCAGCAGAGAGGCCTCGTCCTGGGCAGACACCGCCTGCTGCACCTGCCTCACCGCGGCCTGCACTGGATGGATCCAACACGCACGCACGCACGCACGCACGCACACACACACACACACACACACACACACACACACACACACACACACACACACACACACACACACACACACACACACACACACACACACACACACACACACACACACACACACACACACACACACACACACACACACACACACTCCTCTTAATCCCATGCAAATCAGAGTTCTGATTTCACTATAAAGATATTATAATGTTGAATTATGTGAGTTTAGACTAAGTGGTTCTCAACAAAACCTGACAATAAGAAGACATGAACATCAGTGTGTTCTCTGTACTGTATCTATAATGCCTACAGTGTCTCCAGCTGTAAAATGCTGTTTATTCGTCATATATTGTAATTGCATGAATGTATTAATTGTTAACAGTAATCTTACAGTTGACGAGCTCGATGCAGCTCTGGATCTCCTGCTGGGTCAATAGCTCCTCATAGATCTCTCTGTCCTCCGTGGCGATAGACGAACGCTACAGAGAAACACATGATGTTATCATTTATAACACTATATTACATGATGTTATCATTTATAACACTATAATACATGATGTTATCATTTATAACACTATAATACATGATGTTATCATTTATAACACTATAATACATGATGTTATCATTTATAACACTATAATACATGATGTTATCATTTATAACACTATAATACATGATGTTATCATTTATAACACTATAATACATGATGTTATCATTTATAACACTATATTACATGATGTTATCATTTATAACACTTTATTCCTTGTTTATCGTGGCGTAACAACGCAAGAATACCAAAACGCTCGCCCTGGGGCAAATCCAGCTATATATAGAATGGAGGCGAGTGTTTATTGTCTCCGCCAGGCCGAAAGGCATGGCGAGAGAGTATGTTTTCGCCCCTGTCCGTCCGTCCGTCCGTCCGTCCGTCCGTCCGTCCGTCCGTCCGTCCGTCCGTGTGTCCTGTCTGTGTGTTAGCAGCTAATCTCTGGCACCGTTGGCCGGGTCGCTCCGAAACTGTGCACACACACTCCCTGGATGCCAATTCAGAACCTCTACCCCGACTTTCACATGGGCCTGTTATAGCGCCACCAGGAGGCCGATTTGTGCGAAACCCTTTTTTTTTTACATTACTCCTACAGATTTTATCCAAACGTCATGCAAATCGGTTCACAGTATCTCTATAGTCATGTGATCAACACAAATCTGTCCGATTTCCCATATTCCATCCTCATTGCCTATGGTTGGCTTCCAAAGTTTGCAGGATTGGTCCGTTTTGAACAAAAAGCCTCAAACTATGCACGCAGCTTGTGATTTCCGTGAATTTTCACACGCACATTCCCACTAGGCCGAGGAAGAAATGCCACCCTTTTCACATTGGCCTGTTATAGCGCCACCAGCAGGTCTAATTTAGCAAAACAAATTTTTGGAACAAAATGCCTCAAATCATGAATGCAGTGTCTGATTGCCGTGAAAGACCTAAGAATAAATGGCACCCTTTTCACATTGGCCTATTATAGCGCCACCAGGAGGCCACAATAACGTACCTGACCTGGTGGAGACCTGTGCTCCGAGGAGCACTTTTTCTAGTTTGTAAATGTATTTATGAAGTAGCCGTGTAATAAGCGGGATTAATCACCCTGTCGGGATTCAATTTTCAATAATGACCACCTCCCCATGCATCATCCCTTGCATAATGCATGACGTTATTAAAAAGGTCTTAGAAGTCCTTAAATTGTCACTTTACTGTCTTCTGGGGACCCCCAAAAATCATGTGGGGGTCCCGACCCACATGTTGAGAACCACTGATTTATAACACTATAATTATGATGTTAACATTTATAACACTACAATATAGTAGACAATGATGTTATATTATGTATAACATAGTAATTACAGGTGTGTTGCAGCAGCACAATGCATTTACAGCACAATGCAGTAACAATGTGATTGTGACATCAGCTTCAGGATCCAGGGATTAAACAGTTAAGTTGTTATAAGGTCAACTGGACCCACAGCACTGTGTGTGTGTGTGTGTGTGTGTGTGTGTGTGTGTGTGTGTGTGTGTGTGTGTGTGTGTGTGTGTGTGTGTGTGTGTGTGTGTGTGTGTGTGTGTGTGTGTGTGTGTGTGTGTGTGTGTGTGTGTGTGTGTGTGTGTGTGTTTACAGAAGCAGAGCTGACAGTGCATCCAGAGGAATGTGCTGGCACGGCCTGTCTCACTGACTCACTGTCCTCCCACTATGAGACTGGGTGGTGAGACAGGGTATTGTAGTGAGACAGGACAGTGAGACAGGACATTGTAGTGAGACAGGACAGTGTGTTGGGAGTGTCCCTCCCAAGTGTGAGAAGCAGGGAGATAGAGGTCTGGTCAGAGAAGGACCTACAGTAGTTCATAACAGTGTGTTGATGCACACATCCAGTGTGTAGCTGGTGCTGGACACAAAGTGACAGTTCAAAAGAATAAAAGTCTGCACAACAGCACTGCTCCTAAGTGTTTACTAGTTTACTTTATTACACGGCTTGGTTGAATGCTTGATTCCGATTGGTCAGTCATCGGTCATTATTTCTTGATAATGACCGATGAGCTCTATAACAGACTTCTGTCTAATCAGAGACTCAGAGCACCTGCTCATATCAACCTGTCTAATCAGAGACTCAGAACACCTTCTCATATCAACCTGTCTAAACAGAGACTCAGAACACCTGCTCATATCAACCTGTCTAAACAAAGACTCAGAACACCTGCTCATATGAACCCGTCTAAACAAAGACTCAGAACACCTTCTGCGCTGCTTGGTTTGATGCTGTATCCAACATGACAGCCATGTAAATAAACCAATGTCATTTACAACTAAACGTTGCTCTCAACAATGTTCTTGAAAACATTTGAAGTGAGAAATATACAATGCAATAACCAAACTTGTATTCTATTTGATCCACAACACTTCCTTGTTTACAGAGGCGACCGTGTTGCGCTGGACGGACGGCCAACGCAACACTTATGGAATACTTTCAGTGCCTTAAGCAAGGAAATACTTTGTTTTGTTGTTACTTTTGGGTCAATGTATTCATTTATTTATGAAGTAGCCGTGTGATAAGTGGGATAATGTACCCTTTGCCAGTCGTTGTTTATAAATAACCCCCTCCAGGATGATTAAACACCTCGGCTATGTGTTTAATCATCCTGTCGGGGGTTATTTATCAACAACGACCGGCAAAGGGTACGTCCGTTGCTTAAAACACCGACAAAAAGTGACATGGTGTAACGTTTGGGCCACAGTTGGCCTTCATCAGGTGGAGAAGGACCTACCCTGCCTGAGGAGGTGTCCTCCTTGCGGGCCTTGGCTCTGCTCAGAGCCTCCTGGTACTCCTGGGCCAGGAGCTCCTGGGTGTTCCTCAGCATGGCGTTAGGGTTCTGCAGCGCCCCCATGGTCACCGAGGCCACGCCCCGGTCAATGGCCTCGTTGATGGCTATGACCGCTGCATGCACTGCACGGACACACACACACACACACACACACACATACACACACACACACACACACGTGTTAGCGTACTGCACTGTGAAAGCAGTCATGTGGTCACAATGTTAGCTTAGCGTTAGCGTTAGCGTACTCATACTGTACTTACATGCAGCTTCGTCCACTGACAGCTCATTGGCCAGGATTCCTCCTATCTTACTGAAGGTCGGCATCTGGATGCCATACTTCTCCAGCTCACTCCTCATGTTACTGATCTCCTCCTCTGAGCACACACACACACGCACACGCACGCACACACACACACACACACACACACACACACACACACACACACACACACACACACACACACACACGCGCGCGCGCGCGCGCGCGCGCGCGCGCACACGCACACACGCACGCACGCACACACACGCACACACGCACACGCACACGGAAAAGTACAAGTTAAATAGGAGTGCCTGTGTGTTCCTCTGAACTAATCCTCTAAACAAGCTTTCAATCATGACACATGAGACAATTAACGGTGTCATGCTGAAATTACGAACATAACAGATCTACAAGCTCAGAACACGTTACATTTTGACGCTTTGTGAGCTTGTAGATCTCCTATTTTCACTATTTTTTTTTATTATCATTTGACATCTTCGGAAACTTTTCACCTTCATAAGGATCAATTACTGATTAGTTGTATTTTCTTTTATAATTGATTAAATCGAATGAAAAAACTGTCATTTCTCAGTTATTTCCTTTTCTCCCAATTTAGGCGTTATGCCATATTGATTCCTCCATTTCTCAGTTATATGTATAAATGATAAAACAATAATTTAGACAGATGGACAAATCAAGACTCTCCAACTTCTATTGATGTCCTGTATGTGTGAGTTTAAGATGGTGGTTCTAAACCTTTTCAGGCCGGGACACCCTAAATAATTATATTTGAACTGGGGACCCCCCTAAATAATTATATTTGAACTGGGGACCCCCCTAAATAATTATATTTGAACTGGGGACCCCCTACCCTGATAAGCACTTGGAATTGTATGGAGTTGAGGCATTACATTTAGTTTGACTCTGATCCACAGATAAATATTGTGAACCTAGCAGATCTACAAGCTCACAACGCTTCGGGTTGCAAGAAGTTGTGAAAGACATTTGTATCTACAAGCTCATAGTGCGGCACTCTGTGCCGCACTATGAGCTTGAACTTTTTCATGTCAAGGACCCCCACAATTATATGTATTTGGCCGCGGACCCCCATCTGAAAATATGTTGTTCCAGGGACCCCCCGGAAGCAAATATTTGGGTAAACAATGTTCCCTTTAAAAATGTATATATATTCAAAGATTTGCACACATTTTCAAGATTTTTCAAAAATAGCAGATCTACAAGCTTGTATATCTGCTATTTTTGAATAGCCAAAAGTGTAACATATGGTTATAGCTAAAATCTAAAATGACACAGATGCGTTCCCGGTCTTAAATGAATGGGTTAATGTATCATGTGGTCTTACCTGTAAAGTCTACTTTCCCCAGCAGGTCCTGTATCTGAGGAGCGACGCCCAGTTTGTATAAGTATAGACTGGAAGAAATAACACAGCATATTCATTCATATTAAAATACAGACAGCTTTTCAATGAGTCTCAATAAATGTGTTTGGACATTTTACTCAAGTACATTTTGAATATGGAACTTGTACTTGACTAACAGACTATGTAGATCTGCTATTTTCAATAGATTTTATACATTTGAAAACTTGTGAAATGTGACCTTCTGCATAATGAGCACTTTCTACTTTTGTACTTTAAGTACATTTTGATACTTTGGTACTTTTACTTGTAGTGGAGTATTTCTACATGGCAGTATTGATACTTTTACTTGAGTACAAAATGTGAGTATTTTTTCCACCACTGGTATTATATAAGTATTATTATATGTAGTATTTTATTAGTATTATTATATGTAGTATTGTATTAGTATTATTATATGTAGTATTTTATTAGTATTATTATATGTAGTATTTTATTAGTATTATTATATGTAGTATTTTATTAGTATTATTATATGTAGTATTTTTTTAGTATTATTATATGTAGTATTTTATTAGTATTATTATATGTAGTATTTTTTTAGTATTATTATATGTAGTATTTTCATTGTAAACACTATTGATTTCCACTTCTCAATCCCCTGCTATGTCACAGGTTTCCCCACAAGGGGGCAGGCTCGTCAAAGACAACCAATGGGCTACTCTCTGATTGGTCGGTTCCAGCTACAGGTACACAGAGCTCCACTGAGAGCCAATAGAAACACAGCAGTCAGGTCAGGTGGTTTGGAAAGTTCATTAAAGTGTCTCATGTTCTTAACGCAGGGCGTCTGGTAAAGATGACCATGAATTATATAGAGCTCTGTGTGTGTGTGTGTGTGTGTGTGTGTGTGTGTGTGTGTGTGTGCGTGTGTGTGTGTGTGTGTGTGTGTGTGTGTGTGTGTGTGTGTGTGTGTGTGTGTGTGTGTGTGTGTGTGTGTGTGTGTGTGTATGTGTGTGTGACTGGCATGAGCAGACCCATGTACAAGCTGGCTTTCCCCGCCCTTTGACCGCCATGTGACTGTGTGTACTCACACACACACACACACACACACACACACACACACACACACACACATGAATTTTCAAGATTTTTCAAAAATAGCAGATCTACAAGCTCATAGCGCGGCACTCGGTGCCGCACTATGAGCTTGTAGATCGGCTATTTTTTAATAGCCAAAGAAATATTAAAATGACACAGATATTTTCTCGTCTAAAAGGGTTAATAAACCCCAAAAAAGTTTGGAAACCTAAATCCGGTCATTATTTCTACCTTTCAATAAAACCAATTGGTATTTTATGCAGAGGTGGACAAAGTACTCGACCCCAGTACAGTAACAGTACAGATACTCCCGGTCAAATTTACTCCACTACACAAGTAAGAGTAGCTCAGTCACAATGTTACTCAAGTAAGAGTAAAAAAGTAATTGCTTTTAAATATACTTAAGTATTCAAAAGTACATGCTTTGAAAAACGTACTTAAAGTTCAAGTAAAAGTGTTTTTTTTAAATACTTAAAGTACAGTAAAAGTAAAAGTAGAAGTAAACAGAAGGCAGAAACACGGGTACTATAGTATGAGAGCAGAAGTGTGTCCAATTGCATTTTAGGGAAGAAAAAAAAAACAGCCAACCTAAAAGTACTCAGTAATTTATATTCTTCCTAGAAATGTACTCGAGTAAAATTTTTATATTTGTCCTGTCCAATCCAATCCACTTTATTTGTATAGCACATTTCACAACCAGGGTTAAGGGTTTACAAAGTGCTGTACAGAAAATCATGCAAAATACAAGCTAAAATATGCTAAAAACATTTGTCTTGGAAATGTACTCAAGTAAGAGTAATAAGTATCACAAAAATCAAATACTCAAGTAAAGTACAGATCCTCAGAATCTGTACTTAAGTACATTCACTCTGTTACTGTCCACTGCCTTATAAAGAGAAAATCCCTCAATATGTTGGTAATCGCTCAAGTTTTGAGCGACCTGTCAGTCACAGGTGTGTGAATAGCTGGGGGCGGGGCAATCCGCCCTCTAGTTATATTATACCTCTATGGTTAATACACAATGTTATACAACATGTAGAGGGGGTCCCTACTTCATCTCTCTCAGCTAAGGGGTCCCTGCTTCATCTCTCTCTCAGCTAAGGGGTCCCTACTTCATCTCTCTCTCAGCTAAGGGGTCCCTACTTCATCTCTCTCTCAGCTAAGGGGTCCCTGCTTCATCTCTCTCTCAGCTAAGGGGTCCCTGCTTCATCTCTCTCTCAGCTAAGGGGTCCCTGCTTCATCTCTCTCTCACCTAAGGGGTCCCTGCTTCATCTCTCTCTCAGCTAAGGGGTCCCTGCTTCATCTCTCTCTCACCTAAGGGGTCCCTGCTTCATCTCTCTCTCTCAGCTAAGGGGTCCCTGCTTCATCTCTCTCTCAGCTAAGGGGTCCCTGCTTCATCTCTCTCTCAGCTAAGGGGTCCCTGCTTCATCTCTCTCAGCTAAGGGGTCCCTGCTTCATCTCTCTCAGCTAAGGGGCCCCTGCTTCACCTCTCTCAGCTAAGGGGTCCTTTGGTCTGAAAGACGTTGTAGACCTGGTCTATATTAAACATCCTACAGAATGTCCTCTCCTGTTCGCTGCTGAATATCCCTTGGTTCCCAGTGGGAGCCTTTCAGGAAGGAAACGTGTGTGTGTGTGTGTGTGTGTGTGTGTGTGTGTGTGTGTGTGTGTGTGTGTGTGTGTGTGTGTGTGTGTGTGTGTGTGTGTGTGTGTGACTGTGTGTGTGTGTGTGTGTGTGTGTGTGTGTGTGTGTGTGTGTGTGTGTGTGTGTGTGTGTGTGTGTGTGACTGTGTGTGTGTGTGTGTGTGTGTGTGTGTGTGTGTGTGTGTGTGACTGTGTGTGTGTGTGTGTGTGTGTGTGTGTGTGTGTGTGTGTGTGTGTGTGTGTGACACTGTGTGTGTGTGTGTGTGTGTGTGTGTGTGTGTGTGTGTGTGTGTGTGTGTGTGTGTGTGTGTGTGTGTGTGTGTGTGTGTGTGTGTGTGTGTGTATAGTAAAGCTAAGGGTTTCTCTCAAATAACCACGTTTCCCCGACACAGGCCAAAAAAATAAACAAAACAAAAGTGCTCCTCTTAACGTATAGAATGTTCCTCTAGCAGAACCTGTCCTGTTAGACAACCAACCAACCAACCAACCACACCGGCATGACGTTTACTCACTTCCTGTTTCGTTATTATCTCACTTCTTCATGTATAGATTATTAGAGTCTGGTGGATCTACAACAGACTGGTTCACAGACCTTTCTGCTCCAGACTCAAAAAACACATTTGATTTCTTATCCCAGTACCCGGGAGTGAAAATAGCTGATCTACAAGCTCACAACGTGTCATGATGCGACACGTTGTGAGCTTGTAGATCTGCTACTTTTGATTTTTTTTCTTTTCTTTACACATTAAGCTCCCAGACGCTGCATCTGGCCTGTGTGTGTGTGTGTGTGTGTGTGTGTGTGTGTGTGTGTGTGTGTGTGTGTGTGTGTGTGTGTGTGTGTGGATGACATCATTACAGACTGGATTTAAGGCCTGCTCTGTAGAGACAGGAACAGGAAGTGGCTGTGGGAAGCAGACAGGAAGTCACAGATCCATGCTCTGTGCACATCAGTAGCTCCGCCCCCACAGGAACAGGATCCATTTAAAGCACAGATAACAACAGTACATGTTATTGGTTCTCAAAGTAGGGTTTGGGGACCCCCGGGGGTCCTTGGAGGGGGTTCCCCAGCAAAAGCACTTAATACAGCATCAATACAGCAGATCTACAAGCTGTGTGTAGGAAGTGGACTCTCTCTACGACAGACACAGAGCTAAGCCAATCACAAAGAGCTGTAATAATAGATGAGTGGGCGGGTGCTAAATGTAGACCATGGTGTCTCATGTAGCCCCTCCTCCTTACCATGGTGTCTCATCCATAACATAGACGATCTACAAGCTCACAAGAATCTGAGATGCATTTTGAGACCAGAGTCAAAAAACTCCCTTTAAGCTCCGCCTCCACAGAGGGAGGAGACACATGGGAGAGAGCAGTGGTGGAAGAAGTACTCAGATATTTTACTTAAGTAAAAGTATCAATACTATGAATTAGAATTACTCTGTTACAAGTAAAAAGTAAAAGTACCAAAAGTAAAAGTACTCATTATGCAGAATGTCCCATTTCACAAGTTTTCTAATGTATAAAATCTTTTGGAAATAGCAGATCTACAAGCTCACAATGTGTCGCGTCGCGACGCATTGTGAGCTTGTAGATCTGCTATTTTCAAATGGCCGACATGTATATAGGGCTGAAGGGGTTAATGTATGTTTTGTAATAATAATCTAAATCTACAAAGTAAGATAATAATTGTTCAAATAATTGTAGTAAAAGTACAATATTTACCTCTGAGATGTAGTGGAGCAACAGCACTGTGTGTGTGTGTGTGTGTGTGTGTGTGTGTGTGTGTGTGTGTGTGTGTGTGTGTGTGTGTGTGTGTGTGTGTGTGTGTGTGCATGTACCTCAGTGCGTGGATGCAGTAGACCACCTTGGGCATGTTCTTGCGGTCGTAAACATCAGTGGTCTCTGGATAGAATATCTGGAGGATGAAACCCGAGCAAGACATTAGTCACCCTGCTCTTTATTAAACACACACACACACACACACACACACACACACACACACACACACACACACACACACACACACACACACACACACACACACACACACACACACACACACACACACACACACACACACACACACACACACACACAGGACAGCAGCATTGAACTATTGCATCATTGTTCCGTGCTCCATGTCAGCAGCGTCTGCAGAAACTGTGTTTTTCATACAATAGATTGACTCCATGAATGTAACTCCTCTTTCAGCCATAATGCTGTCATAATGCTGGCTAACCCTAACCCATAATGCTGTCATAATGCTGGCTAACCCTAACCCATAATGCTGTCATAATGCTGGCTAACCCTAACCCATAATGCTGTCACACTAACCCTAACCCTAACCCATAATGCTGTCACAATGCTGGCTAACCCTAACCCATAATGCTGGATAACCCTAACCCTAACCCTAACCCTAACCCATAATGCTGTCATAATGCTGTCATAATGCTGGCTAACCCTAACCCATAATGCTGTCATAATGCTGTCACAATGCTGGCTAACCCTAACCCATAATGCTGTCACAATGCTGGCTAACCCTAACCCATAATGCTGTCATAATGCTGGCTAACCCTAACCCATAATGCTGTCATAATGCTGGCTAACCCTAACCCATAATGCTGTCATAATGCTGACTAACCCTAACCCATAATGCTGTCACAATGCTGGCTAACCCTAACCCATAATGCTGTCATAATGCTGGCTAACCCTAACCCATAATGCTGTCACAATGCTGGCTAACCCTAACCCATAATGCTGTCACAATGCTGGCTAACCCTAACCCATAATGCTGTCATAATGCTGGCTAACCCTAACCCATAATGCTGTCATAATGCTGGCTAACCCTAACCCATAATGCTGTCATAATGCTGGCTAACCCTAACCCATAATGCTGTCATAATGCTGTCTAACCCTAACCCATAATGCTGTCATAATGCTGGCTAACCCTAACCCATAATGCTGTCATAATGCTGTCTAACCCTAACCCATAATGCTGTCATAATGCTGGCTAACCCTAACCCATAATGCTGTCATAATGCTGGCTAACACTAACCCATAATGCTGTCATAATGCTGGCTAACCCTAACCCATAATGCTGTCATAATGCTGGCTAACCCTAACCCATAATGCTGTCATAATGCTGGCTAACCCTAACCCATAATGCTGTCATAATGCTGGCTAACACTAACCCATAATGCTGTCATAATGCTGACTAACCCTAACCCATAATGCTGTCACAATGCTGTCACAATGCTGGCTAACCCTAACCCATAATGCTGTCATAATGCTGGCTAACCCTAACCCATAATGCTGTCATAATGCTGGCTAACCCTAACCCATAATGCTGTCATAATGCTGGCTAACCCTAACCCATAATGCTGTCATAATGCTGTCTAACCCTAACCCATAATGCTGTCATAATGCTGGCTAACCCTAACCCATAATGCTGTCATAATGCTGTCTAACCCTAACCCATAATGCTGTCATAATGCTGGCTAACCCTAACCCATAATGCTGTCATAATGCTGGCTAACACTAACCCATAATGCTGTCATAATGCTGGCTAACCCTAACCCATAATGCTGTCATAATGCTGGCTAACCCTAACCCATAATGCTGTCATAATGCTGGCTAACCCTAACCCATAATGCTGTCATAATGCTGGCTAACACTAACCCATAATGCTGTCATAATGCTGACTAACCCTAACCCATAATGCTGTCACAATGCTGTCACAATGCTGGCTAACCCTAACCCATAATGCTGTCATAATGCTGGCTAACCCTAACCCATAATGCTGTCACAATGCTGGCTAACCCTAACCCATAATGCTGTCACAATGCTGGCTAACCCTAACCCATAATGCTGTCATAATGCTGGCTAACCCTAACCCATAATGCTGTCATAATGCTGGCTAACCCTAACCCATAATGCTGTCATAATGCTGGCTAACCCTAACCCATAATGCTGTCATAATGCTGTCTAACCCTAACCCATAATGCTGTCATAATGCTGGCTAACCCTAACCCATAATGCTGTCATAATGCTGTCTAACCCTAACCCATAATGCTGTCATAATGCTGGCTAACCCTAACCCATAATGCTGTCATAATGCTGGCTAACACTAACCCATAATGCTGTCATAATGCTGGCTAACCCTAACCCATAATGCTGTCATAATGCTGGCTAACCCTAACCCATAATGCTGTCATAATGCTGGCTAACCCTAACCCATAATGCTGTCATAATGCTGGCTAACACTAACCCATAATGCTGTCATAATGCTGGCTAACCCTAACCCATAATGCTGTCATAATGCTGGCTAACCCTAACCCATAATGCTGTCATAATGCTGGCTAACACTAACCCATAATGCTGTCATAATGCTGGCTAACCCTAACCCATAATGCTGTCATAATGCTGGCTAACACTAACCCATAATGCTGTCATAATGCTGGCTAACCCTAACCCATAATGCTGTCATAATGCTGGCTAACACTAACCCATAATGCTGTCATAATGCTGGCTAACCCTAACCCATAACGCTGTCATAATGCTGTCACACTCACATCATTAAAGAGAGAAAAACCTTCCAGGAGGAACGATAAGTTGAGCCCAAAAAACTGTCTTTCATTATTTATCATATCAATCCATTTAGACCAGGAAACGCATCTGTGTCATTTCAAGATTGATTTGGCTATTCAAAAAAAGCAGATCTACAAGCTCATAGCACGGCACTGAGTGCCGCGCTATCTTTGAAAATCTTTGAATATACATTTTTTAAAGCGAACATGTTTCTGGGGGATTCTACAAATGTCTTCTAAATCCTTTTCTATATCAGTGGTTCTCAAACTTTTTTATGTCAAGGACCCCCAAAATGATATGTATTTGGCCGCGGACCCCCATTTGAAAATGTTTTGTTCCAGGGACCCCCAGAAGCAAAGATTTGAGTTAAAAATGTTCACTTTATATATATATATTCAAAGATTTGCAGAAATGTCAATCTCTTTTTCAAAAAATAGCAGATTTACAAGCTCGTAGCACGGCACTCTGTGCCGCGCTACGAGTTTGTAGATCTGCTATTTTTGAATAGAGCCAAAGTATAAGATAATGGTTAAAGTCGTTACACAGATGTGTTCCCGGTCTTAAAGGGTTAAGTAACCAGGAGGTTCTGATGTCATGGAAGTAAAAAGCTGCAGTTTAACAACCAGTCAGGTGATCAGTTTAACAACCAGTCAGGTGATCAGTTTAACAAGCAGTCAGGTGATCAGTTTAACAACCAGTCAGGTGATCAGTTTAACAACCAGTCAGGTGATCAGTTTAACAACCAGTCAGGTGATCAGTTTAACAAGCAGTCAGGTGATCAGTTTAACAAGCAGTCAGGTGATCGTCCACTAAATAAAGAGTCATTAGATTCAGCAGCAAATGAAATGAATCCTGAATTCATTCCACAGGCCATGACAGAGATATAATGGATCCTTTCCACCTCTTATTCCATTTATAGCTCCTTAACTCTCTCTCATGTTCACGACTTATGACAACTTTCTTTTTAGAAAAACGTTCAGAACCCAAGATATCATGATCTGATGATTTGCTGCTCCATTCACTTCTTGTTTAACGTATTACTTTAAAAGGCTGTATCTCGGCTCCTTTTTTTACCATGTATGTTTGGTCCAGACATGTTATTTTCAAAGGCAGACAATTCATGTCAACGAGGTCGCGATGACCTCGTTGACATTTGTGAAACCACACAGTATAACCCTCAGTGATTAGCAACCATCAGGGGATCGATCATAATGGAGATAAATATTATGTGAATACCTTCAAAAAGGTAAGAAAATCTAAAAATCGCTGACAGTGGGCAAACGCAGCCAGAAATAAGTATGGCAGTGAGAGAGTTAAGGGGAAAGGTGTGTGTGTGTGTGTGTGTGTGTGTGTGTGTGTGTGTGTGTGTGTGTGTGTGTGTGTGTGTGTGTGTGTGTGTGTGTGTGTGTGTGTGTGTGCAGGGACGCGGGAAGTGGGGTGCTGAGGGTGCTGCAGCACCCCTGGTGGTGGGGAAGAGAAAGAAAAAAAATTGAAAACATTTTTTTTTTTTTTTTTTTGTAAATTAAACAAATATATATATCATTTTTAAAGTCTATATACACACTTATATATTAAAAAAATGATGTATTTAACTTTGGGGAATAAAATATTTGTTGAAAAAGGTGAAAAAACGTGAAAAATGTGAAAAAAATCGCGGGACACGTGAAAAAAAATCGCACGCGTGCGGAGTCCCCCGCCAAGCCCAGCCCCCCTTGGCATAAATGACTTCCAGTGTCCCTGTGTGTGTGTGTGTGTGTGTGTGTGTGTGTGTGTGTGTGTGTGTGTGTGTGTGTGTGTGTGTGTGTGTGTGTGTGTGTGTGTACGTACATGTAGGCATTGTTAACTCAAAGCAATTGTAAGCGTTGGAATAGTGAAAGTTGACTTTCCATTCTCCATCATTTGTACAAACATTATAAAACACAGAAATAAGTTCTTCCTGAAATAAGCCTTATATAAAGTCATTTATAATAAGGTAAAAGTCTGCACCACACAGACTGAATATAGCGGTTAATAACAAAACTATTGTCATAAACATGTAATACGTCCAACAACATCATGTGACCCATGTTCCAGTGGTCACATGATGTCTTTAAAATGCCTCCTCAGTGACTAGAACGCTTTAGTATCTAAAAGTTATTTCAGTCACAGGATGGATGGACCCTGAAGCTACAGACTGGATTACATCATCAAACTAAGGTATTTACAGATCACCACGGCAACACGTCTCAAAGACAATAAAACATACAGTGAGAACAAACATGGGTTTTATAAATGGTCATGTTAACCCTTTCAATCCGGGAAAACATCGGTGTCATTTTTATATTTCTTTGGCTATTCAAAAAAATAGCAGATCTACAAGCTCATAGCGCTCGTAGATCTGTTCCTTTTTTTTTTTTAATCGTGAAAATGTTTGCAAATCTTTGAATACATATTTTTTCAAGCGAATATTTGTAAAATATGTTGTTCTAGGGAAACATCCCAGAAGCAAAGATTTGACTTAAAAAAATGTTTCACTTTTTTTCAAAAATAGCAGATCTACAAGGTCATAGCGCGGCACTCGGTGCCGCGCTATGAGCTTGTAGATCTGCTATTTTTGAATAGCCAAAGAAATCTAAAAATGACAAAGATGTGTTCCCGTATTGAATGGGTTAAGCCCAGGGGGAACTTTCTCCTGACTGAAACGTTGCTTATACAATTATCAACAATCCAAGAGTTAGAAGCTAGAATGACTTGATTTTCATTCTGTAACGAAAACCAATGGAATCCCACGTCTTCCTCAGAAATCCAGAGGGGTGATCAGGTGGCACAGTGGTAAAGTGCCCGCCCAGTGCCCACCACCACCACCACCACCACCGTGGAGGGTTTGAGTCCACCGTGGTGCATCCGGCTTTGTCGAGCGTCTATACGAACATAATTGGCCTCGTGTTCGGGGTAGGGAAGGCGGGCGGGAGGAGGGTGATATCACTGTACGTACTCCTACAGGATACGTACGGGTCATTTTTGACGCCAGTCTTTCAAGGCTATCTTTCCTAAACGTGGAGGGCGGGGCAAGGAGGGACGCATGACAAAAACAGGTGCCATACAAAAAAGCTAAACGTAAACAATACAGGGGGGGGGGGACTTGATGTAGTTATTTTCCCAGGAAAACCGAGAGGTTTTTGGGGGGAATACGCATAGCATGGCACACACAATCTGATGTGTTTCAGTCATGTGTCAAATGAAAAAAAGAAGAAGTAAATGACATAAAACATGGTAATAAATAGTGTTACCTTGGGCAGTCCCACTGACTCCATGCCTCTGAGCCACTGGACCGTGTTGTCTGTGTGTCTGAAGTGTAGTCCTGTA